>NC_081569.1:104200400-104564970 GCF_022355385.1 Mustela nigripes
TGATCTCAGGGTCCTGGGATCAAGTCCTGCATCGGGCTCTCTGCTCAGCAGGGGCCCTGTTTCCCTTCCTTCTCTCTCTGCCTGCCTCTCTGCCTACTGTGATCTCTCTCTGTCAAATAAATAAATAAAATCTTTAAAAAAAAAAAAAAGAAGGCTGGGGCTGGGTGCCAGCGTATTTGCAGACACGCCCCCACAGCTAGAGTGCAGCTTGCTGGGATAGACCTGCACGGAAAGGTAAATGGAGTCAAAAGTGGGGACCTTAAGGATGGCACCAAACCCCTGGAGATCAAGTGGAGAAGAAAGGGCATTTAAAGGCTGAGCATGCATATTGTAGGGATTGGGAATGGGGAGGGATTAGGGACTCAACTAGAGATTACAAAGAGCTAAAAGTGAGTGCTTTTGATAATTTGAAAAACAAACCCAAAGAAAACTGAATCAAGACAGCAAAACCTTTGTCCTGAGACTTAAGATTCAGGGACATTCTCTCCTGACAAAACTAGTGAGAAAAGGACAGGGGGTTGGTGACAAAACAAAGACCCAATTACCAAAACTGGGATAGAAAACGGGAGCAAGGTTGGAGCTGGGTGACAAGATCAGATCTGGAGGAACAGCTGAGACCTGGTGCTGAGTCACTGTGACCCACTGCTGAGTCAGCAGAACACTGCCCCTCTGATTGGTCCCCAGGCTGGGGTGTAGACAGAAGCCCAGAGCCCTCACTGTGAGCCTGAAGAGACTGCAGGAACATAACCTTGGCATTAAAAGGGCAAAGATCTGATGGAATCTTGCAGTCAGGGCCTCTCCAGGCAGTAGCAGGAGCCAAATTCTTTGCAGTTTTTGCCTCATACTCACCTAGGGGGGGCTTATTAATAATATCAGTGTTCCAGCCCACCTCAGCCTTAAGGAATGAGAATCTCTGTGGGTAAGGACAAAGCATCGAGTTCCGGTAAATCCATTGCAAACTAAAATTGAAAACCCAGAGGTTTAGATTCAAGATTTTATTTATTTATTTGACAGACAGAGATCACAAGTAGGCAGAGAAGGAGGCACAGAGAGAGAGGAGGATGCAGGCTCCCCGCCGAGCAGAGAGCCTGATGCGGGGCTGGATCCCAGGACTCTGGGATCATGACCTGAGCTGAAGGCAGAGGCCTTAACCCACCGAGCCACCCAGGCACCCCGATTCCAAATTTTTATAAAGACATTCTTCCTCATCTTGGTTCTGAATTTAGGTATTTATTTCTCTCCCCTCACTCCCTCTAGAAAGTCACTAGTCTCAAATAACTATAAGGGGTTCAGACTGAGGTAGGTTCAAATTGTTTCTTTCTTGCTGTGATAAAATATAAATAACATAAGATAGGCTGTTTTAACCATTTAAGTATAAAAATCAATGGAACCACCGCCACTGTTTTTTCTTTTTTTATCACTCCTCACAGAAACTCTATGACCATTAGAAGCAGTAACTCCTCATTCTCCTCTTGCCCCTCCCAGGTAACCCCTAAGTTACTTTCCGCCTCTATGAATTTGCTTATTTTAGATATTTCATGTAAGTGGAATCATACATGTCCTTTTGTGACTGGCTTCCTTCACTGAGCATGTTTTTCAGGTTCATCCAAGTTGCAGCATGTATCAGAACTTAATTTCTTTTTGTTAGGTCCCCCAATAATGGGTCCGTGATCAGAGGAGTGAGACTGATACAAAGCGAAGGTCAAGTAAAGCTTTATTTCGCACCAAGCATCGAGAATCAAACCGAACGTTCAGGACCCTCTCTTACAAAGAGGCAACCCCTCCCTGCCTTACAGACGAACTTTTATAGAGCAAAGGCCATGTGGTTGAGCCTGGCCACATGCAGGTAGCCAGTGAGATTGTAACACACAGAGGAAGCTGCACAGTCATGCTAGGTTACACACGGGTGGCCAATTGGAATTACAATTCACCCCATAATAGCTATTTGAATTAGCCTATCACCTTGGTCAGGACTGGCGCCTAAAACGCGCCCAAAAGTCAGGGCCCATACTCCTTGGTAGCTAGGGAGACAGTATGTGCACCCCACAGATTGGATGTCTCCAGCTGGCCTGACCTGCCCTTGTATTTGGGCTTTGTTACCTGGGACTGGTAAGTTCCCTGAGGGGGTGGGGGGTAGGGTCAGTTTAAGTTTTACTACATAAACAACAAAATCACTGTTTAACTGGATGGAATCACTCTGGCTAAATAGGCCCTAACGCTTTTTATGGCAGAATAAATTTCCATCGTATGTATATATCACATTTTGTTTACCCATTCATCTCTTGATAGACACGTGGGTAATTTCCACCTTTTGCCTATAGTGAACAATGCTGCAATAAACATTAGCATGTAAGTATTTGTTTGAGCCACGCTTTTCAGTTCTTTTGAGTATATACCTAGGAGTGGAATTTCTGGGTCATATTCTGTGTTTAACTTTTCAAGGAACTGGCAAACTGTTTTCCACAGAGACTACAACATTTTATATTCCCACTAACAATGCATGATTGTTCCAATTTTTCCAAATCCTCAACAATACTTTCTATTTTCCAGTTTTTTAAATTATAACCATTGTGATAGGTGTGGGGTGACATCGCACTGTAGTTTTGATTTGCATTTCCCAATGACTGATGCTGTTGGCAAATTTTCACATGCTTACTTGTCATTTGTAAACCTTCTTTGGAGACATGTCTATTCAATTCCTTTTCCCAATTTTTCTTTTTAAGATTTCATTTACTTATTTGACAGAGAGAGACATCAAGAGAGGGAATACAAGGAGGGAAAGTGGGAAAGAGAGAAGAAGGCTTCCTGCTGAGCGGGGAGTCCAATGCAGGGCTCAACCCCAGGACCCTAGGATCATGTCCTGAGACAAAGGCAGAGGCTTTAACCCGCTAAGCCACCCAAGTGCCCCAAGATTTTTTATTTTTAAAGTAATCTCTACACCCAACGTGGGGCTTGAACTCACAGTCCTGAAATCAAGAGTCTGAGCTAGCCAGGGACCCCTCCACTTTGTCCAATTTTAGATTAGGTTGTTCATCCTTTTGATAACTATTAGGAATCCTGTATATCTTCTAGATATTAAACTCTCATTAGATAGGTGATTTGCAAATATTTTCTCACATTCTGTAGGTTGTCTTTTAATTTTCTTGATAATGTCTTTTGATGCATGGAAGTTTTTAATTTTGATAAAGTCCCATTTAATCTGATTATTTTTGTTGTTGCTTATGCTTTTGGTGTCATATTAAGAATCCATTGTCGAATCCAAGGTTATAAAGATTTGCCTCTATGTAGTCTTCTAACAGTTTTATGGGTTTTGCCGTTATATTAGTATTTAGGTTGTTGAAACCGTAAGAGACTCTTAATCTCACAAAACAAACTGAGGGTTGGCGGGGCGGGGTGTGGGGGGGCAGGGAGAGGGTGGTGGGGTTATGGACATTGGGGACGGTATGTGCCTTGGTGAGTGCCGTGAAGTGTGTACACCTGGCGATTCACAGACCTGCACCCCTGGGGCTAATAATACATTATATGTTAATTTAAAAAAATTTAGGTTGTTGATCCATGTTGAAATAATTTTTTTATATGGTGAAGGTAGGATGGCCTAACTGCATTCTTTCCCACGTAGAAATCCACTTGTCAGGGCGCCTGGGTGGCTCAGTGGGTTAAAGCCTCTGCCTTCAGCTCAGGTCATGATCCCAGAGTCCTGGGATGGAGCCCCGCATGTGGCTCCCAGCTCCATGGGGAGTCTGCTTCTCCCTCTGACCTTCATCTAGCTCATGCTCTCTCTCACTGTCTTGCTCTCAAATAAATAAATAAAATCTTAAAAAAAAAAAAAAGATAGAAAAGAAATCCACTTGTCCCAGGACCATTTGTTGAAGAGTCAATTCTTTCCCCATTGAACAGACTTGGCACCTTTGTCAAAAATCAATTGGCATATTACTGTTTAATGGGTACAGAGTTTCAAATTTGCAACGTGAAAAGAATTCTGAAAATGGAGAGTGGTGATAGTTGCACAAGGTGAATGACAATGTTACTGAACTATACACTTAAAAATGGCTAACATGAAAAAAAATGGCTAACATGATATATTTTATGTGATGTGTATTTTACTACAATTCAAAAAAATTAATTGGCAAAAAAAAATTAATTGGCCATACGTGAATGGGTTCATTTCCAACCAGTTATTTCTATCCCACTGGTCTGTATATCTATCTTAATGCCAATATAAACTGTTTTGATTATTGTAGTTTTGTAATAAGTTTTGAAATCAGGAATATTCCAACCTTGCTCTTTTTCAGAATTGGGTTGGTTATTCAGGGCCCCTTGTAAATCCATATGGATTTGAGGACTATCTTTTCCATTTCTGCACCAAAAACACTTGAGATTTTGCTGTGATTGTATTGAATCTGTAGTTAGCTTTGGGTAGTATTGCCATCTTAACATTAAGTCTCTCAATACATAAATACAGAATAGCTTTGCATTTATTTAGGTGCTCTTCCTGTCAGCAATGTTTTGTAGTTTTCAGGTCAGGTAGGTGCTTATGTTATAACATTTTTTCCCCTTTCTTCAATGTGACACACTTTAGATCAAATAAAAAAAAGAATGCAACTTACAAGAAGGCAATTAGTATTTTATTCGGGTTTTTTGGCACCCACACAGGAAAAGAAAACACTTATAGATGACATCGAATTAAACCAGCATTTGCTGAAGATGTGTTCTGTTTTGAGTTTTAGATTAGGTGCTGGAGGGCTCCTGATTTCCATGAGCTTAAAACAGTATTACTACCAGGTAGAAATCTGAACAGTGATGGTATAATGGGAAATGCTACAAAGCAGCCTTGTGCAGAAAAGCTGAGGGCTCACAGACGAAGCAAGTTAAGCAAATTAAGCATATGGCAGTTGGGTTTGTAAAAACATCAAATAGGAGGCTTTGACAATATGATGATGGAGTGGGATTTTGCCAGTTGGAGGTCGGAAGGAGGACAATGGTGTGTTTGTGGTGGCGGAGGGGGAAGTGTGGAGATAAGGGAGAAGTGCCTAGTCAACCAGTTCATTCATTTGAACAATTGTACAAAAATTTTAAAGCATCTATCTGTTGATATATTCCTTTTGAAAAATATGATACATTTAAAAAGTAACACTCGTGGACAATGGGAGAAATAGAATAAAGGCTATGAAGTGGATAATAGTATATTTTATCAATGTTAATTTGCTGATTTTGATACTTGCACTATGGTTATGAAAGAGAATATCCTTAAGAGATATACACTGAAGTATTTAGGGGAAAGGGAGCACGAGTGCAACTTACTTTCAGATGTTTTGAAAAAATAATATGTATGTATACACACAGAGAGAAAATCATAAAGAAAATAATAAAAGTCATAAAATGCTAATAATTGGAGAATCTGAGTGAAGAAAAGTTTTTGTACTATTCTTGCAAGTTTCTTACGAGTTTGGAATTCAAAATAAAAACTAACCCCCCAAAAAGTAATATTGTTGCTGCTCTACAATACAAACTGGGTCCTGAAAAAAATGTTTTATACAGAGAAAAATATCTGAAAGGACACAGACTGTTAATCAGCAGCTACTACTAAGGAATAGACTGGGTGGAGAAAAGGATTTTAAGTTTTACTTTGTGCATTTCTGTATTATTTAAATATTTTATTGAAAACATGTCTTGGGGCTCCTGGGTGGCTCAGTCAGTTAAGCATCTGCCTTTGGCTCAGGTCATGATCTCAGAGTCCTATGTTTGAGCCCCATGTTAGGCTTCTTGTTCAATGGGGAGTCTGCCTCTGCCTTTCATTCTGTCTCTCCCCCCACTCATGTGTACTCTCTCTTCAAAATAAGTAAAAATATTTTTAAAAAAGAAGGCATGTACTAATTTTTGTAACTAAAAATAAAAACACAAACTACAGGGGCACCTGAGTAGCTCAGTGGGTTAAACCTCTATCTTAGGCTCAGGTCATGATCTCAGGATCCTGGAATCGAGTTCCACATCGGGCTCTATGCTCAGCAGGGAGCCTGCTTCCTCCTCTCTCTGCCTGCCTCTCTGCCTACTTGTGATCTCTCTCTATGTCAAATAAATAAAAATCTCTAAACCCCCCCCACACACACACAAACTACAATAAAAGAAAAAATCCTGGGTGTGATAATTACCAAGAGAAGGACAAATTTTTATTGTATGATAACAGAGAGGGAATGGTAAGACAAGACATTTTTTTCCTCTTTTTTTTTTTTTTTAAATTAACACCTAATGTATTATTAGCCCCAGGGGTAAAGGTCTGTGAATCATCAGGCTTAACACACTTCACAGCACTTGCCATAGCACATATCCTCCCCAAAGTAGAAAAGACATTTTTTAAATAAAGAAAAATACATATTTTACATATGTACATACAAATCAACAAATACATGTCAATATATAAATAATTGTTGGCAGTTGACCAGAATGATCTTTTTTTTTTTTTTTTTTAATGTCCTTGAGAAGCTTTTTTTTTTCCTTTCCAGGAACTGAGAGCTTGAAAATCTCACCACAGTGTTCTCCCAGTTCAGCGCTGCATTGGTAAGGAAAATCACAGAAACTCTCTTAATCATCTAAGAAAAAAGCTCCATCTTCACCTTAATTACTGCCTACATTTTGCTGAATCTAAGGTTGTTCTTGTTCAGAATGACTTCTGTAGGCTGACACACACAAAAAATTACAGCCTGTTGTAGTTTCCCAAGCCCACCAGCTCCATCAAGTTAAATTAAGCACTTATTAAATTCATGCACTTAAAAAAAGAGAAAAAAAGTTCCATTTATTAGGTGTGGGGATAAAAAAGGAAATATGAAAATGATATCCATCAACCCAATTCCTGCCCCAAGTCCCAGAAAAGAAGATCACCAAATCATGCTTTCCCCAGGGTTGGATGCAGCTTAAAATGCAAGTGATATATAAATTATCCTAAACCAAGTCAAGGATTTTCCCCATCTTTCCAGTTGGGGAGGGGGTAAGAGGAGTTGGGTAAAATTGTAGGGCCTCATTCTGTGAGGGAATATCTAATGTCACACTCAAAAGCTTCAGGTGATCAGGGCTCAGACCTTTTATGCTGTTTTATACTGTTGACTTCCAACTCATTCCTCCCACTCCAGCACACCCTTGTCCTGGTCCCTCTGCCTCAAGAACATAGGAACAGAAGCAGAGCCTTATCTGTTTCTGTCCCAAAACTTAGCAGGGGAAGGGCTGGCTTGGCTGATCTATTTCACTTGTGATCCTTTTAATAAACGAGAATATTCTTCCAGTTGTCTTCTTTTGTATCCAAATACATATTATCTTCTGACTCCTGATATATTTAGAATTAAAGATGCTCACTGCAGGGGCGCCTGGGTGGCTCAGTGGGTTAAACCTCTGTCTTCCGCTCAGGTCAAGATCTCAGGGTTCTGGGATAGAGCCTTCCCCCGCCCCCGCAGGCCCCACCCCACATTGGGCTCTCTGCTCAGCAGGGAGCCTGCTTCCTCCTCTTTCCCTGCCTGCTTACTTGTGATCTCTCTCTGTCAAATAAATAAATAAAATATTTTTTAAAATAAATAAATTAATTAAATAAAATATGCTCTCTATATAAACTCTAGACATGAGTGTGACAGGTTTCATTTTTTCCCTTAATACAAGAAGAAAAAAACTTATAGAAGAAAATCCCCAATCACAGGATGAAATCTACTTCCCTTTCTTAATCTCGAATTTTAATGATCACCAATATACCTTTTAAGATATACACTCCACAGGGATGCCTGGGTGGCTCAGTGGGTTAAGCCTCTGCCTTCAGCTCGGGTTATGATCCCAGAGTCCTGGGATCAAGTCTTATATCAGGTTCTCTGCTAAGCAGGAAGCCTGCTTCCCCTCTTAAAAAAAAAAAAAAAAAAAAAAAAAAGATTATACACTCCACAGTTTGACATGCACCAGTTTATTCAAAAATTAATTATTCTGTATCAGTATGATGTTGAATAAAACATATTCTCTACCTTTTAAGAACAGTAAACATTCTTTTAAATTTTTAAACAGAGAGTAATAAGAAATCACCTAAATAGAGGACTTTACCTTAACAGTTAGATAACATATTCTCTGGGGCAAGTTTACCGAGTGGCACACAAAAAATAATAGAAATTATTCTCAAATAATTGTCTTACATTGATGATGTACTGTGCAATCTCAATAAAGTCAACTTCATGTCAAATTAATTGTATATATCTATCTAGCCATTTGTATTTTGTTCTCTCCTGAGATCAGTTTATTTTAACTGCATTTAATTTGCATTAAGATGTATTCTGAACCAGAATAAACACTGGGAAAAGAGTGTCTTCATTGGATGCCTGGGTGGCTCAGTTGGTTAAGTGGCTGTCTTCGGCTCGGGTCATGATCCCAGCATCCTGGGATCGAGTCCCACATCGGGCTCCTTGCTCAGTAGGGAGCCTGCTTCTCTCTCTGTCTCTGCCTGCCACTTTGTCTGCGTGTGCTTGCTCTTGCTCTCTCTCTCTCTGACAAATAAATAAATTAAAAAAAAAAAAGAGTGTCTTCATTGAAATATTGCAAAACAATAGGAACAAGTTCTGAGAAATTACAACAAAAAGAAGTCCATGTGCTTATTTTCCTCTAGTTAGATCTCTACTGAGTTTTAGAAGTAACATTTTTAAAAATTATAACTATGTGAGACAAACAGCTAATGACTTTTTAAGGCTGGATCTCTGTATTCTTTCTTGTCAAAAACATATCCCAGGTAAATCAGCAATTTAAGCACAAATATATGAAACCATAAATGCACCAGAAAAAATGGGTAAATTTATTATAGTCTTGCATCTTGGAAGTATTTTCTAAATATGATAGTTATTTCAGAAGCCATAAATAAATGATAAAATATTTCATATAAAAAATTTAAGTTGTAAAAGGTAAACATTACTCTAAAGAGAGTTGAAAGAAGAACCAGGAAAAATATCCCCCACAAACATTATATAAAAGACTTATTTATTTAATAAACAAAGAGCTCTTATAAAAATAAAAGCAGTGATGAATCAAGGAGGGACTGGGAGATGGGGAGGTTATTTCCATTACTTGCCCTCCATTCTGTGATAAGGACAATTGACTTTTTTGAAACCTTAGGTGAAGTACTGTGCAATCACAATTTCAAGTCAACATCCTTAGCTTTAACCTTTTCAACAAGGTTGCTTATATTAAGCTTTTTCTACACAGGAATTCTGGTCTTGCCACTAATAAGAAGGCAATCAACTGTATGGAATAATGGATGAAGAACACAAGTAAGCAATCTAAAATAACCACACAGAAAGGCATTTAGCCCCACTTATAGTTATAGAAAGTTACATTAAAATAATAATGCATGGATGCCTGAGTGGCTCATTTGGTTAAACATCTGCCTTCGGCTCTGGTCATGATCCCAGGGTCCTGGGATGGAGCCCCACATCAGTCTCCTTGCTCAGCAAGGAGTCTGCTCCTTCTCCCTCTGTCTTCTTCCTCTTCTTCTGTCTTTTCCCTCCAGCTCCCCTCTGCTTGTGTGCTCTCTCTCTCACAAATAAATAAAATCTTTTTAAAATAATAAATATTAGATTATAAAATAACAGGGGCACCTGGGTGGCTCAGTGGGTTAAGGCCTCTGCCTTCGGCTCGGGTCATGATCCCAGGGTCCTGGGATCAAGCCCCGCATCGGGATCTCTGCTTAGTGGGGAGCCTGCTTCCCTCTCTCTCTCTGCCTGCCTCTCTGTCTACTTGTGATCTCTGTCTGTCAAATAAATAAATAAAATCTTTAAAAATAAAAAAAATTAAAAATAAATAAAAATAAAAAGATTATAAAATAACAATAATAATGCACTACTTTTCCTGTCTATCAAATAAGTAAAGGATAGAAACAAAGATGATACCCTGTGCTTAAGGAAGCAAAGAAATGGGCATTCTCATTTACTACTGGTAGGAATATAAGTCAGTACAAATTTGGGAGCTGCATTAAAAATATATAAAGGGGGGACCCCTGGTGTGGCTCAGTTGGTTAAGCAACTGCCTTCATCTCTGGTCATGATCCCAGGGTCCTGGAATCAAGCCCGGTGTCAGGCTCCTTACTCAGCAGGGAGCCTGCTTCTCCCTCTCCCTCTGCCTGCTACTCCACCTGCTTGTGCGCTCTCTCTCTCTGTGTGTGCTAAATAAATAAATAAAATAAAACAAACAAAAAAACTATCCTAAAAAAAGGAAAGAAAATATCTGCTTTAACTTTAAGAAAAAAAATATGTATGCACATTTACATATACATACATATATATAGAATATGTTCATATATGTACATATATTTATATTCTTTGACTAGAAATTCCACCTCTAAGAATTAACCTTATAGCTACACTTGTCCAAGTACCAAAGATTTTATATATACATATATATATACATATTATATATATATATATATATTTTTTTTTTTAAGGATATTCATTGTAGCTCTGGATAATAGTGGAAAACTAAAAATAACCTAAAGGTCACCAAAAGGACTTTTCTTAAAAAAAAAATACATCCATTGCAAACAATTAAAACTACAGCTATTAGAGGTGAGAGAGAGAGGTGTTAAGAGAGAGGTGTAAAGCCTCTGCCTTCGGCTCAGGTCATGATCTCAGGGTCCTGGGATGGAGCCCCACATCAGGGTCTCTGCTTAGCGGGGAGCATGCTTCCCCCCTCCTCTCTGCCTGCCTCTCTGCCTACTTGTGATCTCTGTCTGTCAAATAAATAAATAAATCTTAAAAAAAAAGAGAAGAGAGTGAGGTGAGAGTATATATACAGGCTAAGACATCAAAAGTATATTAAGTAAAAAAAACTTTTAGAACCAATGATCACATTTGTGTAAAATAATGTGTGTGTGTGTGTGTGTGTGTGTGTATGGGGAGAGGGCATATTTTAACGAAAACACTTCTAATTCAATATGAAATTTTCACCAACGAATAATAAGATATATGTACATAAAATGCTTGAATATCATTTAAAACCATATGTGAAGTTTTCCCAAAAAATTAAATTATATTGGGAGTGGGGAGTTGTTTTTTTATGTCAAAAGCAAAACATCTGCCAACTTTAGTTTGACATTTTTCATGTCCTGTTTACCAAACCAGAAACAAACACTGAATCATAATTAACTGATATAGATTGGACAGAAGTGCTACCCCTGCTCAGTGATATATTTACACAGTGGTATACATTGATGAGTAAATGCAAAAGACTGCAGCCAGGAAGATGTGGGTAGAAAGAAAGAAAGATGCTGAGTTCAACATGATACCCATTGAAATAATCCACTTCTCTCTTTTTTAAATTAATTGATTCTTTATCTTTAAGTAATCTTTATGTCCAACATGGGGCTCAAACTTGGAGATCAAGAGTTATATGCTCCATCGACTAAGACTTCCAGGTGCCCGTGAAATGACCCACTTCTTGTCTGTTTTCTTACTGATTTTCTTTTCTCATATGCAAGAGGAAGTATAATCCCCCAAAGTATTTATGTCTGGGAAGTCTGAAACTAGATGCTGATTGTTTTTATAAACAATAAAGTTGGGGTGCCTGGGTGGCTCAGTGGGTTAAAGCCTCTGCCTTCGGCTCAGGTCATGATCCCAGGGTCCTGGGATCGAGCCCCACATCAGGCTCTCTGCTCAGCAGGGAACCTGCTTCTCTCTCTCTCTCTCTCTCTGCCTGCCTCTCTGCCTACTTGTGATCTCTGTCTGCCAAATAAATAAGTAAATAAATCTTTGGGGGGGGGGGACAAACAAACAAACACCATCCTCAGACCCAGAGATTTTGCAATTCAAAAGCAGATCAACAAAAAAAAAAGGCGGGGGGATTACAAGACAGTGAAATAGAAGACTAGTACTGAAGACTAAAGGAACCCAAAAAAGGTACCTAGTATAACCTGAAAGGCCGGGGAAGACTCCCCGGCAAAGGGAATCCTTTAGGCCCTGAAGTTCTTGGTACATTCTGAAAGAGACCCAGGGAAGTCAAGGACCCAGACTGAAGTTGTTTGTGGACACTGGGTTGATGTTAGCAGTCCAAATGCCCCAAGAAGTATTATCTATGGTGCCGTCATTCTGACCAAGCTAATTTCATTTCCGGGAGATAAGGCTATTATCAGTAGAACAAGACCAATAAGCACTTCATTCTTGCCAGGTGATTACTCTCTTTGCAAAGTGATAGGGTGCTGGATCTCATTAAGGTGCAGCATCTTACTCTTATCCTTAAATGAACTCTCTTTGTTCTTGTGCCTAAGACACTGCCGCTGCTGACTGATGTGGATAACCACTATACTTCTGCTAGGAGCTGCACTGACACTGGGGCAACGTAGCTAAAGCCATCTCTGATGTTTTCTCCAAGTCCTGCATTTATCTGACCCTTGAACTCTGGGAAGACAGAGTTTTGTGGGTGCCTGTGTGGCTAAGTTGGTTAAGCATCTGCCTTCGGCTCAGGTCATGATACCAAGGTCCTGGGATCGAACGCTACATCGGGCTCCCTGCTTAGTGGGAAGTCTGTTTCTCACTCTTCCTCTCCCTCTGCCCCTCCTCCCCTGCTCATGTTCTCTCTTGTGTGCTAGCTCTGTCTCAAATAAATAAAATAAAATCTTTTTAAAAATTTCAACTAAAAAAAAAAGACTTCACTATATTTCCATCTCAGGGATTTACTGATCATAAAGTTCCAAGTGTCAGGGCACAGAACCCACAGAATTTGTCTGTGTCTACCATGTTGTGTTATATTACAAGCAAAATTAATGAAAGAGAAAGATGATGAAGGTCTGACCTAATGTAGTAGCGAGGATGGAGAAGAGGCAACAGACCTGAGATACATGAGAAAAGAAATCACAGAATTTCATGACTGGTTCAGTATGAGAAGTGAAAGGGAAGGAGTTGAGAATGACCATTTAGGTTTCTGGTTTGGGCTCCCGGAAGGAGGTCTTTCAGAATGTTAATCAATGTAGGACTGGGCGCCTGGGTGGCTCAATGGATTAAGCCTCTGCCTTCGGCTCAGGTCATGAGTATAAGACGGTAAATGAAGCTATGGAAGATGATAGCTCAAGGACATGAGAAGTGAGCCAAGGACAAAATGATGGATAATATATATCTTAAAGACTAAGTAGAATAGTAGAATACTCAAGAGAAATATTCATAAAATATTATAAACCAAAACAGGGTATTCTTATAGAAGCTGAGGGAAAAGAAAGTCTCAAGGTGAGAGGAGTCATATAGTTTGAAAATGTACAGAGAGATCATATAGGTTAAAACTGAGATGTGTCCATTGGATTCATCAACCAAAGAAATTACTGATGTGTCAGGCAAGAGCAATTTCGGTCAAGCGGCAAAATCTAGACTATAATGGGTTAAGGAATGATGGGAAGTAAGGAGGAGGAATCAAAAATAGACAACACTTTCAATAAGGTTATTTGCGAAGGAAAGGAAACGAAAGAAATAGGGTAGTCGCTAGAGGAAGAGATAGGTTGGAGGAAAGATTGACCTTTTTGGAAAGACGCTGATGGGAAAGAAAAAGAGGCAGGTCATTGAGGAAACAAGACCCCCTGAGGAGGAGTAGGGAACAAAGTCTAGAGTCCAACTGGAGGGATTAGTTTTGGATTAAAAAAGAGAAGCCTTTCCCCCTGAGATAAGACGACAGGCAAACAGATGTATTTCTTTTCTCTTTCTTTCTTTCTTTCAGAGAAAAGAGAGGTGCTCAGAGGTGGGGGTAGGATGGAAAAGGAGAAGCAGACTCCCCACTGGGCAGGGGTTCCAAGCAGAGGAGCTTGGAGCTTGATCCCAGGACCCTGAGATCATGACCTAAGCAGGAGGGAGATGCTTAACCAACTGAGCCACCCGTGCGCCGACGTTATTTCTAAGAGACATTCTCCACCCACCCACAATCTCTAGTACAAAACTTCTTGGTGCTGGAGTTCGGAATCAGATGGAGAACAGACATTTGTAATGTTAAGATGTGACAAGCAAGCCTTCTCTAGAGGCCATCTCGTTCAAAAGCTTGGATAACCACATTTCACGTGTTCAGCTATATCAAATGCTCAGCGAAAATCAGGTCCTCAGTGCTGCTTTGTAGAGGTATAATTTACATACCCTAAAATTCACCAGCTTTAAGTATACACTTCCTTGATTTTTATTTTTATTTTTTATTTTATTATTTTTTAAAGATTTTATTTATCTATCTGAGAGAGAGGAAGTGAGAGAGAGCATGAGTGAGGAGAAGGTCAGAGGGAGAAGCAGACTCCCCGTGAAGCTGGGAGTCCGATGTGGGACTCGATCCTGGGACTCCAGGATCATGACCTGAGCCGAAAGCAGTCGTCCAACCAACCGAGCCACCCAGGTGTCCCTATTTTTTATTTTTAAAGATTTTATTTATTTATTTGACACAGAGAGCAAGAGAGCACAAGCAGGCAGAGCAGTGTTGGGTCCCCCCAAATTGGGTACCCCAATAATGGATCCGTGATTAAAGGAGTGAGACTGATACAAAGTGAAGGTCAAGCAAAGTTTTATTTCGCACCAAGCATCAAGAATCAAACTGGCCGGTCAGGGTCCTACTTCTTACAGAGAGAGGGCGACCCCTCCCTGCTTTTCAGTCTAACTTTTATAGAGCAAAGGCCACGTGGTTGGGCCTGGCCACACACAGGTGGCTAATTGAATTACAATTCATCCCACAGTAACCTTAGAAACTAGCCCATCTCCTTGGTAGCTAGGAGACAGTATGCATCCCCAGTGATTGAATACCTCCACCTGGCCTGACCCACCCTTGTACTTGGAGTTTGTTACGTGGGTCTGGTTTGTGGGACTTGGTTTTAAGTAAGTTCCCCTTGGGCAGGGGGGAAAGTCAATTTAAGTTTTAAAACAATATGACAGTTCAACCAGGGTGGGGCTGCTCTGGCTGAATAGGCCCTTATAGCAGCAGAGGGAGAGGGAGAAACAGGCTCCCCACTGAGCAGGGAGCCCCATGTGGGGCTCAATCCCACAACCCTGGGATCATGACCCAAGCTGAGGACAGCTGCTCAACCAACTGAACCACCCAGGTGCCCCACTTCCATGATTTTTAGTAAATTTATTAAGTTTATTGAATTATGCGGTCATCACCACAGTCCAGTTTGGAAATCTCTCCATCACCCCAATAAAATCCCTAATATCCATTTACAATTAATCCCTGGTTCCACTGCAGCCCTAGGAATTAAATAACCTATTTTTAGCTCTATAGATTGATCTTTTCTGGACATTTCATCTAAAATAAACCCACACAATATGTGGATTTGGGTGGGGGGTGCTGGCTTCTTTCACTCAGCATAATGGCTCTTAGGTCCATCCATGTCTCAGTAGGTTTATTTCTTTTTATTGCTGAATATACTCCATTATCACCACACTGCACTTTGTTTATCTACTCACCAGTTGATGGGTATATGTCACTTTTGCTTTTGTTTGTTTGGGTTGGTTTTACTCTTTTCTAATTGAAGGATAGTTGACATGCCCCTTCGCTTTTGCTCCCACCTCTGCCACTGAATGACAGAACGTACACTGACAATTTCCCCCGGTGCTATCCATATGCCTACTGACAACTTTAGACAGTCTGGCACATCATTTTCTCTAGGGGTGTGAAGCTAGGCTTTGCCAGTTTTTTGGGTGAAGTATAAAGTGATTTCTTGGTGATTCGTGAGGACAAAGACATTATAATTAGACCCAAGCACTAGACTGTTATGCCCCAATAACGGGTCCGTGATTAAAGGAGCGAGACTGATATAAAGCGAAGGTCAAGCAAAGCTTTATTTCGCGCCAAGCATCGAGAATGTAACAGAACGTTCGGGGCTGCACCTCTTACAAGAGAGGGTGACCCTTCTCTGTTTCACAGACTAGCTTTTAAGGGCAAAGGCCATGCGGTGGGGCCTTGCCACACACAGGTGGCCAATGAGATTGTAACACACACAGGAAACTCCACAGTGATGCTAGGTGACCAACTGAGTTACAATTTACCCTAGTAGACATTTGAACGATTACACCTTGATTGGGACTGGCACCCAAAGGGCGGGGCTCATACTCCTTGGTAAACAGGGAGACAGTATGCATCCCCCCACTGATTGGATGTCTCCACCTGGCCTGACCCTCCTTTGTATCTGGGCTTTGTTACCTGAAGCTGGTTTCCGGGACTTGTCTCCAAGTAAATCCCCTGGGGGAAGGGGAGCAGGGACAGTTTCTAAATAGATCCTTACAAGATCAGTGCATCATAAATATTTCCAAACCATAGACAACTTTGATAGGACATATGCCTGCCACGTGCCACAAAAAGTGTGCTCACACACTCCCAAATTGTTGCCACTACAAAACTACAGTACCACAAAATAATGACAATGACAATGATGACCACCACAATAAACCTCCCAGCAAATAAGGAGAATGGTGCTATTTATGGGGACAACCCAATGAGAAAAATGACGTCAAACTATCAAACACCAAATGAAAATAAAAGTGTGATCCTGCCTTCGGCTCAGGTCATGATCTCAGGGTCCTGGGATCGAGTCCCGCATTGGGCTCTCTGCTCAGTGGGGAGCCTGCTTCCCTCTCTCTCTCTCTCTCTGCCTGCCTCTCCGACTACTCGTGATTTCTCTCTGTCAAATAAATAAATAAAATCTTTAAAAAAAAAAAAAAGTGTGATCCTGATGTAAATATTGTCCATAAGCACTGATGCCCATGGACAATCAGCAACCGTCTCAGAACACTCTTGGAGAACTCTATGTACAGCCTAAATGGCATCCTTGAAGGTAAGAACTATCATAAAATGAATAGATGTATCAAGAGATGATTTAATCTTGTTTTGTACTATTTTTTTGTATTATTTTGTTAAAAAAAAAAACTTTCATGGTTTAATATGCAAAAGTAATAAAGCAGGCTTAAAAAGAAACTCAAATAACCATAACACAGGCCCCCAAACCATCAATCCTCAGCCTATTCTGCCTCATCCATAAGTTAAATCTGCCCCTCCTCATATTATTCTGTAGCAAATCTCAGGCATCGTATAATTTTATCCATAAATATTTCATCACACAACTCTACGAGAGAATTCTTTTGTTAATAACATAACCACCATACCACGATCGCATCTTGAGTACTTTTTACCATCATTGGTGCATATAAAATTTCCAGTCATTGTTCCTGTTATTTGAATGTATAACTTCAAGCAATAAGCCCAGATGGCAAAACAAGCTCTGTCAGATAAGGACCTGAGGAAGAGGGGCTCTGTGCGTGTCCTCGTGGAACACACATGGTAGTGTTTCTTCTCATTGCCAAGGGATCCTGTCAGGCTGGGGCTTGAAAAACTGAAGGGAATGCAAAAATAAGCCCACAAAACGTATGCCATATGGACGTTACAGGATTACTGTCCCCCTTTGGTTATGAAATGACTAACTATTTTCAGCTAAAATGTGTGGGATCTTTTTCAAAAAAGGGAATATCTTTCACTCGCCAAGCATATTGATTAGAGACATCATCTAGACTGTCTGGGAATAGTTTCTCTGTAGCTGAACAAATCACACCCTTCAATGCACTGTGTAATTTTAGAGGCATCTTGTCACATTTATTTAAATGTTGTGGCTCTGGATTTTTTCCCCTTTAGGCGTTCCTGATGTCCACATTTATAATTTAGCTGTCATCTTTCTCAAAAGGCAGTAGGGGCAATAGAAAAAGCAATTCCAGGTTTTGTCACATACAACTGGTGTGAACATACACAACTTACTTAACCTCTCTGAGCAAGAATTATTTTTCATTTGTTGACTAATGAGGATTTGGGAGGCTCAAATGAGATAATGGATTTAGCACTGTGCCTGCATGTAGTGGATAATCAAAAAATTCTAGCTATTGTTAATAAAAGAGGAATTTTCTAGAGCAAAAATGTATAATTTATCAAAAGTCCCCCCCAATAGCTTTTTTCATCAGCATTATTATTTCTTACTGATGCCTCAACAAAACCATAATGCTATTATGCATGGATCAGTTACCTAAGGAGTAGGCTTCCTTCCATCACTGCCTCGAATGTAAACAAGTACTTAGAGTAATAAAACTGTAACAAATAAAAACTCTTAAGTCATTCTATTGTAAACTTATTTTTTTAAACCAGATCTATAGCCAACCATTTCTATGTATTCTATCTTCTCAGAATAAAATATCAAACTTTTCTGTTTGAAACTAACAGAAAAAAATACTGAAAACAAACAAACAAACAAAAGAGCATCATTCTTTCATTTTAGCAACAATACAAAAAAGTCCCAAGTCATTAGGCTTTATTCCAACCCTGACCTTGACTTGAGGTAAGAATACAAGGAAAGAAAGCTTCCATTTTTTTTCTTCCATGTATAGTCTCAGCATGAAATAATTTATAGTAGAATACTAATGAAATAGGATGCTGGTTCAGCAGACAAATATACTTACGCCCAATGTGTGGTTTATTAAAATCTTTATTAAATATTTTAGTCCATTTTCTCTGCCTTTACAAGTTTAAAAAGTCTGTGAGTAATGGATTCTCTGATTGATAACTCAACATCTTGCCGTATCTTACAGTTAGCAATAAATTTTCATTATGTAGCTCTACCAAAATGAAGAGTGTGATAAATCAGCCCAGCTATGTCCTGACCTTAACACAGTTCCCGATACTATTCTCTAGTGAATTACTTCTCTTTCCCAAAAGGGGACACACCACCATAATTCCAGCTCATTGTGAGCTCTGGTTCGTTTTTTGAAGTTTTATTACAATGTGCCATGAGCATTCATGAAATGTGGCATGAGAGGCTCGCCTTAAAAGCACTATTGTGGTCAATCACACAGAGGGATAGCAACATACAACTCTAAAGCAATGTCACATGTGCCTTGCCCACTGGCTACAGGGTGAGCTGGGGGCAATTTAACTGGCCATCTTTCCATATAATTGTCATTCATTCAGAAAACTACCAAAGTTGGGACCCCTGGGTGGCTGAGTCAGCTGAGTGTCCGGGTCTTGATTTTGGCTCAAGTCATGATCTCAGGGTCCTGAAATGGTGCCCTGTGTTGGGTTCCGCACTCAGCAAGGACTCTGCTCCTGATTCTCTCTCTCCCTCTGACCCTACCCCCACTTTCTCTTCCTCTCTAAAAAAACAAACAAACCACCCTCCTCCAAAATACGAGAGCCTACTCCATACTCAGTTCTAACTGGATGCTGGTCTACAAAATCCCTGATCTCAGGGTGAAGGCACAGAAAATAAGAGATTACAAAAAAAAAAAAAAAAGAAAAAGAAAAGAAAAGAAAAAAGAGATTACAGTAATATGTGTTCCTTATTAATTATTTATCAAGAACCTTCTATATGCCAGATGCTCTGTTAGGCACTAGGGATACAACAGCAAGCTAAACAGACAGAAATATTTTCCTGTGCTATAATGTTCACAGAATGCCATAGAGGCCCAGATAAAGAAGATCTAAATAGACTGAGAGATCAGCAAAGTTTGGAAAGACAAAGAACAAAGATGCTAGATAAGGAAGGCATTCTAGGCGCAACATTGGAAGTGTGAAGCCGCAGGATACCTTTGGGGGAATTACTGGTAGGTTGATCGATACTGCTTTATCTGAAAACTGTAGAATGGCGTTGAAAGATGTAAAGCAAAGAGAGTGTTATGACTGTATTTGCATTTTTAAAAATATTTTATTTATTTATTTGAGAGAGAGAGAGAGTGCATGAGCGGGGTGGGGGTGGGGCAGGGGCAGAGGAAGAGGGAGAAGCAGGCTACCTGCTGAGCTCAATTCTAGGACCCTGGGATCATGACCTGAGCTGAAGGCAGATGCTTAACCCACTGACCCATCCAGGCACCCCCCCTCCCAACCCCACCACCGTATTTGCATTTTAGAATGCTCACTCCAGGGACGCCTGGGTGGCTCAGTTGGTTAAGCAGCTGCTTTCAGCTCAGGTCATGATCCCAGCGTCTTGCGATCGAGTCCCACATCGGGCTCCTTGCTCAGCAGGGAGCCTGCTTCTCCCTCAGCCTCTGCCTGCCATTCTGTCTGCCTGTGCTCGCTCTCTCTCCCTCTCTCTCTGAAGAATAAATAAAAATCTTAAAAAAAAAAAAAAAAAAAAAAAAACCCTTAGAATGCTCACTCCACTTGCAGTACAGACAATGGACTGTGGAGAGGACCGGAGACTAACTAAGCAGGTATTGTTATAATCCTGATCACAAAGTAAGTATGGAATAGATAAGGTTTATACTTTATTATAGAACTTTGCAACTGATTAGGATAGGAAAAGACTGAATGAGAGGGGGCTAGGAGACTTCCACATTTCTAGCTACAAAGGAAACTACTTGAGTCATTGGTTCTAATGAAAACTTCATCGACCAAATATTGAAGAGCTTTTACGGTGCTTTCAAAGACCCAAGATTAGGAAACCTTCCCAGCCACTCTGGACCCAGCACTTGTCTCTGAGGAAAAGAAGGTTAGTAATCCCTGAGCTAAGTAATTGTTAGCTTTCAAGAGGACTTTGAAGACTAAGAGTGAACAGTTTATCAATACGGGTTAAAGAGCTAGCTATTATCTTCATTTTGGTGACATAACCTGCAGAAGGAATTGAAAAATAAAGCTGCCTTATGACAGCTGCAATTCTACTAAGTCTTGTACATTAGAAAAAACTACTTGGAGTCACTAATATAATTGAAACTATACAGCTCTTCTGACTATGTTTTCAAATAGAGTGTCTGAAAGAAACAGCTCTAAGTTGTGACCAATGCCTTATTGCACTTTTATTGTTATTAAATACAAAATTTCGTCTTCTCCCAAATGGGGAACATTTTAAAACAAATTTGTTGTGTATATATTATTACTTGCTAATTCATGGTCATCATTTCTCTCATGGACTCACAATAGCTTGCAATTGTGTGTCACCACCAATGCCCTCCATTTCACCGTGGTCTATCCCAGTTTAAAAGAAGTGAACACAGGGGCATCTGGGTGGCTCAGCTGGATGAGTGTCCGACTCATGATTTTGGCTCAGGTCATGATCTCAGAGTTCTGGGATCTAGCCCCACATTATCACATCATCAGAGTCCCTGCTTAGGAGGAAGTCTTCTTGAGGATTCACTCTACATCTCCCCACCGCGCCCAGAGAGGGGGGGAAGTGGTGAACACAAATTGATCAAACTGAACACAAATATAATATCGTCTTTGCCTAACATATTTTGAATGGTAACTACTAATTATAGAATGAAGTTCAAACTCCACAGCATATCAATAAGGGGCTTAATGATTTGGACCCACCACTTCTTGCCAGTTGACAGCTACCCCTCTACACTTACCAAATTTCTTATAAACTCTTGCCACATGCAATTAATTGTCTCAACCTGGAACACCCCTCTTGTAGCTCAACTGGAAAACTGCCACTAGGCTTCTAGAGAGTTCATGTATTGTGTCCCACCTTCCCCAGAAAAATTTCAAGCTGTTCCTTGGTCTCTGCCTTTAAAACACCATGTTCATCCAAGCATTAGCTTTTACCAGCAGTTTTAAAATTTTGTCTGTAAATGTGACTATGAGCTCCTGAAGCTAGAATTTTGTTTTATGTTTGTATTTCCATTTTCTAACAGAGCATCAGCTTGAATTCAAGAGCGTATGAATGGATACCTCTCTGAAGTGGTTCCAACTGTTCCGCAGGCAACTGATTAGTTCCCTTCCTCCATTCTCCATTATTACTTTCTATATATTTCCAGACTAGTATTTATTACTTTATATGTCCATCTTCCCAGTATAGTCTTTCCTAGTCCTGTAGTTTTTCTATCTAGCATATAATATGCCCTCAATAAACAAGGAAATGAAAAACTCGAAAGCATTCTTCTCAGACTTGGGGTGGCACTCTATTTAATACGTTTAATGCTAAATTCTTGATTCAAAAAGACCTGGACCTTGTTTTTTTAATGATATGAAAAGACTGGAAAGATCGATCAAAACCAGCCAAATCAAATTCAACATAAAGAGGTATACCGCTCCCAATTTTACATTAGGTTTTTATTTCCATTGGAGGGAGAACTGAATCAACAGCATGACGTGACTGGAAATAAAACACAGAAACCCACTGTTAAACAAATTAATAAAGCACGGCAAGCCAGCTCAGCCCTGTCATACTATGAACTCTTCAGACATATCTTGGATGTTGTATAATTTATGGGGCACATTAATGAAATAGGAAAATTCTGGAAGTGGGTAAATGGGCTCTTAAGTGGCCTGAAAACTACAAAAATGAGGAATAGTTGGAAAAATAGAAATGCCAGGATTTGGGAAAAAGAAGCAGGTAAAGCAGGGTAGACAATGGAGTGTTAGGTCAAGGGATGCAGATCCCACCCAGTTCAACTGAGTTTTGATTCTTAGTACTTGTACATCTTCCTCACTTTACAAATGAGGAAACTTGAGGTTGAGAGGTTAATGGATTTCCTGAGGTCAGTCAGCTAACAGAGCTTGGACTTGACTCTGTCCACTATACCAAGCTGCTGGAAGAGTCTGACTTTCTTTCTTTATTTTTAAAGACTTATTTATTTATTTTTTATTTTAGAGGTGGGGCAGAGGGAGAGGGAGACTTAAGCACACTCCATGCTGAGCATTGAGCCCAAGGCAGGGTTTGATCTCACGGCACTGAGATAAGGACCTGAGGTGAAACCAAGAGTCAAAACTTAACTGACGGTACCACCCAGGCACCCAGAGTTGGGCTTCTTTAAAATGATTGTCCTTAGAGCATTTTACTCTTTTTTAAACCCCAGTTGTACTACCAAGTGCATTTTCAGTACCTTGTAGATCCCAACTCGTCATGAGCCCTCTTCATCAAAGGAAACATTTGGGAAGAAAACTCTCAGCACAGTTGGAGAGGATAGTCTTGTATTAGGTTGGATTTCAGATTTGAAAACCTTCTGGGTTACTTCATGTACTAAGATTTCAGAATCCTATGATAATTCATAATTATTTGAATTAATGCATAACTACTTTGTAATCATGCAGTGTAGTTTTGGCTCTGGCATCAGACTGACTTTGAATTTCTGCTCTGCCACTTGCCGGCTGAGAAGACTTGGGCATGTTATTTAACTTCTCCTGTCCTAAGCATCCTCATTTGCTAAATGGAGATAATAATACATAACACATAAAATTATTGTGAGGGCAAAGAGCTAGAAAATAGAATTCAACAAACATGAGTCTAGCTGTGTGTATGGGAGTGGAGGAGATTGTCAAAGGAAAGGGTATACGGTAGGAAGAAGTGTAAGGACAGAACCACGAAGAACACTAACATTTAGCTGGTGTGCTGGGCTAAATAGTATTCCCCCAAAATTCTTGTCAACTGGAAACGTTATTTGGAATTTGGGTCTTTGCAAATATTACCAAGTTAAATTCGGTTAGGATTAAGGTCCTAATCCTATGACTGGTATTCCTGTAAGAGAGAAATTGAATACAGAGAGATGCACAGAATGAAAATGATATGAAAACATGGGAAAGAGACTGTTAACATCCAGATACAGAAATGTGGGGAAGAGGCCAGATGACCTCAGAAACAGAGATTGCTGTGATACATCTATGAACCAAGGAACACCAAGGGCTGTGGGCAACCACCAGAAGCTAGTAAGAGGCAAGGAAGGATCCTCTCCAAGAGCTTCCAAAGACAGCATGACCTTCCCAACATCTTAATCTAGGACTTCCAGAGTCCAGAACTGTGAGAATAAATTTCTCCTCTTAAGCCACCCAGTTTATAGTACTCTGTTATGGCATCCCTAGGCAACTAAGACAGTTGGTGAACAGTCATGGAAAACATAGGATGGGTGATAACACTTCCTAGTTTTAAAATTGTTTCATAATATAATCTCAATTGATCCTCACAAATACCTTGTGAAGAAGCAGTGAAGTTGACAGAAAAGAAGATGGTTAAGCAGAAGTACTAGAAACTTGACAGAAGGTGGCAGAAGAAACAGAATTGGAACCTGAGGGAAGGGTCCGATTCATTCTAGCCCTGTTAAGCAAAACGCTTCATCCTTTTTCACTCTTTTTGAAGCTCCGTTCCTTATCACAATTCCAACTTCATCCTCTTATTTCAGGCAATTTGCTTTCAGGAAGATCAGTAAATTTGCCTATCGTTTATGCTTCACAGGAAATACTGATAATAAATTCTAGTGATTACATTGTCTAACCTCTTGCATTGTACAGCCTTAACGCTTACTACGATAAGACTTTATCCACCTAAGTAATGAACACATAGTGCGGATGAACAGATCACTCCTCTTCCTATAGTTTTCCAGACAAGGCAGCAACTAACCCCACTAACTCCCATTTCCATGGGCAACTTCAGCAGAAGAAAAGTAAAGCAGTGAAATGATAAACTTGTAAACAGTCCATGTTACATAATTCCGATTGTGTGCCCATACTGGCACGGAAAGATTTACTTTTCTCGGATTACACAGGTCCTCGGTTTTAGAGTCAACAGAAACCCCTGGTTCCATGTTCCCTCCTTAAAACACCCTCTCTGTTCCTCCATAGATAGAAAAGATTCGTAGTAGACACCACTTTCAGTGCTTTCTTTTGGATTAAAATTAAAACTTTCAGCGAAATGGACGCCAAAAATAAGTTACTTAATCTCTCCGAGCTTCAGTTTGTACAGGTAAGAAACTAATACTTATTATCAGTATTTCCTGTGAAGCATAAACGATAGGCAAAACACCTGGCACAAAAAATTTCGCTCCAAAACTACACACAACAGTCTTCACAGCTCTCTGTGAAGCCTCCGCCCCCGGCGCTTTGTGGGGGCGTGGCCAGGGGAAGGACCCGGTTAGCTCCGCCCCACTCGGGGCGTCCGGCGCGCCTGATCGCTTCCGCCCTTTATTTCTCCGCACCCTAATCAACGGCCGCCTGTGTCTCTTCTTCATTAGTACCGGAGACGGGAACTCCTGCGAGGATTTTCCTCCCACGTGGAGAGAGGCAGAGCCTGGGACAGCCCGGGCCCGGCACGCCCGGGCCACTCGAGGTCCCCGCCTTCGCCACGCCTGAGAGCTGACCTCCCGTCCCCGCCCCTCCAAGAGCAGAAACTTGTGGGGGCCGCGTCCGAGCGCCCCTTTTTACCGTGGTCTTCACTACCATGCCGCTGTATGAAGGCCTCGGGAGCGGCGGGGAGAAAACGGCAGTCGTGATAGACCTGGGAGAGGCTTTTACCAAGTGAGTGGCGACGGCGATGACTGCGGTCGTCCTGAGGGGGCCGGGGGGGGGGGGGTGGTCGAGGCCCGGCCCGGGTTCTCTTCCCAGGCTCGCGGGGCAGGTTGTCACATCTCCACAGTTTTTCCTCCAGCACCTCCGCAAATTACGGCTTTTATTTATTTTCAACGTGGGCTATGCGAATCCCGGGGATACGGCTCTGATTCGTGGAGAGGCCCAAGAGGCTTCGGGAGAATGGTTTTCAACGTCGCCCCAGATCGAACGGACCCTTTGCTGTCATCCATGCAGGGGATGACAGCGATGGCTTAGACCCCTATCCTGGGCTTTGTTTGCTTAGGAAGGTAGCAGCCGAACTGTAACGTAAACATTTATTAAATGGGACGTCTGTTGGTACGAGAAATTCAGATGTAAGGCCATTGCTCCCCAAGAGTAGGAAGTCCATTTAGACGGAACACATGAACAAAGAGGTGCAGCCCTGTAGGTAAGACTCGAGATCCTTTGGTGCCCCCGGCCCCGAATTCTTAGATTAGGAAATTTGACATGTTTTAAAAGGCAACTTGTAAACACTAGAGTAGCTTTTTTCAATCTTTTCGATGACATAGATCCCTTTGACGACCGAAAGAAAGCCACAGATAACACAAACCTTAAAATAATTTGCACACAGTTTCAGAGGTTGGCGGACGATCACAGTGGTCCTTGGACTTCAGGTTGTGAACCCTTGTACTGGGCTTAAGAGCAAAGTAACTTGCAGAATTGCAAGTTATTTGAAATAGATACAGATATTTGAAATAGAAACATCTGAAAAA
This sequence comes from Mustela nigripes, assembly GCF_022355385.1. Taxonomy (NCBI): domain Eukaryota; kingdom Metazoa; phylum Chordata; class Mammalia; order Carnivora; family Mustelidae; genus Mustela; species Mustela nigripes. The sequence continues at coordinate 104,226,404 of NC_081569.1, forward strand.
AATATAGGTATCTGAATATTACCTAGTATATAATAAGGTATTTGATAATTATTTGTTGAATAAGTTGTCAAAACTGCCATATTTAAGTATTGGGCCTCAGGTGTTCCAGAATTGGATTGATCAAAGTCTCATTAGTCCTTAACATTCTCTGACTGTTCTGTGTAAGATCCTCCCTTATTTATGTTTTCTTATTTTAGATGCTTATTTTAATAGCATAATGAATACTTTGAGACTGACACCTAGAGATAAATACTCTAGTTATGAAGAAATGAGAAGCAGAAAGTTACCATACAGGAAAATGATTATTGACAAATCAAAAGGAGGGTGAGAATATGAACTTATGAAGTAAAAGAAAGAAATTGATGGCAACCATTGGGTTGCGTCTGGGAAATTTGAGGAGCATTGGTGCAAGTAAACACTGAGATGTGACTAGAGCTATTTGGACGTAGGAGAGCAGTACTGGAAACTAGGCAGGACAAAAAGAGATCATGTGAAGGCTAAACTTACATGGTGATCATTTTTAGCAGCATTTTTAGGAGTATTGTTTTACTAATATGAAACATGTGCAAATACCTAAATACTCAGGTGAATTATTTCTTTAAAGATAAAATATGCAGTTTTTAAAATAACAATGAAGGGGCACCTGGGTGGCTCAGTGGGTTAAAGCCTCTGCCTTCAGCTCAGGTCATGATCTCAGGTCCTGGGATCGAGTCCTACATCGGGTTCCCTACTGAGCAGGGAGCCTGCTTCCTCCTCTCTCTCTTTGCCTGCCTCTCTGCCTACTTGTGATCTCTGTCTGTCAAATAAATAAAATCTTAAAAAAAAAAATAACAATAAAGACTATAATAATATGGGCAGAAGCTTATTGTATGAAGTTCATGATGTATAAACAGTGTGATTATGTCAGATATGCAGAGTGTAAAAAACTAGACCAAAAGGAAACCCATAAACATGGAAATTAATATTAGAGTGATGGATTTATGAGTTACTCATGAATTATATAAATGAAGTCATATAATGTAGTCAAATAATCCAGGGTTGTAGAGATGTGTTGCCCAAAATTCAGGTATAATTTAAAACTGGGGGACTCCTGGGTGTCTCAGTTGGGAAAGTGTCTGCCTTTGGTTCAGATCAGGATTGAGTCTTGCATCGGGCTCCTTGCTCAACAGGTAGCCAGCCTACTTCTCCCTCTGCTTGCTGTTTCCCTACTTTTGTGCACATGCTCTCTCTCTTTCTCTGACAAATTAATAAGTAAAATCTTAAAAAAAAAAACAAACTGAAAAAAAGTACATGCTGATCTGGTTTAATATGCTGGTTTATTTCAGTATCACTAATTTGAAACAATTCTTTTAGCTGTGATACACAGTTATGAATAAAGATGGCTTTAATTTTTTTCTGTTTCTTTGTCCCTTTGAATACGTCAGAGATGTTGGTTTTGTGACCACGGCTTTGAAACAAATGCAGAAAAACTTGTATCTATGACAAATACATAGAAAGAATGTTATAATAACTTGAATGTTTCAATTTTCTATTTATTTGTAGGTGTGGTTTTGCTGGAGAAACTGGTCCAAGATGCATAATTCCTAGTGTGATTAAAAAAGCTGGCCTACCTAAGGTAATTAAAGATTAAATAACAATTTAGCAAATAAAATGCTATACTATAAAATATTTTTTAATGTGACTTCAAGTAAGATTGATTAAAGCAGCTAATGTGACAGATCAGGAATTGTAGAATAGTAGAAAGAATAATTTTGCATGCCATAAAATTCACGTGTTAGGGACGCCTGGGTGGCTCAGTTGGTTGGACGACTGCCTTCGGCTCAGGTCATGATCCTGGAGTCCCGGGATCGAATCCCGCATCGGGCTCCCAGCAAAATACAGGGACGCCTGGGTGGCTCAGTTGGTTAAGCAGCTGCCTTCAGCTCAGGTCGTGATCCCAGCGTCCTGGGATTGAGTCCCACATCGGGCTCCTTGCTCAGCAGGGAGCCTGCTTCTCCCTCTGCCTCTGCCTGCCATTCTGTCTGCCTGTGCTCGCTCTCTCCCCCTCTCTCTTTCTGATAAATAAATAAAATCTTAAAAAAATAAAAAATAAAATACAGATGCTTCTGCCATAACTTAATATTTGTAGTCCTAAAAAACCTCCCTTCAGTCACAAATAGAAGTAGGCTTATGGTGGAGCAAACCATATAAAACCCGTGTAATTTTGTAATTATAGCACTAACAAAAGCAGTAACTGATCCTTCAGGAAAAAACTGGAATAGCTTTGGTTTGCAACTGAGAGTGGCTGGAGGCTCTCTTCGTGATAATAAAAGTAAAATGGAGTAATAGATTGAAAATGTTGGTCTGTGGGTGCTGAGCCAGTGCAGGTGGAGGTGAGTTCTGAGCCAGTGGGGCTGTTGTTAGGTGGAACCAAGAGGAAATGCAGCCCAATAAATAGTCATGAAAGGGTCTGCTTTAGGAAGGGAACCCCTGCTACAGAAGACCATTCAAGCGTTTGAAGATTTTATTTAATTATTTGAGAGAGTGAGAGAGCACGCGCGTGCCTATGCACCAGCAGGGAGAGAAGCAGAGGGAAGGGAAGGAGAAGCAGCCTCCCCACTGAGCATGGAGCCCTGTGTGGGGGACCCTGGGATCATGACTTGAGCCAAAGGCAGACACTTAGTGGACTGAGCCACTGAGGTACTGCCCCTCATTTAAGTTTTTGAAAAATAGATCTGAAAGGATGCCTACCTGTGTGGCCACTGAGTTGATGACTTTATTTTTCTTGATGAAAGGTATAACTCTGCTATCATTTCAGCTCCTCTTGTCTCACATGAACTAATACAGATTTCACATTATGTAGATATTATCCCCTTATTTGCAATGGAAATGTGATACTTGATTTTATAAAAGTGCATATTGTAGCAGAATAGATTAGTATACATCAGTTCATACTTGGTATTGGGATGCATCTTTAAGAGCAAATGAAATATGTTGATTGACAAATCTTTTTAATTATGCCTGATAAGGGAATCATTTTATTGATTTCAAAATTTTCCAGTAGCACCTGGCTGGCACAGTTGGAAGAGCATGCAACTCTTGATCTCAGGGTCATGAGTTTAAGCCCCGCATTGGGTTTAGAGATAATTTAAATAAAATTTAAAAAAAAATTAAAATAGGGTGGGACGCCTGGGTAGCTCTGTCAGTTGAGTGGCTGACTCTTGATCTCAGCTCAGGTCTTGATTTTAGAGTCATGAGTTCAAGCCCCATGTTGGACTCCATGCTGGGCAGGGGGCCCACTTGAAGGAAGGAAGGAACGAACAAATGTCTTTTTGTCATAAAACATCTTGAGCTAATATAATATAGTTTCTCTATTCTTAACAAAATTGCATTATGTGCCAAAATAAATATCAACTTTTATTTACTTTCATAAATAAAATGTATTTCATTTCAATGAATAAATGAAATACAAAGATACAATTTTTTTCCTGCAAATCTTTAGATAAGCTAGAAATACAGTAGATAGTTGTGGTGTGGTATTCAAAAATGTGATGGAACTTCCTGTCTATTCACTTTTCATGTTCTTTAATCAAGGTTAATGTGATACTTGATAAATTTCTAGATAGATTCCTAACTGAACTTAGAACTTTAACATTCTCATTACCACTTTTCTTTTATTTCTTTTTTTTTTAAAGATTTTATTTATTTGACACAGAGAAATCACAAGTAGGCAGAGAGGCAGGCAGAGAGAGAGAGAGGAGGAAGCAAGCTCTCCGCGGAGCAGAGAGCCCGACATGGGGCTCAATCCCAGGACCCTGGGATCATGACCTGAGCCGAAGGCAGAGGCTTTAACCCACTGAGCCACCCAGGCGCCCCGTCATTACCACTTTTCTTAGTGCTTTCAGCTTTTATACTCATCTTGAAGAGAAAAATATATGTGAAGATTAATCTCTACAATCCGCCATATGTGGTTTGGAACCTTCTTTAAAATCATGAAATTGGCTTAGCTAATGATCTTTCCATTAGAAGAGTAACAAAGAGAGGTCTGCCAATGATGCATTAGAGTACTTACAGCGTTCTGAGCATCATATGTAAAGTTATTGTTCTGTATTGGTGTTGACTTAGCATTCATGATTGGGTAGTGTTTGTTTATACTGATTTTACCACATGTTTATGAGCATGTACTTGGTGCCTGGTACTGTCAGCTGAAGGAAGATATATCATAAGCAACCAGAAACACTTCTTGCACCTTAAGAGTATGTAGTCTAATGGGAAGGTAGACATTTTACAAGTAATTAAGTAAAGTAATCTTATAAGAGGGTAAGTGTCATTGCTTTGGGAGTGACTTACAGGGACTAGACCAAGTCTGGAGTGTTTGAGGAAGCTTTTGATACTTTTTAATCTGTGATTTTGATCAGTCCTGCCAAAATGGTAAGTCCAGATGGAAGAAGAATGTAAATGAGCATAGTTCTCTACTTGTTGACCCATACTTTTATGCCTGCAAACCAAAAAGTTCTGTCATCTTAGCCAATTCTTAAAGGTTCCTAATTTAAGTGATTAATTTATATTTAATGTTTGCATTTATTCTCAATAAAAATTACTTTTTATTTATTACCAGAAAATGCAGTAGTATAGTAGATAATCATATTTTATTTCATTATACATTAATAAATAATTTTAATTTTTTATAGCCTATCAAAGTTGTTCAATATAATATCAATACAGAGGAATTGTATTCCTACCTAAAAGAATTCATCCACATACTATATTTCAGGTAAGATGCAGTTGTGTTTGTTTTTTTGTTTTTCTCCCAGCTTTTGTGATTACGTTTTCCTAATGCCGGTCATAGTAATCTTTGGTTGTGTTATATCGGATACAAAAAAAAGTGGACTTCTGCTGCATTTTCACTTGCTTATTTTCAACCTTTTCCAAAATGTATTTGAAGACTAGATAATTGGCAAGCATGGGGAAATACTGAAAACAAATTAAATGTTCATTAATAATGGCAGTAGATAATTAAATTATTATATATCCATATAGTGAAACATTTTACAGCCATTAAAAAAGTTCTATATCATGTAGTAATGCAAAAGGTGTCTTATTGTATTGATAATTGAAAAAAGCAAGTTTCAGAACATCTATGGAATAAACACTTCTGTTAAAATACATTCATACACATGGACAGTAATGACATTATGCAAACTGCTATAAGTGATAGTTTCTGGGTAGTAGAAGTGTAAGGTATTTGTACTTTACAAGTTATAAACTTCTGTTACATTTGGAGTTTTTTGAGAATATATTACTTTCGTAGCCTAAAGAAAAAATCTTTTTAATGGCTCAAGTGTTCATCATACTAGGCTATAGCTTTTGTTTCCTGAGATAAATGAAGTAATAGATGTAAAGATCCTGACACAGTACGTGGCATGTAATAAGAGTTCAGGAATGTTACTTTACCCAGGTAATAAAATGAAGATGTCTTTTTGTCATAAAACATCTTGAGCTAATATAATATAGTTTCTCTATTCTTAACAAAATTGCATTATGTGCCAAAATAAATATCAACTTTTATTTACTTTCATAAATAAAAACTGTCACTTTCCAGGCATCTGTTGGTGAATCCTAGAGACCGCCGAGTTGTGGTTATCGAGTCGGTACTATGTCCTTCCCACTTCAGAGAGACACTCACTCGGGTTCTTTTCAAATATTTTGAGGTACCCGTTTTTTATGTTGTTTTTTATAAGTACTAAAGTTTAAACTAAAAGGTCCTCATTTGGGCCCCTGGGTGCTCAGTAGGTTAAGTGTCTTCCTTTGGCTTAGGTCATGATCCCCAGGGTTCTGAGATCCAGTCCCACATTGGACTCCCTGCTCAATGGAGAGTCTGCTTCTCTGTCTGTGTCTGTGTCCCTCCCCCCTGCTCATGCTCGCTCACTCTCTCTTCCTGCCCCTACTCTCTGTCAAATAAATAAATAAATAAATATTTTTGAGAAAGGTTAATTTATTTTAGTTTCCTTCATTATATATATTACACAGTGCATTTGAGAAACCAGATGAGAATAAACTCAAGCCATTTTATTTTATTATTTTTTTTAAGATTTTTTTTTATGATTTTGTATATTTATTTATTTGTCAGAGAGAGAGAGAGAGAGAAAGCACAAGCAGGCAGAGGCAGAGAGAGAAGCAGGCTCCCTGCTGAGCAAGGAACCCCACATGGGACTCGATCCCAGGATCCTGGGATCATGACCTGAGCTGAAGGCAGCGGCTTAACCGACTGAGCCACCCAGGCGTCCCTTTTTATAAGATTTTATTTTTATTTATTTGACAGACAGAGATCACAAGTAGGCAGAGAGGAAAGCAGAGAGAGAGGAGGAAGCAGGCTCCCCGCTGAGCAGAGATCCCGATGTGGGGCTTGATCCCAGGACTCCGGGATCATGACCTGAGCCGAAGGCAGAGGCTTTAACCTTCTGAGCCACCCAGGCGCCCCTATTTTATTATTTTATAAAGATTTTCTTTATTTATTTGACAGATCTCAAGTAGTTGAGAGGAAGGCAGAAAGAAAGAGAGGAAGAAGCAGACTCCCCGCTGAGCAGAGAGCCCAATTCGGAGCTTGATCCCAGGACCCTGGGACCATGACCTTAGTTGAAGGCAGAAGCTTTAACCCATTGAGCCACCCAGGCGCCCCAAACTCAAGCCATTTTAAATAAACCATTTGTTTTCTGTTTTTTGTTTCATGTGTAATCAGCATTTTATCCAATATGTAGATAACTGAAGATTTCTTACTGATATTTCTGTTATTTATTTATTTTAACATGGGTTTTTTTTAATGTTTGAGGACTTTTTAGAATTAAAAGGTGTATTCTTTGCTATGGAATTTATGATGTGTTTTTTTTTCCCCAGGACTTTCTAGTTTCCATTGTTTAGTTACACTGACTCTTCTAAATTCTTGAGTTCCGGGGCGCCTGGGTGGCTCAGTGGTTTAAGCCGCTGCCTTCGGCTCAGGTCACGATCTCAGGGTCCTGGGATCAAGTCCCATATCGGGCTCTCTGCTCAGCAGGGAGCCTGCTTCCCTCTCTCTCTCTCTGCCTGCCTCTCTCTCCATCTACTTGTCATCTCTCTCTGTCAAATAAATAAATAAAATCTTTAAATAAATAAATAAATAAATAAATTCTTGAGTTCCTTCATTTTAGGCTTTATTTTTTTTAATTTATTTTACTTTATTTATTTTTAAAAATTTTATTTATTTATTTGAAAGAGAGAGAGAGGGCACGGGGAGGGAGAGTGTGAGCATGGGGAGGGGCAGAGGGACAAACCAACTCTCACAGAGTGTAGGGCTTGATCCCATGACCCTGAGATCATAACCTGAGCTGAAAGTCAGACAGTTAAGGGACTGAGCCACCCAGGTGCTCACTCCATGCTTTTTTCAATGTCTTTGCATAGAACTGTCCCCTTCCCTGCCCTCTGACACAACCTTTAGTTAAGGGAAATAGGGACATCTTATTTTGGCATTTCGTTATGAGGATTTTCATATTTTGATTGAATATTTATCTGATATTTGAGGTATCACCAGATGTGGCAAATTCTTGCTGAAAAATGTCACACAGAGTTAAGGCTTTTTATAGCTCTTCAATTTAATTTTAACTGCTATATTATGTTTTAAAAATAGAGTTCATAGTATAAATTTTGCAAATAAAGATAATCAAGAATCTTTTAATTTTCATTTTTTTAAAAAGATTTTATTTATTTATTTGGCAAACAGAGATCACCAGTATTCAGAGAGGCAGGCAGAGGGGGAGGGAGAAGCAGGCTCCCTGCTGAGCAGAGAGCATGGGCCTTGATCTCAGGACCCTGGGATCATGACCTGAGCTGAAGGCAGAGGCTTTAACCCACTGAGCCACCCAGGTGCCCCTTAATTTTCATTTTGATGGCAAAGACATGTCTTTATTTTTTTTTTAGCATCTTTGAATTCATATTTCTGTACCTCTTCTTTTAATTTTTCCCTCCAAAAGAGAGAGAATGGGGCACCTGGGTGGTTCAGTAGGATAAGCCATCTGTCTCCAGCTCAGGTCATGATCCCAGGGTCCTGGGATTGAGCCCTACACCAGGGTCTCTACTTGGTCGGAGGGAAGCCTGCTTCTCCATCTCCCTCTCCCTGCTGCTCCTCCTGCTTGTGCTCTCTCTCTCTTTCAAATAAATAAATAACATCGGAAACAAAAAAGAGAGAACAAAAATTAATAAAAATGTTTTCTAATTGTCATTTTGGAACAAAACAACTTAAGGGAATTTAAAGAGTGTTTTTATTGTATATTTCCATGATTGTGTAAATTTAGATAAATCAACAAACTAGTTCTTAGCACCATAAAATGGTTGAAAAGGTATCATAAATACAATGTTACTCTGAATTTTTTTCAAGTGTATTTAAAATATAAGGTAAACATCTTCAACTACTCAGACTTGTGGTTTTGTTGTTGTTATTGTTACTTGGCTTTATTGTTTTCTAGGTTCCATCTGTCCTGCTTGCTCCAAGTCATCTAATGGCTCTTCTGACGCTTGGGATAAACTCTGCCATGGTCCTGGATTGCGGATATAGGGAGAGCCTGGTGTTACCTGTATCTTTTTTTTTTTTTGTTAAGCAACTAATTTTTCAGTTTTTACTCTGCTTTAACATAATTAGGCTTATTATAAGCAGTTTTCATGGAATGTAACTATTTGTGATCACCATGTACAAATATGAATTTGCATGTGGAAAAAATTCACAGAATTGTGAGACTTAAATTTTATAGAAATTACCATTATGTCTTTTTAAAAAAAAAAAGTTTTTTTTTGTTTGTTTTTTAAGATTTTATTTATTTATTTGAGAGAGAGAGAGAGAGCATGAGAGAGGAGAAGGTCAGAGGGAGAAACGGACTCCCCGTGGAGCATCGAGCCGATGCTGGACTCGATCCTGGAACTCTGGGATCATGGCCTGAGCTGAAGGCAATTGCTCAACCAACTGAGCCACCCAGGTGCCCAAGAAATTAGCATTATGTCTTGATCCTAGTACATACTCCAGGGGTCACACCTCATGAATATCATGTTCAGTTTTTAAGAGGAACATTAGTTAATTAGGATGTGTCATGGTATTTCTAAGAAAAGATCAGAGTAATTGGAAAAACTGAAATGAGAAAATTAAGAAAAATTAAAACATGAAACCTGCCTTCAAATGGCTGAAGGGCTTGCTGTGGAAAAGTGAGTACATTTTTTTCTTCTTTCTATTTGCAGAAGCTAACATGGAGCCCATAGGGCATAGGGTTTATGATGTTGGTTTTGGAATCAAATACACATATAAGTGTAAATCTTGGCTATGCTTCTTACTAGTATAATATTAGTCACGTAATCTCTTTGGGCCTCAGTTCTCTTATCTGTGGAATGGGAATTAAAATAATTCCACCTTGGGCACCTGGGTGGCTCAGTGGGTTAAGCCTCTGCCTTCTGCTCAGGTCATGATCTCAGGGTCCTGGGATAGAGCCCCGCATCAGGCTCTCAGGGAGCCTGCTTCCCCCTCTCTCTCTGCCTGCCTCTCTGCCTACTTATGATCTCTCTCTCTGTCAAATAAATAAAATCTTAAAAAAAGAAAAAAAAATTCCACCTCATGGAGAGGCCTTTTGTGACTTGAGTGAGACAATGTATGTAAAGTATTTAGCATATGACCTGGCATGTGATAACTTGCTCAATGGTGCTCTAGTTTTTATAACATTCACCACTGGAAGAACTTTCTACTAATTCAAGCTGTCCCAAGATGGAATTAGAGACTATACAGTGGTGCATTCCTTGTCATTAGAAGCATGTAAGCCAAAATGTTAACAGTGACATTGCTCCATTGAAAAGGACATTGTGGGGGCGCCTGGGTGGCTCAGTGGGTTAAGCCGCTGCCTTCGGCTCAGGTCATGATCTCGGAGTCCTGGGATCGAGCCCCGCATCGGGCTCTCTGCTCAGCAGGGAGCCTGCTTCCTCCTCTCTCTCTGCCTGCCTCTCTGCCTGCTTGTGATCTCTGTCTGTCAAATAAATAAATAAAATCTTTAAAAAAAAAAAAAAAAAAAGAAAAGAAAAGGACATTGTGGGGTGCCTGGGTGGCTCAGTGGGTTAAAGCCTCTGCCTTCGGCTCAGGTCATGATCCCAGGGTCCTGGGATCGAGTCCCACATCGGGCTCTCTGCTCAGTGGGGGGCCTGCTTCTTCCTCTTTCTCTCTCTGCCTGCCTCTCTGTCTACTTGTGATCTCTGTCTGTCAAATAAAAAAAAAAATTAAAAAACTTTAAAAGAAAAGGACATTGAAGTGCATAAATATACTCTTGGGCAGTTTAGAGATCTACATATGTATTTATTAGAAGAAGTACTTGGGGGAGTGAAGTCAAAAATTAGTAGCTCCTAAAGAACTAATATAGGTAAATAGTTTTTCAAAGATAGAGTATTTTGCGTTTGAATTTCCTCACAGCCATCAGCTGAGCATCCGACTCTTGGTTTCAGCTCAGGCTGTCATCTCAGGGTTGTGAGATCCAGCTCCACCTTGGGCTCTGAGTTCAGAGGACGCCTAAAACTCTCTCTTCCTCTGCTCCTCCACACTTCAAATAAATAAACAAATCTTTAAAAAAATATATCTTGTAACAATCCTGCAACATAGGTGTTATTTTCCTTGTTATATAATGAGAAGATCGAAAGTTGGGGTAAATGGTGACCCAGGGTCATATAAGCATATAGCCAAGATGTATAATCCATGTTTTTTTCCCAAAGCCAATGTTCTTACCAATATACTCTTTTATAAATATTGTACTTATAGACATCAGCAAGAACAATATGGAAAATAAGGTAGCAAATCCACAGTATAGTATTGTCCACTAGCCTCTCAGCTCTGTTTAATAGTAATACAAGAAGAGACATGTAATTTAAAATTTTCCTAAGAGCTATGTTCTTAAAAGTGCAAGTGAAAGATGAAGTTACTGTATTTTATTTAATGCAGTATATTCAAAATATTATCATTTCAACTATATAAAAATTATAGTAAGATATTTTATGGATTTTTATATGTGTGTCTTCTAAATTTGGTATCAAGCTTGTTCTTACAGCACATCTCAATTCAGACTGGCCACATTTCACATTTCAAGTGCTCAGTAACCACATATGGCCAGTAGTTACTTTATGAGACACCCTTGTTCTAACAATGAATTGTGTGTGTGTATGTGTGTGTGTGTGTGTGTGTGTGAGAGAGTTTAACCTGTGTGTGTGTGTGTGTGTGTGTGTGTGTGTGAGTTTAACCTTCTTTGAAGAAGAATATGAAAAAAGACTGATTCTTCTGTTACTCTCTTAAAAATATGAAGAATTTGTTATCAAAGCTGACTTAATACTGCAGAAGGTGAGGAAAGTATCAAGGGAGCCATGTTTTATCTCCTCAAATAGTTATATCCTTGACTACCCTACAGATATATGAAGGAATCCCAGTACTAAATTGTTGGGGAGCACTCCCCCTAGGAGGAAAAGCTCTTCACAAGTAAGTGTCTTGGAATTTAGCACATTGCTCTACCTGCACCACAAAAACATGTTAATTTTTTTTTACAGTGATCAATAGAACGTAATCTGGACATTTAATGTTATTTAATCCATTCTCTATTAGCCTTGGATGTATTCATCTTTTAAGGATAAAACCACTTTTTAAAAAGCATTATAATGTATTATGTAGTAAAAGTATTAAATAAGAGAAGGATATCAAGGGCAATATTTTAATTCCAGTAATTTTTTTTTTTTTTTTTTAAATTTCAGGGAGTTGGAAACTCAACTACTGGAGCAATGTACTGTTGACACAGGTGCTGCTAAAGAACAGAGCCTTCCCTCTGTGATGGGTAAAACTATTTTAAACTGTTTAAGAGTGGTTTACATTCCCTTGTCATCCTTCAATGCATTTGTTTTTTACCCCGTTATATAGTTACTCTCTTTTCCCTCACGTCACTGATGTCATTGCTCCAATTATAATGTCATTATTGACCTCTGAATTCCCAAATCCAGTCGTTTAATTTTGGTCATCCTTTATAGAACTTTTGACATTGCAGATTATCATATACTTTTGACACAATCTCTTCTTGACTTTCAGGACTCTCTTCCTTTTGTGATGTTCTTGTTTTCTCTTCTGATAATCCCATAGGCATCTGTTTTTTATATTTTCTTCCCCCTGGCTTTTTAAAAGTGTTCTCATCTATTATAACTTTCAGCTATATCAGTATGCAGTTGATTTTCAAATGTATCATTGGGCCTGACCCTTCTGATCTTGATATTCATATTTCCAACTGATTATTAGATGTAAACTAAGCATATTTAGGTATCTCACATTTAAGACCTTCAAAAAGTGAATGCATTATCTCTTTCTCCAAATACATTTCAACAAATTGTTCTCAGATAAAGATACCTTCCTTATCTCCCATTTTATTTTATTTTATTTTATTAAAGATTTTATTTATTTATTTGTCAGAAAGAGAGAGAGAGAAAGCACGCAAGCAGGCAGAGAGGCAGGCAGAGGCGGAGAGAGGCAGGTTCCCTGCTGAGCAAGGAGCCCTATGCCGGACTCGATCCCAAGACCCTGGAATCATGACCTGAGCCAAAGGCAGCGGCCCAAGCCACTAAGCCACCCAGGCGTCCCGCTTATCTCCCATTTTAGAAAAGGAGTTAAAAATCCTCAGTTCTCCCTCAAAAATCTCTTAAATTTCATCTCTTTTTCTCTGTTTTCTATACTACTGAACATCTGAAAACAAAGACATAAACTAGACCCTTATTATTTCTTGCTTGGATTATTGTAGGAGACTCTGGACTGAGTCATTCTATTTCATACTGTTGCCAGAAATAACTTACACAATACAAGTCTGATTACACCACTCTTTAGCTTAAGGATTTTTGCTGGCTCAGCAGCTTAAAATCCAAATATTTGTTTGATATATATGTTTCTTCCCAATTTTTTTTTCTACCTCTTAGCCCTAAACTACTCATCTTAACCCTGTGTACCTCATTTTAGCTACAATAAATTTGATAATATCTTCTAGGCTTCCCACAACCCTGAGCCTTTATTTATTCTATTTCTTTACCTGGGATGTTGGGTTTTTGACCTCTATGTGACTCAACTGGAATGTCATTTTATTACAAAGCCTTCCTCATTTCATCTGAGGAGAATACATTTCTCCCCTCTCTGTTAAGTCCTCCATAGTATTTATTTTAGCACATATGTCATATCCTCGTTTGTCTGTTAACTCACCTGTTTCCCTTCCTGGACTTTTGAGGATCCCTGTCTTACTTGATTTTCAATCAGTAGCACTTAGTATACTACCTAGGCACTGAATAAATGTTGGAAAGAGAATGGCAGGTTTTTAGGACATTTATCGTTGTGTGTATTGTTTTCATGTTTTTCTTTTGGTAGTTAAGATAATAACATTCTCTATTCTGTAGATTATAATTTTCCTTTTCCAGATAAACTTTGATACTCTTTTATTTTATTTATTTATTAGATTTTATTTACTTATTTGACAGACAGATATCACAAGTAGGCAGAGAGAGGGTTGGGTAGCAGGCTCCTTGCTGAGCAGAGAGCCCAGTGACCCTCCATCCCAAGACCCTGGGATCGTGACCTGAGCCAAAGGCAGAGTCTTTAACCCACTGAGCCACCCAGGCACCCCTACCTTTGTTACACTTTTAGTATATCATGAAAACAGTTGATTTATTAAAAAAAAGTATCCAAAGATAATGGGTTTGTATAGCATCCCAAGATATTTTTTTTTTTTAAAGGTTTTATTTATTTATTTGACAGAGAGAAATCACAAGTAGATGGAGAGGCAGGCAGAGAGAGAGAGAGGGAAGCAGGCTCCCCACTGAGCAGAGAGCCGGATGCGGGACTCGATCCCAGGACCCTGAGATCATGACCCGAGCCGAAGGCAGCGGCTTAACCCACTGAGCCACCCAGGTGCCCCATCCCAAGATATTTTTAAGAAAGGTCTTCTTTGGGGCACCTGGGTGGCTCAGTGGGTTAAGCCGCTGCCTTCGGCTCAGGTCATGATCTCAGGGTCCTGGGATCGAGTCCCGCATCGGGCTCTCTGCTCAGCAGGGAGCCTGCTTCCTCCCCCCCTCTCTGCCTACTTGTGATCTCTCTCTGTCAAATAAATAAATAAAATCTTTAAAAAAAAAAAAAAAAGAAAGGTCTTCTTTAAAACTGATTATAACATTTCCTTTTAATCATGAAAACACCCTTTTTTTAACCAACCACTGTGGATTCTGACTGTAATCTTTCCCTCACATAATCTCCCAAATCTGAGTCTGTGATAGCCCTATAGTCCTACTAATTGTGGAATTAAACCATATCATTATTTGCTGAATGACATGCTTAGGAGGATCAGAAACTCAAATACATTTAAAACATCTTTTCTCAGGGCACCTGGATGGCTCAGTGGGTTAAGCCTCTGCCTTCCGCTCAGGTCATAATCTCGGGGTCCTGGAATCAAGGCCATTGGGCTCTCTGCTTCACAGGGAGCCTGCTTCCATCTCTCTCTGCTGCTCTGCCTGCTTGTATGCTCGCTCTCTCTCTGTCAAGTAAAAAATTTTAAAAAATAAAATAAAACAAAATATCTCTTCTCAAGGTCCTTAACAAGGCTTACGGGGGTCACCTGGGTAGCTCAGTTGATTAAAGAGCTGCCTTTGGCTCAAGTTGTGATCCCAGGATCCTGGGATCGAGCCTCGCATTGGGCTTCCTGTTCGGCAGAGACCCTGCTTCTCTCTCTCTCCCTCTGCCTGCCACTCTGCTTACTTGTGCTGTCTCTCTGTCAAATAAATTAATCTTTAAAAAAAAAAGATTACATACAAATTTTATGTCTACTTGGATATGCTTAAATGAACTTTGAGCTTTTTTTCATTTAATATTTGGAATCATTTCAAATCAATGTCCTTAGGTTAGCCTTTATAAGTTACTTAAAGGCTAACCTAAGGACATTGATTTGAAAAGTGTACAGTTTAAAAATAAATGATATATAAAAATACTAGCCTTCTAAATTAATTGAAATTTAGATATGATTTTTCAGAGCCAGAGATAATACCTCCTTTCTATTCCTTATTTGAGAAGTTTAAATAATTATTATTCACTAAGATTAAGGAACCTCTTCCCAAAGCAGCATCTACCCCCAGCTAAAATATTTATTTTCAAGCCTACTTTACATGTTGCCTAAAGAAAAGTTTTTCATATTATCAAATTTCTTTGTTACATGTTGGAATTCATCTGAATATTCCTAAAGAATATATAGCAGTTACAAAATGTTACAGTTTTTAGCACTTATTCTTAAATTATAGGTTTCGTATAATCTAGTTACATTTCTGTCTTTGTAGCCAAATTAAGATTTTTTTTGAAATCTCTATCCTTTTGTGAGGTGAAGAAGGACTATTTCCTTACACCACACACAAAAATAGACTCAAAATGGATTAAGAAGTCTTCAAACTTTTTGATCACACCCTGGCCCCATCAGTAAGAACTTTGAATCATGTACCTTCTCTGCTGAGCAGAGAGCCTGCTTCCCCCACTCTCTCTCTGCCTGCCTCTCTGCTTACTTGTGATCACTCTCTTTCTGTCAAATAAATAAAATCTTTTTTTAAAAAAAGCAATGTGATTAAAAATTATTTATTATTTTTTAAAGGTTAAGACAACATTTTGAAGGTGTGGCTTTTAAGTTTAATATATATTAATACTTTGTCTCAGTGGCTGTCATAACTTAAAGATACAGCTAACAAGATATGTAGGTTCAGATGGAAAAAGTGCATGAGTACGCTTATGAAATCATGATTCCATTTTCAGCTATAAATTTCTGTCTAACTTGATGTAAATAACCTGTAATTATAAATCAGAATATCTTTATATATTTAACAGTGAGTTAAAAAGAGTTTAGAAGGTCTTAAATTTAGTTTAGAAAATGTTTCTAAACTGACTTGGGTAACTAGATTTTTAACAACAGAATTACATAACAATGATAATATATCCAAATGTCCACCTTTGAAAGGTTCCCAGTATTGTATAGATTTCCTTGAATAGGTACATTCTCCTTTTTTAATTTTTATTTTTCTCTGGATTTTTATTTAAATTCTAGTTAATTAACTTATAGTATAGTACTGGTTTCAGGAGTAGAATTTAGTGATCCATCAGTAGAATTTAGTGATGCATCACTTAGTACAATACCCAGGGCTCATCATAACAAACCCCCTTCTTAATACCCATCACCCATACCCACCTCCCCTCTGTCAATCCTGAGTTTGTTCTATATCGTTAAGAGTCTCTTATGGTTTGCTTCCTCTCTCTTTCTTTTTTTTTCCTTCCCACATGTTCATCTGTTTTGTTTCCTGAATTCTACATATAAGTAAAATCTTACGTTATTTGTCTTTCTCTGACTTATTTCACTTAACATATACACTCTAGATCCATCCATGTCATTGCAAATGGCAAGAGTTCATTTCTTCTTCTTCTTCTTCTTCTTCTTCTTCTTTTTTAAAGATCTTACTTATTTAACAGTCAGAGAGATCACAAGTAGGCAGAGAGGCAGGCAGAGAGCGGGGGGTGGGGTGGGAAGCAGGCTCCCCGCTAAGCAGAGAAACCAATGTGGGGCTTGATCCCAGGACCCTGAGATCATGACCTGAGCCGAAGGCAGAGGCTCAACCTCCTGAGCCACCCAGGCGCCCCAAGAGTTCATTTCTTCTTGATGGCTGAGTAATATTCCTGTGTGTGTGTGTGTGTGTCTGTGTGTGTGTGTGGATTAACTTTGAATGATGAAGTTTCTTCCCTAGAAACAAAGTTAATTTTCTGCTTAGTTTTTAAAAAGTTAAAGTTATAGGACTTATATTTTTAAAAAATTTTGCAGAAATGGAAAGTGGTAATGTGAGTTCAATTTAACAGATTATTTCTGCTTATTATTAAACTTCTATAGTTCTAAAAATATAAAATTTCTGTTTCAGGTTCAATTCCAGAAGGTGTCTTAGAGGACATTAAAGGTAAACTAAATTCCCATTTATGTCCTGTTTGTCCTTAAGTATTAGTTTAGAGGGCATATGTTTCTAAATACTTACAGAGCTACAATATATGTTAAATACATAATTTAGTATCCTAAAAATATTTAATATGTACGATATGCTGTGGAATAATGTAAATGAAATTTTCATTTTTCTTTAGGTTTATGGAAGCTTTTGGCATTATTTATGATGTCTTATTGAAGAAACCTCTCAATTATAGAATATATAGGATTACTAGGGAATTAACAGTTTGCACAGTATGAAGTAACAGATAAATTGCTTAAAAAAGACACTGGTCTTATGTCGTGTAGAAGTTTTTTTTGTGGTTTTTTTTTTTTTTTAAAGATTTTATTTATTTATCAGAGAGAGAGAGGGGGAGAGAGCGAGCACAGGCAGACAGAATGGCAGGCAGAGGCAGAGGGAGAAGCAGGCTCCCTGCTGAGCAAGGAGCCCGACGCCGGGATCATGACCTGAGCCGAAGGCAGCTGCCTAACCAACTGAGCCACCCAGGCGTCCCTTTTGTGGTTTTTTTTAACTCTAGTTTCTAAATACGTATTTGTAAGGTCATTTTACTGACTTCAGAAGTTCTAATTTGGGGCCAACTGACTGAGCCACCTAGGCACCCCAGTTTTCCAGTATTTTGATTCACTTAATGGAGAAGCATTGAAAATATAATTTAAAGGGCGCTGAGTGGCTCAGTCATTAAGCATCTGCTTCTGGCTCAGGTTATGATCCCAGGGTCCTGGGATCAATGCCCACATCAGGCTTCCTGCTCAGCAAGGAGCCTGCTTTTCCGTCTCCCTCTGCTACTCCCCCTGCTTGTGCGCACACACTCTCTCTCTCTCTCTCCCTCCCTCCCTCTCTCGTCAAATAAATAAAATAAAAAGAAAAAAAATAATATTCTTCAGTGCTGAGAATGTTGACATAAAATTAGTAAGAGGGAATCAGATAATAATGGATGTTAGAATTAAATGAGACCTGGAGGTAATCTGGTACAGTTGGGGCCCTGAAATATTATGTGATTTGTTCAGTGTCACATCATAGTTAGGGTTACAGCTAGGGCTGAAAAATGGATCTTGTTCTTCATTTTATTGTTTCTTTATGTGGTAAAATTACCTGAAACTTCTTCAGTTATTGTCAAACCTGAGTCATTTGTATATGCTTATTTGCAGTAGCTTCTTAAAGGCTAAGTATTTATCTTACATAACAAAGATAGCTATGAGGACTTGAGTAAAATAAAAAATATGTAAGTAGCATGAGCACCTAGCTTACTATCTAGCATATTAGAGATTCTTAATATATTTTGAATTAGTGATTGAGAAGAATTTTATATAAAGTATAAATATATATTTAACTAATAGATGTCTTGTATTCAATGTCAGTTTTGTTTCTAGTTAAAAATGTTCTGGGACGCCTGGGTGGCTCAGTTGGTTAAGCAGCTGCCTTCGGCTCAGGTCATGATCCCAGCGTCCTGGGATCGAGTCCCACATCAGGCTCCTTGCTCCGCAGGGAGCCTGCTTCTCCCTCTGACTCTGCCTTCCACTCTGTCTGCCTGTGCTCGCTCTCACTCTCTCTCTCTTACAAATAAATAAATAAAATCTTAAAAAAAAAAAAAATGTTCTATTCCAGGGCGCCTGGGTGGCTCAGTCGTTAAGCTTCTGCCTTGGGCTGGAGTCATGATCCCAGCATCCTGGGATCAAGCCCCACATACGGCTCCCTGCTCTGCTAGGAGCTTGCTTCTCCCTCTCCTACTCCCCTTGCTTGTGTTCCTTCTCTTGCTGTCTCTCTCTCACAAATAAATAATAGAACATTTTTTTAAATGTTTTATTCCTTACCTATTTATGAAAATAATTTGAAGCAACTTATTATAAAAGGTACCTTGCAACAGAAAATCTTTGTGGGCACCTGGGTAAGCGTCTGCTTTGGGCTCAGGCCATGATCCCAAGGCCCATGATCCTCAGGCCATCTATCCTGGGATCGATTCCCATGTTGAGCTCTAGGGAGCTTGCTCTCCCTCTACTCTTGCTCCCCAATCCCCCCCACCCTGCTCATGTTCTTGGGTGATCTCTCTCTCTCTGTGTCAGATAAATAAAATCTCAAAAACCTTTGAAAGAATAAATGATCAAAGTGCAAAAAAAAAAAAAGTTGATCCTGTAGAAGGGAAATAGTAGTGTTGAGCTATGCTAAAAGGGAGAAAATAATCATGTCAAAAAAACACCAAACTAAGAAGTGCTACTGCAGCTAAGAGCGAAATTTAGCTTTTTGTTTTGACCAAGATTTTTAAAAAGATTCAGATAGATTAAATACAGAGATAGAAATCAACCTGGTTTAAAGAAACATGCTACATTTTCTTTTCTTTTTCTTTTTCTTTTTTTTTTTAAAGATTTTATTTATTTATTTGACAGAGAGATCACAGTAGACAGAGAGGCAGGCAGAGAGAGAGAGAGGGAAGCAGGCTCCCTGCCGAGCAGAGAGCCCAATGCAGAACTCCATCCCAGGACCCTGAGATCATGACCTGAGCCGAAGGCAGCGGCTTAACCCACTGAGCCATCCAAGCGCCCACATGCTACATTTTCATGATGCTAAAATTTGTTTTTATTATAGTACTCTTTATACCAGGAATATAAAAAAATATAATAGTTTCCTCAAAGGTGTTTTTTTTTTATGTGATTTTGTGAAAGATGAACATGCAACATGTCTTATGATTCCTCAGTGAATGAAAAGGTTTTTTATTTGTGAATAAATTGTCATAACCAGATTAAAGGCAGGGATAGTTTATAAGATGTGGAAGAATGGATAACTAGCATGTTCACTTGAATAGAATCATTTAAACTGGACATAGATTGATTCAATCACAAACCATAACAAAATCTCCTTTTCTTTCTCCTAAGTGCGCACTTGCTTTGTAAGTGATCTGAAACGTGGATTAAAAATCCAGGCAGCAAAATTTAATATTGATGGGAATACTGAGGTAAGTTAAAAGTAAGTATATATTTTTTTTCCAGAGGTTATAACCTATATATTTATGTTTATGATATTTATATTTCAGCGTCCCTCACCGCCCCCAAATGTTGACTACCCATTAGATGGAGAGAAGATTTTACATGTTCTTGGATCAATCAGGTAGACCTTAATTTTTATGAGCAAAATAATGAACTAAAATGAATTTCTGGCCTTTAAAAATATACAGGCCTTAATATTGCTGCTTTAACAATTATGTGTTCATTAGGTCTTCTCTTTCATGATTAATTTTATTACTCGACTCAACCTTTTTTTTTTTTTTAGGATTTTGTTTGAGAAACAGTACAAGAGGAGCAGGGGCAGAGGCAGAGGGAGAAGCAGACTCCCTGGCTGAGCAGGGAGCCCAATGTGGGGCTGGATCCTAGGACCGTGGAGATCATGACTTGAGCCAAAGGCAGACACTTAACCGACTAAGCCAACCCTGTTACTCAGCTTTTTAACTTTATAAAAAATTTAAGTAACTGGGGCACCTGGGTGGCTCAGTGGGTAAAGCCTCTACCTTCGGCTCAGGTCATGATCTGAGGGTCCTGGGATTGAGCCGTGCATCGGGCTCTCTACTCAGCAGGGAGCCTGCTTCCTCCTTTTTCTCTGCGTGCCTCTCTGCCTACTTGTGATCTCTGTCAAATCAATCAGTAAAATCCTTAAAAAAATTTTTAAGTAACTCAGAATTAATTAGTAGGACTATAGTAGTAAATAAAGTATAATAATTTTTTTTTTTTTTAAAGATTTTATTTAGGGGCTCCTGGGTGGCTTAGGTTGGTTAACTGTCTGCCTTCAGCTCAGGTCAAGCCCCACATTGGGCTCCCTGCTCAGTGGGGAGTCTACTTCTTCCTTTCCTTTCCCTTTACTGCTCCCCTTGCTTGTGCTCTCTCTCTCAAATGAATAAATAAAATCTTAAAAAATACCCCACAATATTTCATTTATTTAGAAAGCATACATGCATGAGCTGTGGGGAGGGACAGAGGGAAAGAAAGAATTTCAAGCAGACTCCATGCTGAACAAAGAGCCTGATACAGGGCTGATCTCATGAAATTATGACCTGAGCCCAAATCTAAGTCAGACCACTCAACTGACTGAGCCACCCAGGTGCCCCTAAAGTATAACATTTTAAAACAGGCTTCAGGGGCGCCTGGGTGGCTCAGTGGGTTAAGCCGCTGCCTTCGGCTCAGGTCATGATCTCAGGGTCCTGGGATCGAGTCCCGCATCGGGCTCTCTGCTCAGCAGGGAGCCTGCTTCCTTCTCTCTCTCTCTCTGCCTGCCTCTCAGTGTACTTGTAATTTCTCTCTGTCAAATAAATAAATAAAATCTTTAAAAAAAAAAAAATAAATAAAACAGGCTTCAGCAAACGTTTTCTGTCAAGAACCAAAGGGTAAATACCTTAGGCTTTGTGAGCTATATGATCTGTGTTGCAACTGTACTTGGTACAATTAGAGTACAAAATCAGCTGTAGACAGTATGTAAATGAATGACCATGGCTGTGTTTTAATAAAAACTTCATTTACAAAAACAGATGGGCTGAATTTGGCTTGCAGGCCACAGTTTGCTGGCTCCTGCTTTAAAATGTTTTCATGGTAGAAAGAATGCATTCTTCCAAATATGCCGAATCTTTTTTTTTTTAAAGATTTATTTGTTTGATGGGGCGCCTGGGTGGCTCAGTGGGTTAAGCCGCTGCCTTCGGCTCAGGTCATGATCTCAGAGTCCTGGGATCGAGTCCCGCATCGGGCTCTCTGCTCAGCGGAGAGCCTGCTTCTCTCGCTCTCTCTCTCTGGCTGCCTCTCCGTCTACTTGTGATTTCTCTCTGTCAAATTAATAAATAAAATCTTTAAAAAAAAAAAAAAAAAAAGATTTATTTGTTTGAGAGAGAGAAGGAGCAGGGGTAGGGGCAGAAGCAGACACCCCACCGAGCAGGGAGCCTGACCTGGGTCTCCATCCCAGGACCCTAAGAGCCAAAGGCAGGTACCTAATGGAATGAGCTACCCAGGCACGCCAAATATGCTAAATCTTAAGGACTAGTTAGTAATTCACTTTTTCATTATTCATTACATTATTTTAGCCAATGATGCAATATAAGTTGTTAAGGACTTACATGATTATATTGGTAACAATAGCATTTATGTTTATACACAAGCTTTATAAAATTTGTTTTAAAAGTTCCATTTGTAAAATACCAGAAGAGAGTTATGCACAGAAAAGTGTTATGTAACTGTAGGATTCTGAGATAATACAGAGGTTGAGATATTGAAAGGATGAACATAAATATACAGACATTTAAAAAGGTAGGGTAGGGGTTCCTGGGTGGCTCAGTGGGTTACAGCCTTTGCCTTCAACTCAGGTCATGATCTCGGGGTCCTGGGATTGAGTCCTGCATCGGGCTCTTTGCTGAGCAGGGAGCCTGCTTCCCCCTCTCTCTCTGCCTACTTATGATCTCTGTCTGTCAAATAAATAAACAAAATCCTTAAAAAAAAATAATAAAAAAATAAAAGGTAGGGTAGGAGAACAAAAAGAGTGAGAATGTAATACTTTTTGATAGCAACTTTAATCATTTTATCTCTTTTTAAAATTATATTCATTAAATTACTATTTTAAATGTTCTCCAGGGGCCCCTGGGTGGCTCAATGGGTTAAACCTCTGCCTTCAGCTCAGGTCATGATCCCAGGGTCCTGGGATGGAGCCCTGCATTGGGCTCTCTGCTCAGCAGGGAGCCTGCTTCCCTTCCTCTCTCTCTGTCTGCTTCTCTGCCTACTTCTGATCTCTGTCTGTGAAATAAATAAGTAAAAATCTTTAAAAAAAAAAAAAAAGTTACCATTTAAATTTTCTCCAGGAAAATTAAAATTTAATTTTAATTTAATTTAAAATTAATAAAATTTAATAAAATTTAATTTTAATTTAATTTAATTTAATTTTAATTTTAATTTTAATTTGAGTGGAGCCCAAAAATAAGAGTAGAAAATAGATTTTGAAGGAAATTAAAATGGAGGTTTTGGCTACATATTAGTAGGAAAATAGACTGGGAATAAAAAAACCACCATGTTTCACATTTCAGACCAGTTAATTTACAGTTGTTTGCTAACATGTTTTTCCTACTGAAATATCTAGTTCTGTTGAAACCTAATACACATAGTTCTGACCAGTACTTTGTTGGTAAATCAGAAGGGTCATTTAAAGTAAAAGACCATTTTAAAAAACCGTATATTAAACATTTCATATTAAAGGATATAAATATGTAGTTATTTGCCAAACTTTTTTCTGGGAACTTTTCTTTGAGGGTAAATCTTCTTTTAGAGTTTGAAATTAAGTATATATAAACCTGGAAATTCATGGTTTATTATTTCCAAGTGTTTTTGTTGTTGTTGTTTTTGTTTTAAGTACAGTGAGAACTTAGTTATTTGTGAATCAGTCTTTGTACAGAATTCTTACAGACATTTTTTTCTAGACTTTTACCATTGTATTACCTATATTAAAAAGATTTTAGGGGCACCTGGGTGGCTCAATTTAGTTGAGCATTGATTCTTGATTTTGGCTCAGATCATGATCTCTGGGTCCTGGGATAGAGCCCCATGTCCAGCTCCATGCTCAGTGCTGGAATCTGCTTGAGATTCTTTTTCCCTCTCCTACTACTTCTACCTGTATGCTTTCTCTCTCTCTAATGAATAAGTAAAATCTTTAAAAAAAAAAAAAGATTTAAAAAATAATTGTCTTTTCAAAACATTTAGCATAGTTCGCATAGAAAAACAATTTATTTTCTACTCTATTATTTGTTAAGTAGTAATTGTAAAATTACATAATTTCAATATCAAATCTACTGATAATAAAAACCTTGGAAAAAGAAAACTGGTGCTCTGTAACCATTCATCTCAACTGGTAGAAATGGAAGTATGCAGGCATAGCAGCAAGTGGCTGACTGTGAGTGTTGAGCATAGTGCAGGCCTCAGTATACCTTAATGATGAAATGGATCGTTAGCAGGTAGGTTGAGTCTTATAAAGAGTCTCATAAAATTTATGATTTGAAAAAGATTCAAGAAAGCTTCAAAATTTTATGCTTCTAAAAATTCTAAATTTTATTTTTAAGAAGTCGTGTTTATATATGCATATATATAGATCGTTTTGTATTGTATCACTTAGGATTCAGGTTGGCCACCAATTACACAAACCTGACGTAGTGGCTTCACTAAGATAGAATTTTGTCTCTCTTGGGACACCTCGGTGGCTTAGTCAGTTAAGTGTCTGCCTTTGGCTCAGGTCATGATCCTGGGATTGAGCCCCACATCAGGCTCCCCACTCAGCAGCCTGCTTCTCCCTCTCCTTCTGCCCCTTCCCGTTCATGTGCGTGCGTGAGCATGTGCGTGCTCTCTCTCTCTCTCCCTCTCAAATAAATAAACAAAAATCTTAAAAAAGAAAAAAAAAGTTTGTCTCTCTTTTAAAAGAAGTACACAGGTAGATAGTCCTGAGATGGTATGACAACTCCTGTCAGGAATGTAAACATCCTTTCATCTCTCATCCTTTGGGGGGGGCGGGGATCCCTGTCCTTAGGGACCAGGGTGGTTGGTGGAGGGACAGCTACTATATCTCTGTTTAAAGCAAGATACCATAAGAAGGGAAAGAAAAAGTGCTTCCTCTCCATTTTTCTTTATTTTGATTTTTAAAGATTTTATTTATTTATTTGACAGTGTGAGAGAGGGAACACAAACAGGGGGAGTAGAAGAGGGAGAAGCAGAAATCCCAGGATGCTGGGATCATGACCTTAGCCAAAGGCAGATGCTTAATGACTGAGCCACACAGGTGCCCCCTCCATTTTTTAAAATTAATTAATTAATTTTGAGAGAGAGATTAAATCCATGTAGGGAGAAGGGTTGGAAGGAGAGGGAGAGAGATTCTCAAGCCAACTCTGTGCTGAGTGCAGTGCCACACTCAGGGCTTGGTCCCATGACCCTGAGGTCACAACCTGAGCTGAAACCAAGAGTTGGCCATTTAACCAGCTCTGCCACTCAGGTGCCCCTGTTTCCTCTCCTTTTTAAGGAGACTTTCTAGAAGCCCCATATACCACTTCTGCCACTATCTCATTGTCTATTACTTAGCTACTCATCTAGCTACAATGTAAATACAGTGTTACTATAAGGTAAATACAGTGTTTCTTTTCTTTTCTTTTTAAGGATTTTATTTATTTTATTTGACAGACAGAGATCACAAGTAGGCAGGGGCAGGCAGAGAGAGAGAAGCAGGCTCCCTGGATCATGACCTGAGCTGAAGGCAGAGGCTTTAACCCCCTGAGCCACCAGTCACCCCTAAATACAGTATTTCTGACAAAAAAAAAGAAAATGTCCTTATCTTTCCTCTTTAAGATTTTATTTATTTGACACAGAGAGAGAGAGAGATAACTGGAGAGGGAACACCAGAGGGAGAGTGGGAATGGGAGAAGCAGGTTCATGACCAGAGGCTTTATGACTGTGCCACCCAGGCGCCATAAATACAGTGTTTCAACTAGGGAGGGGCATTCTATCCAGCTTAAAAATGGAGTTCTATCCTTTTTTTTTTCTCCTTGTAAATAATTATAGATTCACAGGAAATTGCAAAGATAATATAGGGAAATCCCAATGTACTCTTCACCCAGTTTCTCCCAGTGGTTAACATCTTCACTATACCCTAATAGCAAAATCAGTAAATTGGCATCAGTGTAATGTGTATGTATGGTTCTATGTAATTTTATCACACATAGATTTTTTTCAAATTTAATTTTGTTTTTTCTGTGTTCCAGGATACATTGTTTATGCATCACACCTAGTGTCCATGCAATACATGCCCTCCTTAATACCCACCACTAGGCTCACCCATCCCCCCACCTCCCTCCCTTCCAGAACCCTCAGTTTGTTTCTTAGAGTCCACAGTCTCTCGTGGTTTGTCTCTCCCTCTGATTTCCCCCAGCTCACTTCTCTCCATCTCCCCATGTCCTCCATGTTACTCCTTATGCTCCACAAGTAAGCGAAACCATATAATAATTGACTCTCTCCGCTTGACTTACTTCACTCAGCATAATCTCCTGCAGTCCCGTCCATGTTGATACAGAAGTTGGGTATTCATCCTTTCTGATAGAGGCATAATACTCCATTGTATATATGGACCATATCTTCTTTATCCATTTGTCTCTTGAAGGGCATCTTGGCTCTTTCCAAGGTTTGGTGATTGTGGCCATTGGTGCTATGAATATTGGGGTACATATGGCCCTTCATTTCACTATATCCATATCTTTGGGGTAAATACCCAGTAGGGTAATTGCAGGGTCATAGGGTAGCTCTATGTTTAATTTCTTAAAGAATCTCCCTACTGTTTTCCAAAGTGGCTGCATCAACTTGCATTCCCACCAGCAGTGTAAGAGGGCTCCCCTTTCTCCACATCCTTTCCAACACTTGTTGTTTCTTGCCTTGTTAATTTTGGCCATTCTAACTGGTGTAAGTAACTGGTATCTCAGTGTGGTTTTGATTTGATTTGATTTGATTTGATTTGATTTGAATGTTTTTTCATGTGTCTGTTAGCCATTTGTTTGTCTTGTTTAGAGAAATGTCTGTTCATGTCTTCTGCCCATTTTTTGACATGATTATCTGGTTTTTGAGTGTTGAGTTTGAGGAGTTCTTTATAGGTCTTGGATAACAGCCCTTTGTAATGTCATTTGCAAATATCTTCTCCCATTCCGTGGGTTGCCTCTTTGTTTTGTTGGCTGTTTCCTTTGCTGTGCAGAAGCTTTTTATTTTGATGAAGTCCCAAAAGTTCATTTTCGCTTTTGTTTCCTTTGCCTTTGGAGACATGTCTTAAAAGAAGTTGCTGTGGCCGATGTCAAAGAGGTCACTGCCAATGTTTTCCCCTAGGATTTTGATAGATTCCTGCCTTACATTGAGGTCTTTTATCCATTTTGAGTTTTTCTTTGTGTATGGTGTAAGAGAATGGGTGAGTTTCATTCTTCTTTACTTAGCTGTCCAATTTTCCCAGCACCATTTATTGAAGAGACTGTCTTTTTTCCACTGAATATTTTTTCCTGCTTTGTTAAAGATTATTTGATCATAGGGTTGTGGGTCCATATCTGGACTCTCTACTATTCCACTGGTCTGTGTGTCTGTTTTTGTGCGAGTACCATGCTTTCTTGGTGAGTACAGCTTTGTAGTAAAGCTTGAAATCAGGCAACGTGATGCCCCAGTTGTGTTTTTCTTTTTCAACATTTCCTTAGCAATTTGGGGTCTTTTCTGGTTCCATACAAATTTTAGGATTGTTTGTTCCAGTACTTTGAAAAATGCCGGTGGAATTTTGATCAGGATGGCACTGAAAGTATAGATTACTCTGGGAAGTATGGACATTTTAACAATGTTTATGCTTCTGATCCATGAGCATGGAATGTTTTTCCATCTTTTTGTGTCTTCAGTTTTATTCATGAGTGTTCTGTTGTTCCTCAAGTACAGATCTTTTACCTCTTTGGTTAGGTTTATTCCAAGGTATCTTATGGTTCTTGGTGCTGTAGTAAATGGAATCAGTTCTCTATTTTCCCTTTCTATATTTTCCTTGTTAGTGTACAAGAAAGCAACTGATTTCTGTGCATTGATTTTGTATCCTGCTACATTACTGAATTGCTGTATGAGTTCAAGTAGTTTGGGGGTGGTCTTTTGGGTTTTCCATAGAAAGTTTCATGTCATCTGTGAAGAGAGAGTTTGACTTCTTCTTTGCCAATTTGAATAGCTTTTATTTCTTTTTGTTTTCTGATTGCTGTTGCTAGGATTTCTATTACTATGTTGAACAACAGTAGCAAAAGTGGGCGTCCTTGTCCTGTTCCTGATCTCAAATGGAAGGGTGTCCACTTTTCCCCATTGAGAATGATATTTGCTGTGGGTTTTTCCTAGATAGATTTTATGAAGTTGAGGAGTGTTCCCTCTATCACTGTACTTTGAAGAGTTTTAATCAGGAAAGGTGCTGTATTTTGTCAAATGCTTTTCCTGCATCAATTGAGAGGACCATGTGGTTCTTTTCCCATTGACTTGTTCTATCACATTGGTTGATTTGCAAATGTTGAACCACCTTGCATCCCAGGGATAAATCCCCCGTGGTCGTGGTGGATAATCTTTTTAATATATTGTTGGATCCTATTAGCTAGTATCTTGTTAAGAATCTTGGCATCCATATTCATCAGGGATATTGGTCTAAAATTCTCCTTTTTGATAGGGTCTTTGCCTGGTTTAGGGATCAGAGTAATGCTGGCTTCATAGAAAGAGTCTGAAAGTTTTTCTTCTGTTTCTATTTTTTGAAACAGCTTCAGGATAATAGGTTAATTCCTTCTTTGAATGTTTGGTAGAATTCCCCAGGGAATCTTTCAGGTCCTGGACTCTTGTTTTTTGGGAGGTTTTTGATCACTGCTTCAATCTCATTTCTAGATATTGGTCTATTCAGGTTGTCAGTTTCTTCCTGTTTCAGTCTTGGAAGTTTATAGGTTTTCAGGAATGCATCCATTTCTTCTAGGTTGCTTAACTTACTGGCATATAACTGTTGATAATAATTTCTGATGATTGTATTTCCTGGTGTTAGTAGTGATCTCTTCCCCCTTTCATAATTTTATTAATTTGGGTCCTCTCTCTTTTCTTTTGGATTAGTTTGGCCAGTGGTTTATTGATCTTACTGATTCAGAGAACCAGCTTTTAGTTTCATTGATATGTTCTGTGCATCTCTAGTTTCTAACTTATTGATCTCTGCTCTAATCTTGATTATTTCCCTTCTTATACATGGGGTTGGCTTAATTTGTTGTTGATTTTCCAGTTCTTTAAGGTGTAAAGAGAGTTGGTGTATTCCGGATTTTTTCATTTTTTTTGAGTGAGGCTTGGATGGCTGTGTATTTCCCCCTTAGGACTACCTTTGCTGTATCCCATAGATTTTGGACCTATCTGTCTTCATTCTCTTTGGTTTCCATGAATTGTTTAAGTTCTTCTTTGATTTCCTGGTTGATCCTTGAGCAGGATGGTCTTTAGCTTCCAAGTGTTTGAATTCCTTCCAAACTTTTTCTTATGGTTGAGTTCCAGTTTCAAAGCATTGTGGTCTGAGAATACGTAGGGAATAATCTCAATCTTTATTTTTTTTTTTTTGGTATCAATGGTTGAGCCCTGATTTGTGACCCAGTATGTACTCTGTTCTGGAGGAAGTTCCATGTGAGCTCGAGAAGAATGAGTATTCTGTTGTTTTAGGGTGGAATGTTCTGTGTATATCTATGAGGTCCATCTGGTCCAATGTGTCATTCAAGGCTCTTGTTTCTTTATTGTTTTTCTACTTGGATGACCAATTACTTAGCATGGCATATTAAAATCCCCTACAATTAATGTATTCATATCAACATGACTGTTTTGATTAATAGTTGGCTTATGTAGTTGGCTTCCTCCATATTGGGGGCATAAATATTTACAATTGTTAGATCTTGGTGGACAGACCTTTTAAGAATAATGTAGTGTTCTTCTGTATCTCTTGACTGTAGTCTTTAGCTTAAAATCTAATTTATCTGATATGAAAATCCCTACCCCAGCTTTCTTCTGAGGCCTGTTGGCACGAAAGATGCTTCCCCATCCCTTTACTTTCAGTCTGGATTTATCTTGTAGATAGCATATGGACGGGTCCTGTCACTTTATCCAGTCTGCAACCCCGTGCCATTTTATGGGAGCATTTAGGCTGTTCATGTTGAAAGTGATTATTGAAACATAAGTTTTTATTGACATCATGTTGCCTGTGAAGTCCTCATTTCTATAGGTTGTCTCTGTAAATTTCTATTCTTTGTCACTCTTGGGCTCGCTCTTTTATAGAACCCCCTTTAATATTTCTTGTAGTGCTGGCTTGGTCACATACCATTTTATGTTATGTTATGTTATGTTATTTTAAAGATTTTATTTATTTATTTGACAGACAGAGATCACAAGTAGGCAGAGAGGCAGGCAGAGAGAGACGGAGAAGCAAGCTCCCTGCGGAGCAGAGAGCCCGATGTGGGGCTCGATCCCAGTACCCTGAGATCATGACCTGAGCTGAAGGCAGAGGCTTAACCTACTGAGCCACCCATTCACCCCTCACATACCCTTTTAAACCTTGCCAGTCTTGGAAGCTCTTTATCTTCCCATCCATTCTGAATATCAGCCTTGCTAGATAAAGTATTCTTGGCTGCATGTTCTTCTCATTTAGGGCCCTGAATATGTCTTGTCAGCCCTTTCTATCTTGCCAGGTTTCTGTGGACAGGTCTGATGTTATTCTGATGGTCCTTCCTCTGTATTTAAGCAATCACTGCCCTTAAGACCTCCTGTCTGAAATTATGATTCGTGAATTTCACATTAAGTGTCTGGATGTCTTTCTAGACTGGTTGATCTTGGGGAGTGGGTGTTTTTTCTGCCTCTAGGACATGAACACTTGTTCCGTTCCCCAGATTAGGGAAATTTTCATCCAGAATTTGTTCAATTATAACTTGTAGTCTTCTCTCTTTCTCCATTCCCCTCAGGGATCCCAGTTAATTCTGACATTGGTATGTTTCATTGCGTCTCCCTAATTCTGTTTTCATGGCTTCTGAGCTGTTTGTTCCCTATCTCCTCCTGATCCTTCTTTTCTAATAGTTTGTCTTCTAGATCACTAATTCCATCTTCTCAGTTATTTACCTTGGTTACCCTAGCTATTAGAGTATTTATATTAGATTGGATCTCATTGATAGCATTTTTAAATTCTGCCAGATTGGCTCTCACTTCCGCCCTTAGAGATTCTATGTTGTCACTAATGGTCTTCTCCAACCTAGCCACACATAGATTTTTTAATCACCACCATAATCAAGATACAGAACTGTTCCATCACTACAAAAATCTTCCTTGTGCTACCCTCAAAATAGGGTTCTTTTAATTTGAGAACAAACAGGAAAATGGATATTTTGATAGGCAACTAACAATCTTTGCCATATGTTATTTTTAAAAACAAAGAAATGCTTGGGGAGAGGGTTGTTTTTTTAATGTTTTGTATGTGGACCTGCTTTGAATCTTACTTTTATAGAATTTCATTCCTTTTCTGTTGATAGGCTTAAGGAAGTATAATTGGACAAAATGTATGTTAATCTGTACATAATAAGTTGTAGCTAATACTTCAGGAGTACCTCCTTTGTACCAGGTGATGTGCTATTGACTCATTGAATTCTTACCTCCACACCTGTAAGGCAGGTGCTGTTACTCTCCTGTTCACAAATGCAAACACCCTGGGTTTTAATAATGATTCTATGTTAACATAGTACTGTTACTTAAAAAAAAGAACTGATGGTATGTTCTGTATTGTACTATATGATGCCAACAAAGCACTCTCTGTTTTTAATCTCATTAGAGATTCAGTTGTGGAGATTCTTTTTGAACAAGATAATGAAGAGAAATCAGTTGCCACTTTAATACTGGATTCCCTTATACAGGTATTTTGTATTTTGATTTTGGAGAAAGTTTCAGTTTAGGACTACAGCCTTTTAGAGAAAAAAAAATTTCTTCAAGATTTATTTATTAGAGAGAGTATGGGGGAGGGGTAGAGGGAGAGAGTCTTAAGCAGATGGTACACTGAGTGGGGAGCCTGATGCCAGGCCCAGTCTCAACGCTGATATCACAACCTGAGCTGAAGTGAAGAGTTGAATGCTTAACTGACTGTGCCACCCAGACGCCCTGAGAAAAAAAAATTTTTAAGTAATCTCTACACCTCATGTGGGGTTTGAATTCACAATCACATAATTAAGGGTCACATATCTACTAACTGAGATAGCCGGGCGACCTGAGAAAATTTTTAAATGTTATTTTCTGTATTTATATTTTATTTTTTATTTTTAAAGATTTAATTTATTTATTTGGTGGAGAGAGCACAGGCAGGGGCAGCGACAGGCTGAGGGAGAAGGAGAATCAGGCTCCCCGCTGATCAGGGAGCCGGATATGGAACTTGATTCTAGGACCCTGAGATCATGACCTGAGCCCAAGGCAGGTGCTTAACCGACTGAGCCACCCAGGAGCCCCTGTATTTCTATTTTAGCCACTGGTTACAATTTTTAGTTTATATGTTAAATTTTACTGTTACTGAGTTTTACTTTGGCACTGAGATAGGGTATTTACAACATTTCAGACTCAGGGTAAGTTAGGCTATCGGGTATTTTTTCTGTAGCAACAATATCAGATTTTTATTTTTTACCTAATATAGCTTATAGTTTCTTTAAATGCGGGTTTGTATAGTATTGAATTTTAAGTTCCATAGGGTATATTATAGTATGTCTCTTTTGTTTAATGACTATGGAATCACAGAACTCCATGTGAAATGCCATCGCTTTGGAAGATATTGTCTACCTTTGGCAGCTCTACTCAGGCTTTTATGAAAAACATAGCATCAGTGAAAGACTTCAGCATTCTAATTTTTAGAACTGATATAGAAACATAATTTTTCTAAGAATATTCTCTTCCCACTGGCCAACTGGCTCTGGATATAATACTGTGATGCTATCAGAAAAATTAGAAAAATTAAGTTTCTACATATTTTCCTTACTAAAAAAAGAAGTAATGTTATTTTTTCTCATGTCCTTCTGAGTCAGCTGAGTCATTTTACTCTGAAAACGAGAATACTCACATATAACTACCATATACCCTGTGGAATTTTAAATTCTATACTGTTAGATTTTAAAATCTTTGGAGTTCTATATTAAGAATATGGCAGTATTATCATAGTTATATTTGCTACATGAAAAACTCCTTTGTTAAAGAAATCTTGCTGTGCCTTTTTTTAAATGGTAATGATCACCTACTTAATTTGTAATATATAATCTGTATATTTTCCTGAATTCAATCAAGGATTATTTATACAGTTAAGAATAAACTCTTTTTGGGGCGCCTGGGTGGCTCAGTGGGTTAAGCCGCTGCCTTCGGCTCAGGTCATGATCTCAGGGTCCTGGGATCGAGTCCCGCATCGGGCTCTCTGCTCAGCAGGGAGCCTGCTTCCCTCTCTCTCTCTCTCTCTGCCTGCCTCTCCATCTACTGTCAAATAAATAAATAAATAAATAAATCTTTAAAAAAAAAAAAAAAAAGAATAAACTCTTTTTTTTCTTTCTCTTTAAAAACAGTGTCCAATAGACACCAGAAAGCAACTGGCAGAGAATTTGGTAGTCATAGGTGGAACATCTATGTTGCCAGGATTTCTCCACAGATTGCTTGCAGAAATAAGGTATTTGGTAGAAAAACCAAAATACAACAAAGCACTCGGCACCAAGACATTCCGAATTCATACTCCACCTGCAAAGGCTAATTGTGTGGCCTGGTTGGGAGGTAAGAATTTAGTTTTTAAAATATAATGATTATGTAGTAATTGGTCCCTAACTGGTATTATTAATGGATATATTAGAATAGATGATTCCGTCTTAAAAATTGCTCACTTAACAAACTAATAGAACTATTAAATAATTTTATTTGAGCACTGACTTTTCCTTAAGTTATTGTCAGAAATATATACCCATTTCTCTTGGCATTTGCACTTCAATTTTTTATGTAAACTTCATCCAGTTAAAGTCATTTCTCACAATAGTTATTGACAGCTGTGCATTTATTCCAGTATACTACCATTGCTCATAACATTTGTTTTAATTCCTTCTAAAGGTAATTTGTGAGACATATATGAGAATTGATATCTTTATTTTATAATTACACTTTATTTTGTGACTGAGTTCATTGAATGATAATTCATAGGAAATGATAGGCTCATTGAAATAAGGAAATAGCCTATATATATAAAGAGACTATATATAGAGAGGGAAAGAGACTATATACATATAGAGAGAGAGAGAGAGAGAGAGAGAAGGAGACTACTTTGAAGATATACATATATAGGAAGAGAGGGAGGGAAAAAGAGATACTACTTTGAAGAGAAAAACAATCATGGCTGTATTTATATATGTTCTAATATGAGTTTTATAATGCACTTGCAGCTAATAGGTATCTTGATCATTAGAAAAAGTATTGAGATTTTAAATGAATATTTCTTGTAGAATTTGGTTAAAATGTTATTTTGATCTAGGACAAACGGATTTAGTTACCAAATTATTTTTTAAAGACTGCTTTGTGGGTCTTTATAAAGTCTTCAGCATAGACTTGGATGGCTTTATAATGATGCTTATTGGGTTTTACAGTACTGTTTTATTTATTGACATACAATCTTAAAGTTGTGGCAAAGAAAACCACACATTATTTACTGTATTTACACAGAATTGAAAGTAGTTTCCACCACTCTCTACCTCACCTGCTTTTAGTGATGCTTATTAGCATTTTCACTATAATCCGCTATAGGCTATTTAAGTTACTTTCAACATAGGAATTGTGGCTTACTCTGTTATTAAAAATAAAAGATATAAAAGAACTGTAAGCATTTGAGGAGTATGAGTATGTTTCACCTGTACATAAACTTTTCTGATAAAAGTTTTCATCTTGACTATAAAAATATTTTTTACCACACAGGAGCTATTTTTGGAGCACTACAGGACATACTTGGGAGCCGTTCAGTCTCAAAGGAGTATTATAATCAGACAGGCCGTATACCTGATTGGTGTTCTCTTAATAACCCACCTTTGGAAATGATGTTTGATGTCGGGAAGGCTCAGCCACCGCTGATGAAGAGAGCATTTTCCACTGAGAAATAAAAATTTGATTGAAATTCAACTTTGCTTTGTGTCAAGTATCTAATCAATTATAAGCAAATTGTACAAAGTATATAGGATGCTGTTAGAGGTGACTTTATGGAAGTGAAAGCTTTCTGTAGTTACTTTGCATTAATATTTAATTCTTTTGACTGTTGTTTCTCTTGTGTAGTAGTAAAACAGTAGCTGATGCTTATGAAATTTGTTGTATTTATATCAATAAAATATAGTAAAGCAGTTTAATTTTGGAAGTTTGTTACATGATTTCGTTTCCAAAAAGAGTAAAAACATTGTCCCTCCGCAATTCACATCATCTGCCCTGAGTATTGGAGAATCCATCTGTTTAATTACTTTTAGCAGATAATTCTTTTAAAGAATAAATAATGTTAACCATTACTAGGTATTTCAAATATTAACATGGGTCTCTTTCTTCAAATCCTTTTGTTTTGGTATTTTTGTGTCCATGTGAGAATGCTACTTTTCCAGGAATATATTTGACCCTTTAAACTGAGAATGTTCAGTAGATTAGTTAAACATTTGTTAAGCAAAGTACGGAAATGTTCACTTTTTAACTTTACAGTGTCTTTATGAATAATTCTGCATTTCTAAGAAGAAAGGTATTTCATTTTTATGCAAAGGTATTTCATTTTATGTATTTTTATGAAACTGTTTTATAAACATGTATTCATAATGTTTTTAATCTCTTGTGCTTTTTATCTTTTCATGATAGAGGTTCTTAGAAATAGGTACTCAGTGTTTGATTTTTATTTTTGTTTGTTCTTCATTTGTTTTTAACAAACTACCTCTTACTGAAATATTGCTGGTTTTTATTCTTCCCAGATGCCTGTGAAAATATGTACACCTGTTCCTGAAGAATGTACTCATATTTCTGAAGACAGAGTAGGACTTGATACATTTTCTGAACTATATAACCTGTGTCCATTCTTACACATGGTTTAATCATTTTGATTGTCCTTTTGGGTCCTTCCTAGTTTTGCCATATACTTTATGTGTGAAAATACCAGCACCCACTAACACTTGAAAGAGCTGGTTCCTGGCATTAAGAATAGGAAAGAATTTAAGGGGGTGGAGAAGAACTTTGTGTATGTGTGTGTGTTTAAAAATATTTCTTAAGGGGTGCCTGGGTGGCTCAGTGGGTTAAGCTGCTGCCTTCGGCTCAGGTCATGATCTTAGGGTCCTGGGATCGAGTCCCGCATTGGGCTCTCTGCTCAGCAGGGAGCCTGCTTCCCTCTCTCTCTCTCTCTGCCTGCCTCTCCATCTACTTGTGATTTCTTTCTGTCAAATAAATAAATAAAATCTTTAAAAAAAAAAAAAATTTTCTTAAAAAAAAAAAAAAAAAAACTTGTAGCGGGGTGCCCGCTGGCTTAGTCAGTTAAACATCCACCTTTGGCTCAGGTCATGATCCCAACGTCCTGATTAAACATCCACCTTTGGCTCAGGTCATGATCCCAAGGTCCTGAAATCGAGTCCCACATTGGGCTCTCTGCTCACTGGGGAGTCTGCTTCCTGCTCTCACTCTTCCTCTGTGCGCTCTCTCTCAAGTAAGTAAATAAAATCTTTTAAAAAATTAAAACTAGGGCACCTGGGTGGCTCAGTGGGTTAAAACCTCTGCCTTCAGCTCAGGTTATGATCCCGGGGTCCTGGGATCAAGTCCCGAATCGGGCTCTGCTCAGCAGGGAGCCTGCTTCCCCCCTCTCTCTTTGCCTGTCTCTCTGCTTACTGTGATCTCTGTCTATCAAATAAATAAATAAAGTCTTTAAAAAAAAATTAAAACTAAGGGGCATCTGGTTGGCACAGTGGGTTAAAGCCTCTGCCTTCAGCTTGGGTCATGATCTCAAGGTCCTGAGATCCAGCTCCACATCGAGCCCTCTGTGGGGAGCCTACTCAGCAGGGAGCCTATTTCCTTCTCTCTGCCTGCCTCTCTGCCTACTTGTGATCTCTCTCTGTCAAATAAATAAAATCTTTTTTAAAATATTAAATTAAAAAATAATTAAAAATAATGCTAGCTATACTTTGTTACCATGTACTACTACTTTAGTAGCACAGGAATAAGATTCATTCAATATTTGACTGCTCTTTGTATAGTGTAGTTTCAGACACTAAATGTTACAACAGTAAGACTTTTACCTTTACCTTTACGTGGTTTTCAGATTAATAGACATGGCTAGTACACAGCTGATGATACAGAATGTGGTGGCAGCGTAAGGACATCAGTTGTTTGTTATTGATGTAGATAATTCTCTTTTTATGTAAATAATATTTTTAAATTCAATTAGCCACCGTTTAGTACATCATTATTTTCAGATGTAGAGTTCAGTAATTCATGAGTTGTGTATAACTCCCTGTGCTGATCACAACACGTGCCCTCCTTAAGGCCCATCACCCAATTACCCCACTGCCACCCCCACACCACACCTCCTGATGTAGTTAATTCTGACCAGGGAGTTGAAGAAAGCTTTGTAGAGAAGGTTTTTACCCTTGTTCCTGAAGGATAAGTAGAATTTTAATAATTGGAGTTATTTCAATCTATATGAACTGAATTCTCTGTACAAAATCTTAACATTTTGGCACTGGGATGAAGCATTGCTAAATATAATTTAGGATTAGGTAATGAAGAACTTGAAGACTCTAGTCTTCAGTGAATAAAACTTTGAAGGATCACTTCTGCCATCCAGTTTCCTAACATATTCATTCCAAAAACTAAGGTTCTTTAATCCTTTGGACCTGCCACTCTTCCACAGCACCCTTTCCCTTAAAAGTAGTCATCTTTCCCATAAGCACATATCTATAACTGATGCACCTTCTGATCATTTCAATACAGGTTTTATCTTCTTTTCTGGAATATAAGCTCCATAAGAACGAAGTCCTTTCCTAACTTTGAAAGCTCTCAGTGGGCTTGCCAGGAGTAGGTATATCATTGGTTGTCAATAGTATGGATTCACTAATAACATTACCTTTTTGTAGTAAATGTGATTTTAAAAATTCTTTATGACTTTTTTATGAATATGAATTATTTATGAGAAGTTTTTCATCACTGAATAATATGAAAAAATCTCTGACTGAAACAGCTTTATAGGTAGGTAGCTATAAAGTGACAGACACCTGTTGGCTGAGGTTAAGTAATGGAGTGTTCTGTTTGGGGTTGAATTGTCTGCTCCGGAAAGATACATTGAAGTGCTAACCTCCAATACCTGTGAATATGGCCTTATTTGGAAAAGAGTCTTTGCAGATATAATCAAATTAAGATGAGATCATTATGGTAGACCCTAACCTGTTATGACTGGTATTCTTGTGAGGGGAAATGCCATGTGAGACTGGTACACAGGAAGGAAACAGGAAATAACCAAGGTGGAAGTGAGAGTTCTGCAGCTGCAAGCCAGGAAACACCAAGGATTGCTGGTGACACCAGAAACAAGCTTCCAGTCTCCAGAATGGTGAGACAATGCATTCACATTGTTTTAAGGCACCCAGTTTGTGGTACTTTGTTAGAGCAGTCCAAGGGAACTAATACACCCTACTTAATTCACCAGTTCAGCATGTATTTACTGAACATCTGCCAGACATTAGTTTAGGTGCTTGAGATACATTAATGAGCAAAGACAAAAATCTGCCATTCCAAGGGCTGGAGAAAGTGAAGAAACATACTAACAGTAAGTTAGAAAATAACATGGGAAAAACGGTGTCAGGTAAAGTAGATGGAGGGATAGTTGCTGGTGAGAACAGTGCTTAGGGTGGGGCTCACTTATGACTTGAACAAAGAAGTTAGGCAAGTGTGACTTAAATACAGTTGGTCTCTGCCCCTGGTTCTTGACACAGAGCTCTAAAACGCTTGTAATTTCCTGTGTGACCAAGATGTTAGGAGCATCTTACACAGAAATCACAACTCCCTTGGAATTTCTTGGGTAATAGGAGTGTCTTTTTTTGTAATGAGACAATTCCTGATGGGCTCCTAGATCACTTCAGCATGAGATCTGTTCACCAGAAAGACCCAAGGCACAGTTAGAACTTTTGCATATGCACACACACCCTGTCTTCTAGGGAGAGGAGACGGATAGAAAATTGAGTTAATAATCATGCCTACCTGGTGAAGCCTCCATTGAAAATCCCTAACCTACAGGGTTCGGAGGGCTCCCAGGATTGTGAACACGTTCCAGGCACTGGGAGGATGATGTGCCAGAAGACAGCATAGAAGGTCTTGCTTCCCCGTACCTTGCCTCATGCACCACTTCCATATGGCTGTTCTGAGTTGTATCCATAATAAACCAGGAATAAGTAAACTTTTTCTGAGTCCTGCGAGCCATTCTAGGAAATCATCAACCTGGAGAAGAGGATTATGGGAATCCCCGACTTAAAACCGTTTGGTCAGAAGTGCAGGAGGCCTGGGATTGCTGTTGCGGACTCAGAAAATCCACTTTAGACGAACTGGTCACTGTCCAACTGCAAACAGCAAACATCCTCCTCTTGCGAAATGAGTGACTTGACCAATCTCAGCTTTATCCTTCCTTTGGTCTACTCTTCCTATTAATAAGTTTTACTGAGATCGTAGAACTGCCCTTGCTTTTGAGAACACCCAATCCAGAAGGGGCATTCACTTGTTAGGGCTCCCCAACCCCCGCAAAATCACCCAAGTAAAGCCCAGACCCTATAATAGGTTCTTTCTAACACCCTCTTAAACAGACACCCCACGTCCCTGTATGCGGTGTGTAATAAACCAAACTTGTTCAACCACAGGTGTGGATTTTGGGTCTCTTTGGAAAGGTGTGGGGGACGAATGGTGAGCGTAGACGGCTGCAGAGAAATAGAATGGTAACCGCCTGCGGGAAAATTAGGTCAAAGTCTGTGTTCTGTTTTAAGATAAAGAAATAACGGCATGTTTGTTGAAGGAAAGGAGAGAGCAAAAATGGTCGTTTCGTGGCAGGAAAGCCTGCGGGTAACATGCGGAGGGATAGGCACCGGTGCTTCAGCAGCGGTTGGCTTCGGTTAGGAGCCGGGACGGTCCCCCTGCCGGCGGGGTCGGCGAGCGCCGGGGACGCGCGGCGAGCGTCCTCAGGTTGGTGGCGCCGACCTTCTCTCGGAGGAGCAGAGAAGGCGGAAGTCCTGCCTCCCCACCGTACGTAATTGCCTCGGAAAATTCCACATCCCCCTTCTCCTGTGCCTCTGTGGCCAAGAGCCTCACCTTTAACGGAGTACTAACCTCCCGATTTCCACCCAGTTGGATGTCTCGATCCCAAATACGGTCCCAGGAGCATTGGAAGAAAATTCGATGTAGGGACCGTCCGTAGAGCCGACCACAGAAAGAAATGTTTCTCACGATGTTTTTATTTCCTCGCCCGCCTCCCGCCCCTTTCCTCAGGACGCGTCCTAGAGCGAGAGGAAGAAAAAGTAAAAGACACAGGAAAGGAAGACTGCTTTTCCCTAGGATCTCTTAGTTCTTGAAAAGCTGCCAAAATTGGGGCTCATAATTTTGTTCTGAGAAAAGCAAAAATTGCCCTCTACCAACAACTATGCCAGAATGCATAGTAACCCAGAAAACCAGTCTCAACTTCAAACCTTACGGGGTTCTCTGTGCTTTAAGGAGGTGGCTGGGGAGGCAACGCGGAAGAGAAACGCTTGCTTTCGAGTGCGCAAGCGTGAAAATTTTTCCATAGATTTGGTTAATGTTGAAATTATTTGTATTAATTGGGTTTAAAAGACTCGCCTTAGTTATAAAGCTTTGGGGAGAGCCTAAAATGTTTAAAGGAAAAGGGAAAAAAGAACTCGCCCAACGTGGGGCTCGAACCCACGACCCTGGGATTAAGAGTCCCATGCTCTACCGACTGAGCTAGCCGGGCGCCTAGGAGGAGCGGGCGTTTTTCTCTCTCTTGATGAGTACTCAACTACGGTTGGGTTTCTTTTTCTTTCCATTGATTTTTACTTATAAAGAATTTTGTGACGTATTATTAAATAGACACTTCCGAATTATTTTAAAGAATCCTTTAAAACATTACTTTAATTGTTCCTAGATTCATTATTTTAAAAAGAATTTTTAAATTTATTTCGATTGAGCATGAGAGAGTAAGAGAGAAAAAGAGTTGGGAAGGTCGGGAAGGGGCAAGTAGACTCCCTGCTGAGCACGGAGCCAGAAGCCCGACTCCTTTGTCTGACTCTAGAACCATGACCTGACCCGAAGGCAGCCGCTTAACCACCTGAGCCACCCAGGAGCCCTAAATTTAATATTTTTAATTTTTTTTGTAGATTTAATAATTTTTATTGCGTGTGTATCCCAAGACAACTGAAAACTTATGCGTCTATATTATTAGAGTCAATGAATCTTTTTCCTTAAGTGTTTTAAAATATTTACTGCCAAATGTGTTATCTTCTTTACAGAAATACTTATTAAGGCTATCGAGTTTCTATCAAAAGGCAAATTGCATTCCCACAATTTGGGGGGCAACGTTAGAAAACAAAGTCCAACCTCTATGACGTTAGTTTCACTGAAGAACAGTAGTGCTTAGCTATTTTTTCCTTAATAAGATTTAGTCAAGGAGAGCTAAATTGAGGAAGCAGACTCTGGTTCAATTAAAACAAGGTCTCTTTCCGGTAACTGCCTGACAATGGAGACAGGACTCTCAAGAAGTTGTTATTACCACCTCAAATGACAGAAGCTGGGATCAAAGAATTATAGAGTCACTGAATCCTATGGTAAAGAATATTAATTCTAAGACAAAAAGAGAGAAGAACTGATTTTGATCAAATTTTGGAAAGTTGAGACAATGGAATAATCTCCCACGGAAATAGACATATTCAGAGATACTCGTAAACTGCTTTGATAAGGGACTCTGCAAATCTCTGTGATGGGGGCAATCTAAAGCCTAAATGTATTTAACAAGAATAACAAAGAATTCTTAAAGTTCAGTATTTAGAAATTAAACACACTGATCATCACATTTTCTAAGCTACTGAATTGAAAAAAATATTAAGGTATGGCATAAAATAATATTATACATTTAAATGGCTTGTCTTCCAAGTAAATTCAAGTCTTTTATCCATTTATTCATGAATAAAAACCATTAATTATAATGCTTCATTAGCAGGGAGAAGCAACTGAAACTCTTTCTTCTCCTTTTTTTTCTACACCCAATATTTCAGCAAGCCCTGCATATCTAAAATCCACCTACACATTCCCTCTTCCATGGGATTAGAAAATCACCATTTGGCAAGCATCCTAATAATCCATTCAAATGGGAATCATCAGATACTAATATCAGTGGATGAAGGATTGAGGAGTAGCAGGATATTTACCAGGATAGTCTCAAAGTATTTCTTCATAAGATATATATTAATTACAAAGGGCAAAATAGAAACTTTATGGTGGATAAATCTTTTTTTTTTTTTTATGGTGGATAAATCTTAAGCAAGTGATCAAAGTTAACTTCATCAGTAGTGGAACAGACTGGCATCATGTGCCTCCTAATATATGCTCTAATGTGAACACAAGGTTACTTTTGTGGCATTCCTGCCAAAAATGTGTCACCTGAATCCTAGCATGAAAAAATATTATACAAACCTAAACTGAGGTATATCCCATAAAATAAATGGCTCGTAGTCTTCAAAAATGTTAATGCCATGAAACCTTAAGAAATATTAAGCACCTATTTTCCAGCCTAAAGGTGACTACAGTCATGACAACTGAATGCAATGCTCGATGTTCGATTTTCTTTGACTATGAAAGGAATTGAGAGAATTGCCAAAATCCAAATAAAGTGTGTAGATTAGAAAATAGTATTGTTAATTTTCTAATTTTCATAATTGTATTTTGGTTAAGTAAAATGTTCTTGTTTGGGGGAAAATATACAGTGAAGTATTTAAGAGTTAAAACAAAGTGCTGATGGCCTTCTATTTACAACCAGATTAAAATTCAAGCTCTAAAATTCTAGATCCATTCTCATGTCCACCTCTCTGATTTCACCTCCTGTCACCTCAACCACTTAAACACTGTGACAGGCCATACTGACCTGACAGTTCCTGTAACACAAGCTTATATTCCTGTAACAATCAGTTTAAATATTAGCCAATCAGAGAGCCATTCCCTAAGTACCAGGCCTAAAGTTCAAACCTTCGTTGTCTCTTCTTTCTTCTAACTACAAGGTGCAAATATTTTGCCTATTTACATTTTTAAATCCATTTCCTCCCGTTGAATGTAAACTCCCTGAGGGATAGGGTTATGTCTCCTTCACCGTTTTATCAGCAGTGTTCAACACAGTTCTTGGGACATACCAGAGCTCAAGAAATAGTCTTATCCTTAATTCTACTAAATAGTGTTATAGTCATAGAAAAGGTACTAATGCTTCTGTAGAACTCCGACCTGAACTCACACGTGACTTTATGTTCTTATGAGAACAGGTGGATGAAGGGGATGCCCTCATGAAACTGGGTCCGAACCGGGACTCCAAGGGTGAAAGGAGACCTCTCCGGTATCACTTTCTCTGGTCTTTGTAGGAGTGGAAGAACATCTATTTTGCTTTAAGAAAGAATAAAGTAGCGAAAGAAAGGGAGAATATAAAAAGTAAATAACTATTTCTAGGAAATGGAATGGTGCACCTCCTCGAACGCCTCGATGACCGTTAGTTGCTACGCGACACAGAAACTGACTGAATCTGAATGGGATCTAAGAACCGCCGCTCCCTAGCCCTACCCCACCTGTTCTGCACACGCGCACCGCCCTCCCCGCTCGATTCCTCCCCTACCTCTTTTCCCACAATCCTCTGTTTCTCGGGCGGACTTGGAGAACGAGCCACAGAGGAGAAGGGTATTGGTTGAAAGAGCAGCCAATGAGAGAGCCTGTTACTAGTCTGTGGGCTGCGGTATTGTGGGAGAGCTTTAGGCCTTGAAGCCCTTGGTCTCTTGGAGATTTCAGCGGG
This sequence comes from Mustela nigripes, assembly GCF_022355385.1. NCBI lineage: Eukaryota > Metazoa > Chordata > Mammalia > Carnivora > Mustelidae > Mustela > Mustela nigripes. Next base: position 104,270,030 of record NC_081569.1, read on the forward strand.
ATGAGTTCAATCGGGACTGGGGTGAGTTTGCTGTGTTTTAGCGTACTAGCCTACGGATTAGCGTCGAAGGGAGATCGTACAGACCTATTGGGGTGCGCCGCCCCGGGGTGCGCCGGGTCTGCCCTCGGCCAAGTGGGCCGCTTCCAGTTGTCTGGTGACCGGCAGTCTTTCCTGCGCTAATTTGTAGGCCCTCATTTGCGGTGACGGTAACCTGAAGCTTTTCAGCTCAGGTGTAGCGGGCTTGGCGGCGCAGCAGTGAGATTTTGGAGCCTTTTTGGGTCGCTGAGTCACTTTCTTTAGCCGCTTAGCGAAACCGAAAGTGGAAACTCGTGGAGCATGTTGTAGCGAATGAAGGGTTTGGGCTATAGTGAGCTTCTGGAGAACCACTGAGGCAAGGCGGCTTGAGATTCCAAGGTCTGAGACGGAGCTTTCCACGGACCGTCCTTGCGGGTCCCCGGGTGCTGCTGACTCATTGGGCCTTCCCTGTCTTGCCTTCGTGTGTACTGACCGTCCGCTTAGTAGGTAGCGCTAATAGAAAAGTGAATCTGAAGAGTCCGTTACGTTTTTCTTTTGTCCCAGCTTTTCCTGTACAAATTACTTAACATCACTTGGAGAGACCATACCGTAAACATTTAAATCATTAGCCAGGGACTTAAACTGCCTCTGTTAATAGACCCGAGGGTTTTGGACTTGGACTTGTTAACTTACTACTTTCCTGTGTTAAACGTACATACGCAGTCTTTTGCTTATTCCTTTTATGTATTTTTCCATGTAGAAAATCTAGTTTTTCTTTAGAAGTATTGGTTGTGTGCACTAGAGGCATTGAATAATGGGTTTCTAAATTCATCAGTTTCACTTTAAACAAGATTTTGATACTCAGCATTAAGACCAAGATACTGGTTTTCCGAGTTTGATAACGGGCGATTTACGTTTTGAATGGTTTAATTCATCTGGGTATGAGATGCTAAGATTATGTCATAACATTTTTAAATTAGTAAATGCTCAGTTATGAATGTTGTAGCAAATTGATTTTGCAACTATGTTAATACTGCCTTCAGGGGCGACTGGGTGGCTCAGTGGGTTAAAGCCTCTGCCCTCGGCTCAGGTCACGATCCTGAGGTCCTGGGATCGAGCCCCACATGGGACTCTGTGCTCAGCGGGAAGCCTGCTTCCCCTCTCTCTCTGTCTCTGCCTGCCTCTCTGCCTTCTTGTGGTCTCTGTCTGTCAAATAAGTAAAAACTTTTTTAAAAAAACCTTCAGTTAATAGTGTTTCACCCTGAAAACCCTTTAAAAGTACTGGATAAGTGTAGACATGGGAGGTATTTTGGTATAACAGTAGTAGAGTTAAGAATCTTCATTTAATAAATCAGGAAATTGAGACTCCGTAAGCACCACTGTTGAAGGCATATCTTTGGTCTTCACTTCTTCCAAGAACTCCCAAGTATGAAGACCTGTTCACTTGACATTTTTCTCCATTTGATGTTTTGTGTTCTTTTTTTCCTTTTTAAGATTTTTAAATTTATTTATTGAGAGAGAGTGAGCGAGAAAGAGAGCGAGCCCGAGAGCACAGGCAGAAGAAGGAGAAGCAGACTCCCTGCTGGGCAGGGATTCCCAACGTAGGGCTCTATCCCAGGACACCAGAATCAAGGCTTGAGGGAAGGCGGAAACCTAAGGGATTGAGCCACCCAGACACCCCACCACTTGGTTGTTTAATAGGCATTTCAAGCTGCATGTCCAGAATAGAGCTCTGAGTTTCCCTCCCCTTGTTATTTTGCATCTTCTACAGTTTTCAGCTCAGTGAATGGTCCAGTTCTAATTGCTCAAGTGAAAAAGGTCTATGATTCACGTTTAATTTCTTTATGTTACTTTTTTAGCCAATCCATTAGCAAGGTTTTTTGTTTTGTTTTGTTTTAAAACTCTCTTCTCAAAATATTGTCTTTATCTCTTACCACCTTTGGGATACTTGATTGCGCTTCCATCCTTGTTCTCTCTACAGTTTGTTTTCTAGGTGAAATTAAAAAAAAAAATTAGATCATATCTCCCCCTCGACCCTCTCCCCCATCCAAGCTTAAACTCCAGTGACTTCCAGTTGCATTATTTAAAAAAAGATTTTATTATTTATTTGCGCGCGAGAGAGAGAATGAGAGGGAGATGTCAGAGGGAGAAGCAGACCCCCCAGCCCCCACTGAGCAAGGAGCCCTATACAGGACTCAATCCTGGGGCTCCAGGATCACGACCTGGGCCTAAAGCAGTTGCTCAATCAGCTGAGCCACCCAGTTGGCTCCCTTCCAGTTGCATTTAGAATAAGATTCGAACTTCTTACTTCAGCCTAGGAGATTCAAAATAGTTTAGTTTTTTACATGCCTCTGATATGATTTACTCTTCTCTCCACCATTTAGTGCTCAAGACACAATGGCCTATTTCTTTTCCCTCATTGTGCTAGAATTATTTCTACCCTCCATATCCTAAATGGCTAGTTACTTGTTATTTAGGTCTGGCCACGCCTAAGTAATTAAACCTGGCTGCTCTAGCAAGGCCTTCCTTGATCAGGTAGTCTGTACTAGGCTCTCAGACTGCTACTTCACCCTGTCTTATTTTCATCATAATCCTTTTTCTGGTTTACTGCTGTACTTCCAGCTCCAAGATTTGTGCCTGGTTTCATTTGAAAATGAAAGACTTCAAGAATGATTAGTCTTTATATTCCCTTATAGTTTAATTTATATTCCCTTATAGTGTAATATATTATATATAACATATATTACATATACAATATTAACATGTAATAGATGCTTATTAAAAGTTTGAATGCTATAGCATATTTTTTCTCTAGGGTTTGTTAGTGCTGCATCAGTGAATTAAAGATTTTATTAGAGAGAGAGAGCGCTCCCAAACTGGGGAAACAGCAGGAAGGGGCAGGCAGAGGGAGAAGCTGGCTCCCCACCCAGCAAGGAGCCTTATGTGGGACTGGGTTCCAGGATCCTGGGATAATGACCCAAGACAAAGGCAGATGCTTATTTGACTAAGCCACCCAGGAATCCCTTAAGCATCCACCTCCTGGTTTTGGCTCAGGTGATGATCTCAGAGTCCTGAGAGTCTCTCTCCCCACCCTCATGGTTTCTCTCTCTCTCTCAAAAAACCAGAAAACCAAAAAACAGAAACAAAAAACCCAAAACCCCCAAAACTGGGAATGTAGAATGCATTGGGAATCCAGAGAACTCATTTTATTCACTTTATTGTGGTGGTCTGGAACAGAGTATCTCCATTTTGTACAAAAATGAACTTTGTGTTCTGTGTGAAAAAGATTTTGACTTTACCTGGGATTTGTATCTATTGGCTTTTCTTTTTAAATCTTATTTTTAAGTTATCTCTGCATACAACACAACCCCATGATCAAGAGTTGCATGCTCGGCTGACCAAGCCAGCAAGGCAGTTGTCTATTGCTTTTCAATAGCAGAAATCTAAAGTAGCTTTTCTCTTGGCTGCTCTTGCTGCTCTGACGTGCTTCCTTTTCTTCAAAGCAAAATCTTTGAGATTTAACACACATACATTTCTTTCTTCTTTCCCCTGACTTCCTGTCTTTCTGTTGTAATTTCTACACCCCAGGTGGGGCTCAAACTCACAACCCTGAGACTAGGAGCTGCATGCTCTACCAACTGAGTCAGCCAGACACCTCTTAACATGCATTTCTGATGTGTAAGCCATTTAGAAAGAAAGGTGGTGAGGTTATTAACTGCTAGAGATACATAATTTAAGCTTATTGTTGCCTTTTTCTTCCTAGTATGACCTGTCAGCCTCTACATTCTCTCCTGATGGAAGAGTTTTTCAAGTTGAATATGCTATGAAGGCTGTGGAAAATAGTAGGTAAGAAACATTGTTGTATTTGGAATTTATCATGTTTTAACATAATTAAATATCTCCTTTTATATATTTTTGGTAATTAGGCTTTGTTATGTCACTCTGGCACACAAAATAATAGGAACCCTAAAATAATCTCAGTTTATTAGTCATTTCCAGATCTCTTTTCAGGTCAGATCTTTCCTATATTTCTGGTTGGTTCTGAGAGTATCCACTTAGACATTCTACCGTGTTTCCAATGTAGTGTATAAAACCAGATTCATTATCATCTTTGCTCTCCCATTTTCCTTTTTGAAATTCTTGATTTATATCCTTATTTCCCTGGCCATTGAGTTTGTTACTTTGTTATTTTATCTTTTATTTTTTTGTGTTTAAAAAGTCCTATGCAGTTAGTCGCATTTGTCCCAGTAGGAATTTTTTTTTTCCTGTTCTGGGGCCACGCTCCAAAAGGTACAGGAACACTAAGATATCTTCCATGTCTTCCTTCCTTCCTTCGCTTTTTTTTTTTTTTTTTTTTTTTTTTTTTTTTTTTTTTTTGACAGAGAGAGCACAAGTAGACAGAGAGGCAGGCAGAGGGAGAGGGAGAAGCAGGCACTCCACTGAGCAGGGAGTCTGATGTGGGGCTCGATCCCAGGACCCCAGGATCATGTTCTGAGCTGAAGGCAGTTGCCCAGCCGACTGAGCCAACCAGGTCCCCCCTTCACTCTGTCTTTTTTTGCTTAGAGTAATGAGCCAAAATGATTCCTTGGTTACCCGTGTAACATCTTAGTTAAATTATTAGCTTGTTGACAAATTCTGTAAGTACTTAATTGAAGAAATTTTGGAGTTATATTTATGTGATCATTATATCTTGGAATCTTTGGGATGAATTAAAAGACTTTTTAAAAATAATACATTTCAGGGGCGCCTGGGTGGCTCAGTGGGTTAGGCCGCTGCCTTCGGCTCAGGTCGTGATCTCAGGGTCCTGGGATTGAGTCCCACATCGGGCTCTCTGCTCGGCGGGGAGCCTGCTTCCCCCTCTCTCTCTCTGCCTCTCTGCCTACTTGTCATCTCTCTGTCAAATAAATAAATAAAATATTTAAAAAAAAATAATACATTTCATAATATCTCATTCACATCTCTTAAAGGATTTTTTTTTTTTGAGGGGGTCCTAGTAAACAAATGGTGTTGGTGTTTGAACCCAAGTTTTTCCTTATAATGAAAACTTATAATCTTCCCCTTTTTTTCTTGTGTATATTACTTTCTAGGTGCATACTTTGATAAAATAGTTATGAGTAGAGGTGGAGTAGGGAAATATTTGCAGAACTTTAGAAAAGTCCACATTTAATACTCTGTGCTAGTACCAGTTTCTGCTTACACCTTTAAATGTATGATTATGGAAGTTTCATGTAGTGGAGACTGTCACTTGTCTTTGCATGTGCTCACACATAGCAAGCCCTCAATAGTTAATGAATAAATGTTCATTTTTTATGCCATCCTTTGGTTAAAAGAAGACATGGATTCTTAGTGGCTTATGAAATATAAAAATTTAGGAAGAAATGCATTTTAAGTCTTTTTATAGGATTTGTAATGAAGCTAGTTTATTTTGTGTTTAATGTTACTGTTTTAGAGATACTGGTACTTATAAGCTGTTGGTGTCTGATACTATAATAGAAGTAAGGCTGAAATGTATTTGTCACTGTCATGTAGAAGTCTGATAGAGTTCAGAAGAAGAATGTCAGAATCAAGAAAAAAAGTTGACATATTTTCTTCCTGTTGTTAAGGTAGGCCCTTAGACCAAAGAGCTGCAGAAAGACTTGGAAAAAGTTACTGTTTTTCTCTTCCTCTTTTGCAGTGTTGCATTTTCACTGGTTTATAAAGCTGGAAAAGGAAGTCTTGATTGAAAAGAACTGGAGACACCATATGTAATACAAAAAATTGAGACTAGTTTATGAGGATCTGTGTATTTTAGGAATTTGTTTTCTGTAAAGTATTTATAAATATGGTTTAAAATAGTGATAGTACAGCAAATTAATTAAAAATTAAAACATAAAAAAATGAATTTCTTTTTCTGCATAAGGAAAAACCAGGGAAATTCCTCCTTTTTTTTTTTTTAATATTTTATTTATTTATTTGACAGAGATCACAAGTAGGCAGAGAGGCAGGCAGAGGGGAGGAAGCAGGCTCCCTGCTGAGCAGAGAGCCTGATGCGGGGCTCAATCCCAGGACCCTGAGATTATGACCTGAGACGAAGGCAGAGGCTCAACCCACTAAGCCACCCAGTCGTCCCCTCCTTTTTAAAAAAAAAAAAAAAGATTTTATTTCTTTATTTGACAGAGATTACAAGTAGGCAAAGAGGCAGGCACAGAGAGAGGGAGAAGCAGGCTCCCCGCTGAGCAGAGAGCCCAATGCAGGTCTTGATCCCAGGACCCTGAGATAATGACGTGAGGCAAAGGCAGAGGCTTAACCCACTGAGCCACCCAGGGGCCCCAGAAGTTCTTCTTTTAAAGGGGTTGATGTAGCCTGGTATAATAGAATATTAAATGAAGATCAGAAAAATTTGGATTTTCCTTTTAGCTGCTGCTTAATGGAAATAATATATAGGGTGCCTCTATTTGGTCCTCTGAAAGTTATTTTTGTTTGTAAAATTGGGAGGTAGACCTTTACCCTGCCTTTACTTTACCATAACAATGAAATATATGTAAAAACATTTGGACAATTTTTAGTCCTGTTTAGGCACAGAATGTAGAAAATCATAAAATTAGATTGTATATTAATTTTCATAATAGTCCGACATTTAAGTTAATAGTTAGAAAATGTTTAGCCAAATAATTTAGGATTATATTCTGGCAGTGGGGAGCAGAGGGAGAGGGATAGGCAGATTCCCTGCTGAGTGTGGAGTCCGACACAGGGCTAGATAGATCCAGGACCCTGAGATCATGACCTGAGCCAAAACCAAGGATGGGACACTCAACCTACTGAACCATCCTGGTGCCCCGGCTATCTTTTAAGCATAGGAAGGAACTACTAAAACAAATAATCAGTGACCTACAAGTGAACACTTAAAAGCACTTTATTGACGTGTATATACCATGATCATAACTATTTTATTTTATTTTATTCTTTCTTTATTTATTTATTTAAAAAGATTTTATTTATTTGACAGAGATCACAAGTAGGCAGAGAGGCAGGCAGGGAGAGAGGAGGAAGCAGGCTCCCGGCTGAGCAGAGAGCCTGATACAGGACTCGATCCCAGGACTCTCAGATCATGACCTGAGCCGAAGGTAGAGGCTTAACCAACTGAGCCACCCAGGCGCCCGATCATAACTATTTTATCAAAGTATGCACCTAGAAAGTAATATACACAAGAAAAAAAGGGAAAGATTAAATTATAAACTATAATTTTCCCCATTAGTTTCATTGAGGAGCCCAGGTTCTGAAGGATTGTGTAGTGTAACAATGAGTGTTAGATTGTTTGGAATAAAAATTAAAATTTTGATCTCAGGACCCCTTTTTACTTGGGGAAAAAACCCCAAAACACCAGAATCCAAAATATTGAGGACTTCAGAGAGAATTTCTTTATTAGGTTTTAGTTCCATCAATATCTACCATGATTAGTGAACTTTTATTTATGCATGTTATTCGATCTGTCAATATTTATCACATTAGAAATTAAAACAGAAAATAGGGATGCCTGGGTGGGATAGTTGTTAAGCATCTGCCTTCGGCTGAGGCCATGATTCCAGGGTCTTGGGATTGAGTCCTGCATCAGGCTCCCTACTCAGTTGGGAGCCTGCTTCTCCCTCTGCTCCCGCTGTTTGTGCTCTCTGACAAATAAATAAATAAAATCTTTACAAAATAAAAACAAACAAAAAACCCAATAAAACTGAGAAAATAAAAAATACTTAATTCACTTTAATTACAGTTGTAGAGGTGCCTGGGTGGCTCAGTCATTGGGCATCTGCCTTCAGCTCAGGTCCCATGGTCCCAGGATCCTGGGATTGAGCCTTGCATTGGGCTCCCTGCTCAGTGGGAAGCCTGCTTCTCCCTCTACCCCTGCTTGTGTTCCCTCTCTCTCTGTCTCTGTCAAATAAATGAATAAAAAAGTAAAATAAAAATAAGTAAAAATAGTAAAATAAAATAATCATAGTTATATGTTAATGTAAGTAATAAATTAACATTAAACTATTTAATTTTAAAATTAACATAATGTATTATTTGCTTCCGGGGTACAGGTCTGTGAATCATCAGTCTTACACAATTCACAGCACTCACCATAGCACATACCTTCCCCAATGTCCATAACCCAGCCACCCTATCCTTCCCCTCCCACTGCCCAGCAACCCTCCGTTTGTTTCCTGTGATTGAGAGTAAACTGTTTAATATTAGTAACATTTTAAATGAAAAGTAACTTTCTACAGCATAAAACAAATGTTGGGGAGAAGACTGGCATTGTTCTACATTTTTGTAAATCTCAGTGGTTAATTGAAGCTTAATGTAAGACATTCTCATTATCAGCTTCAATATGTTGTTACTTTCATTGAAGCCTGTGAAGCAAATCAGGCTTTATACAGATGAGTAGGTGGAAAGTGAGGCATATTTTAATAGCTTTTTCAGATAATTATGGATGTTGTTTTTTGACACTATGCCAAAATTGGACAAATAATAGCTTTTTAAAGGTTAGTTGCAGCGTGGTGTCTGAAAACTTAACGATGAGCTTTTCGTAGTTTTACATTAAAATCTGTTAGTCTGTTTTGCACTTCAGATGTTTTACCCATGCATGTAAGTTGGTCATTTGGAAAATACTGGTTCACTGTGCTATGACAGGTTGTCCAAATTTGATATTTTTTAATCTATCTATTGGAATAGTCAGTTGGTCATTTGGAAAATATTGGTTCACTGTGCTATGACAGGTTGTCCAAATTTGATATTTTTTATCTATCTATTGGAATAGTCAGAAATGTCACACTTGTTAATATCACCACTGTTCTGATTATATAAATTGTAAGTTTTGGGACACCTGGGTGGCTCAGTGGGTTAAGCCTCTGCCTTAGGCTCAGGTCATGATCCCGGGGTCCTGGGATCCAGCCCCGCATCTGGCTCTCCTGCTCAGCAGGGAGCCTGCTTCCCTTCCTCTCTCTCTGCCTGCCTCTCTGCCTGCTTGTGATCTCTCTCTGTCCAATAAATAAATAAAAATCTTTATTTTAAAAAAATTGTAAGTTTTGGGGTGCCTGGGTGGCTTAAGCCTCTGCCTTCGGCTTGGGTCATGGTCTCGGGGTCCTGGACCAAGCCCTGCATTGGGCTCTCTGCTCGGCAGGGTCCTACTTCCTCCTTTCTCTCTGCCTGCCTCTCTGCCTACTTGTGATCTCTCTCTGTGTGTCAAATAAATAAAATCTTAAAAAATAAATAAATAAAAATTGTAAGTTTTGGGAAATAGACAACCTCATGGTGATGAATATATTTCCTAAAATTCCAATTTACGCTTGAAAACTTGAGTCTTACCACAGGCAATAAAATACTGTCCATTTTCCCTCAAAATTGATAGGCTTATTTTGTTCGTTCTAGGTGGGAAAAAAGTCTGCCTTATACCTAATAACTGTAGTTTGTCTGACATTGATGTTTGTAAAAACAGGTATTCTCTGAAAAAGTTCACAACAGTTTTACTAGTACTTTTTCCTTTAGGCAACCATATTTTGATGTTTGAGTACCTTTCATTTCATTATGGTAATAATAAAAAGACCAGGTACTCAGGGGTTGTTCCCTAGTAGAATTATTGCTTTCTTTAAATATTAGAATAGCGGGGTGCCTAGGTGGCTCAGATCGTTAGGCGTCTGCCTTCGGCTCGGGTCATGATCCCAGGGTCCTGGGATTGAGCCCTGCATTGGGCTCCCTGTTCAGCGCGAAGCCTGCTTCTCCCTCTCCCTCTCCTGATGCTTGTGTTCCCTCTCTCACTCTCTGTTATGTAAATAAATAAAACCTTTAAAAATTAGAAAAAAAAATTAGAATAGCTTTTAAAAATTACTGCTTTCTCAAGGACATTCTTTTTTTTTTTTTTTTTTTTAAGATTTTATTTATTTCTCAGAGAAAGAGAAAGCACAAGCAGGGGGAGCAGCAGGCAGAGGGAGGAGTAGGCTCTCTGGAGAACAGGGAGCCATGAGCAGGAAGCCATAACAAGACTCAATTCCAGGACCCCAGGATCATGACCTGAGCCAAAGGCAGATGCTTAACTGAGCCATTCAGGCAGGACCTTCTTAAGAAATTTTTTTTAACTGCGAGAGTTTTTTGTTTTGTTTTGTTTTTAAATGTGAGCGCATAGCAATGAAGAATACAGTGATTAGTAGTTCACTACTACCATTTGTTTCACTGCCTTGGTTTGTGTTAAAGTGCCAGCAGTTTTACCCACTAACACTTCTCTGTTGTACCAACAGTGAAAATGTCCATATAGTGGAAAAAAACAAATGGTGTCTTGTATTCTTAAGAAAATAATTTTGAGGCGCTCCTAGGTGGCTTAGCAGTTTAACCTCTGCCTTTGGCTCAGGTCATGATCTTAGTGTTCTAGGATCAAGTCCTCCATCAGGCTCTCTGCTCGGCAGGGAGCCTGCTTCCTCTCTTTGCCTGCCTCTCTGCCTACTTGTGATCTCTCTCTCTCTTTCAAATAAATAAATTCTTAAAAAAAATAATTTTGACTTCTCATACCCCCTTGAAGGTTTTTTCAGGGATGTTCAGGAGGTTCATAGACCATATTTTGACAACTTGTAGTTTGGAAAAAGAATGTTTTAGATTTAAATAGTGAGAATGATGATGACTTGGAATAATTAGGAAAGGCTACCTGAGGCTGTAGAGTTAAGGTCAAGTGAATTTGCAAAAGTTTGTGGAGAATTATTTAAATATGCAGTGGTGAGGAGGAAGTGTATTTTAGAACCGTGGATAACCTCAATAAAGACAAAAAAGCAAAAGTGAACATAAGGTATTTGGGGAATGATAGTGAGGTTGAATTCAGTAGAATGTGGGATTTATAATGGGAAACTTAATAAGCTACAAATGTAATTTGTAGATTCTCAAGAATTTTGAAAGCTGGGCCAAGGAGTTTAAACTGAAAAGGGAAGCCATTGAGGATACCTAAAATGTGAGGGAAGGAGTATCTGAAATTTTTTGTGGAATTTATGTGGTTCTGGTTGTTTCTCGTCAGAATTCCCTTTTTATTAAAATGATTAGTAGAACAAAGTTAATGATGTATTTTTATCTTGAAATGGTAGAATATAATTTCTTCACATTTCATTTAAGACATTAAGATCCATTTTAAGAAGTTGTTCAAAATGTATATTATATTCTTTTATATACTTATAATAAGCAGTAGTTGTTGTAGAAAAAGCAAATTAGCGAAAGAATTCTAAGCTTTCCACCTGGATTAGTTATGTTAACTTTTGTTTGTATATAACCTGTCTTTTCTAAACTAATTTTTTTTTTTAAAGATTTTATTTATTTATTTGACAGAGCGAGAGATCACAAGTAGGCAGAGAGGCAGGCAGAGACAGAGAGAGGGGGAAGCAAACTCCCTGCTGAGCAGAGAGCCCGATGCAGGGCTCGATCCCAGGACCCTGAGACCATGACCTGAGCCGAAGGCAGAGGCTTAACCTACTGAAGCCACCCAGGCACCCCATAACTTGTCTTTTCTATGCATTTTAAATGGATGAGAATTAAGTCAGCATTTGTTACAATGTGTATCCAGACACTCTGCCATTCTGTACATATTTTGATGTCATGATATGCTAGGTTTTCTGGGGGTCATCTGGTGTTCATTTATATAGACTTAATTTATCACACTGTAGGTTGTCCTCTTTCTAGTTTTCAAATGTATTTGCTTTAACGTATTAACATGTAAAAAATTAAATGTTACCTATCCGTATGTTTTTTTTAAACTTAACTTAGGAAGTTTTTTTAATTTTCAGTTAAAAAAATTGATTTTCTTCTGCTTGTTCCAGTACAGCTATTGGAATCAGATGTAAAGATGGCGTTGTCTTTGGGGTAGAAAAGTTAGTCCTTTCTAAACTTTATGAAGAAGGTTCCAACAAACGACTTTTTAATGTTGATCGGCATGTTGGAATGGTAGGTCCATTTAAAAAATGTTCCTTTTTGCCTTGTCCAATTTGTTGTGAAGTCACTGTTTAGAATATATTAAAATGTAATTTTAAGATAACCATTTATTTACGCTGAGGCAGAAAGAGATGAGAGAGCAGCCATAGAAGTAATCTCAGAGAGCTACTGGCTTGTGAACAGTTCACTAAGAAAGGTAATGTTCTTATAAATTGACTGGAGACATATATGAGAAATCAAATTGCCTTAAGAAAAGGGAGGAGAGGAAAAAGGTGGGAAGTATGTGTAGAAAAGAGATCTTGGCAGTATAGGTAAGGGGTATGCTTGAGAGGCATAGAATCTTTAGCTTTTCATCTCTCTTGTGGGAATCACTGTCATATTGAAGGTGTTATCAGGTAGAGAATACCTCACTCAAAGGTGGAGCACCAAGAAAGGATATTTAAAGAAAGGAAGAGCGAACACATCCTTTTTAATAGCTTCATAGACCTCACTATTTGTTTTGTGGAGTCTTGTTACATGGAGTCTTGAGTGACTGCTTTGCATAACTGCAGGTGAGTCCATAAATACATTACTGGTATATACTAAAGTCATTCTATATAGATGTTAGACTTTGCTCAGTCAGAACAATAAGGAAAACGAGTAATGGAGTGATTCTAACCCTCTTTAGTGAGAAGGCAAGGAAGAAAACGTGTGTGCTAGAACCACTTCACATAAATTATCTTGTTTAAGTCTGACATCCCAGTGAAAGTAATATTAATCCCATTTTTATAGATAAGAAAACAAGACTCACAGCTGGTAAAGAAATAAAATGGGATCAGACTTGGGTCTGCATGGTCTGCATGTTATTTCAGAGTCTACTCTGCAGGGTGAGATCTTATAGGTCCCACTTATTCTGCACTTATTTTTTATATTTATAAATGAGATGTGTTACACACGAACACCAAAGGACCAATAAAATATAAGCAATAAACTATAAAGCTATAGATAATTTTTTTTCCCTGAAAATATATTCTCTCTAGAACAAATTTGTTATTGCCATTGAAACTGACACGGCTTTTCTTCTGTCATTTTGGACCACTGTATTTATTTATTTTTAGAATTTTAGTTGATACACAATGTGAAACTGGTGTGCTTTGATAAAACTTGCCAGATTGTAACCCAGCTGCTAGGAGGGAACTAGTGAATTATACATTCTTTCACTTAATAAAAACAAACTTTAGGTAGGTGTATTTTGAAAAAAATCATGTATGCTTAAAGGTACTTTAGTGATGGGAAAACTTTGTCTTAGAAATTTAAAATTTGTTACGTTTGTTATTTAAAGCCAGGAAACTGATGCCATTCCTTATAGCTGGAATGGCAAAACATCACCTGTAGAAGAGGGTTGGAGATAATGAAGGGTTAATATTCTGTCTCCACAGTTGTCACAAGTGGTTTGAGGATTATTGGACTTCACAGTAAGCTTTCTACAAAGCAATAGAAGATTCTTTAAACGGTGAAATTTACTGGCTGGGTAACTTTAGGGAAGTTACTCTAAACGTAACCGCCTCACCTCAGAAGTAGGGTAAATAGGACCTACCTCGTAACAGTTGTTACAAGGTTAAAAATTACTAGAATGCTTAGCATGTGATAAATACTATGTATTAGAAATTTTCATCAATACTACTACTAATAGCACTGGCAAAAATGTCATTCTGATATCACTTACTTTTAAATTCTGTAAATTTCCTAAGCAGGTGGTTTCTGGACTTTCTTGATTCCCAGAACTAAGTGTTTCAGTAATATTTTTTTTAATTGCTTTCCTGCACCAAAAGAAGTACTGAATGGTTTGGATTATGCATTTAGGTCTCAATAACTTGTTGTTTATGTTCTAAAAACTTAGTAGCTGTAAGAGAAAAAATACACATACAATTATAGAAAAATATTTTTATTTTTAAATAATCAAACTTCCTAATGTGCACTGCACAACTTCCTGAACTTTGGAATCAGATTATGTGTGTCTCTCCCCTCCATTTCCTGTTCCACATGCATTTTTGTGTGGTACTTACCTTTTTATCATAGCAACCCAAGTGCTCAACAATACAATGGCATTATAAGGAATACAGAATGATCTAATGTTGAAACTGTGAACTACTTCAACAACTGTATCCCCCAAATTCCAAATGTTCTGTAACTAGTTCACTATAGTGCCCTAGCATCTCTCAGCACATGGTTTGGAAACTGTAGTTGTAAGCTATCAGTCTTGGAAGATGTATGGTTTGTCACCGGAGTTTATAATAGTCAATAAGCTGAAAAAGATTTGAGGTTGTGCCTTTTAGACCAAAACTTTCAGTAATTTGAACATAGAACTGCTTTAAATAGACATCAGTCCTGATCTATTCTGGTTGTTGCCTATTTATAGTGAATTGGTAAACTGGGATACATGAAGAATTATAGAAATATTCCTTGTAAATGTCATCATTCAGCAAACAATGAAATCACACTTGGTAAATTTCTGAATTTTAATTCCATACTTTTCTTTTGATCCCACCCAATCAGAATGCCAGAATGCCTTATAAAGAGCTTTAAGTCAAATTATTTTTAGTGGTGATGCTTGTTAAAATATTAAGCCTACAGTAATTACACACTTTCCTTGATTTGTGATAGGAATGTATTTATCTACTAATGGTACGTACTTTCTTCCAGGCAGTAGCGGGTTTGTTGGCAGATGCTCGTTCGTTAGCAGACATTGCAAGAGAAGAAGCTTCCAACTTTAGATCTAATTTTGGCTATAACATTCCATTAAAAGTAAGTTGATAATATGTTGAGCCTTTTGAACAGTAGTAGAAATTTGCTGATAAGCTCTTCTGTTTCTTCCCCTCATAGCATCTTGCAGACAGAGTGGCCATGTATGTACATGCGTATACACTCTACAGTGCTGTTCGACCTTTTGGCTGCAGGTATGAAATTTTGTGAGATTCAGTCAGATCCATACTGTTTTCCCCAGTTTCTTAGCTTTTTATACCCTTAGAAGTGTGAGCTATCACCAAGAAGTAATAGGGCAATGATAAAATAAAACTGTGTACATCAAAACAAAAAACTTTGAATAGTGAAAAAGACTCTACAGATTTGAAGTGATAATAAAACAGAGAACTCCTAGTAATAACGTTAATCTGATTATCATACATTCTCTGGAAGAAAATGGTCAAAAGGTATAAACGTTCAAATTAAGTGTTAGAGATGTACAGTATGATGACTATAGGTAACAATGCAGTGTGACTTATGGGAAGGTTGCTGAGTACATTCTAAGAATTTTCGTCACAAGGAGAAAAGTTTTTTTCTCTTTTTTATTTTATTTTATGAGAGGATGGATGTCACTAAACCTGTTGTTAGCATTTCACAATACATGTAAATCAGACCATCATGCTTTACATGGTAAGTGATGCATGTTGGTAATTTCTCAGTAAAACCAGAAAAAAATTCTCTGGTGTCAGACCCCAGCATTCTCAGGATACAACAAACTGACTTTAAATATATTCTCTTTTGACATTAGAAGGTAGCCAACTAAAGGGAGATTTCAGTTTTCTCCTTAATTTCCATCGGCTACACTTACTTTAAGCAGTTAGGTGCAATGCTCTTAATTGATGAAGTGCTGGTATTTTTATTTTGGGGGGAAAGCTGAGATTCGATTGAGTCAAGACACATGTAAATATTTACATAGGGCTCAGAGACCTATCATCACTCTAGATATTCCTAAAAAGACATGTTTAGTTTGTAACATTAAAGAAATAGTCCTTTTTGATCAAAGTAAAACATTTACTAATATCTCATTGCTTGCCACTGTTAAAAGGCTATAGAAAGTTTATCATCTATAGTCCTGCCTTTCAGTTGTTTACAATCAGTCATATTTAAATTACTGAGGACAGATGTTAGAGAAAACCCGTTTTAGCCAGTAAGTTAGGCCTGCAGACATTTTTTATATTGTTGTTCTTAAGGTTCTCATTTAAATTACATTGAAACACTTTGCTTTCAGACTTCATAGAATGCTTTTCCACTTCTTTTAACCTTTGAACGCTCTGAATTCATCATTTCTCTAAGGGAGTAAGAATAGTGGAGAACTTTTTCAGTAAATATTGAACATATACTATGAGTTAGTCATAGATATTTGTGAGAGGACAGGACATAGGAGTATGTTTTCATTGATAGCTTTATAGGTGATAGGATATACACTGACTATAGTGGGCCCAGCACCACTTAAGGAATGGCTGCTTCCTTGGAGAGATGGCAAGGAAAAGAATGTGAGATGTAGGTGGAATGGTAAGAGTATTTCATGAAAAGGGTATTAAACTACCTGGGCATTTCAGGTAATGCTGAGGTAGTCAGGATTTGTTGGTGTGTAGGAGGGGTACTGAAGATGTAGGAAAGGGAAAGGCCATACAGAAGTCTTTGTTCCATACCAAGGAAAACATTGAAGGGTTTTTAAATTACAACCAGATATATATTCTGAAAGATAAGTTTTATGGAATATGGAAGGAAATGATTATAGGGCTAAGAACTGGACAGCTGGGTGTTATGGTAGTCTATACATGAACTGATACATAAGATGAAGCTGGTTTCTTTTCTACTTCGAGGGTAAACTAAATCACAGTTTCAGAAAATCACTGATTTATGTGATTAACAGCCTAATTTTAATTTGTTGAGCATATAAAAATATATTAAATCAGTTTGGATTGCTGTAGAAAAAGAACTGGAGGAATATTGGGGAATACTCAAGAAAGAATGAGGGGTGTAATAAGAGTTTGAGGCAGATTAAATGTATCCCTCTTAAGTTTTGTTATCTTGGCTTTTTCATGTGTATGCCTTCACCTGTTGGGCCTTCTCATTGGTTTTCCATCTGTCATTACTTCTTTGTCTTCACTGCTGTCTTCCCAGGAAAGTTTCATCAGCAAATTTAATACTAAAGAAAGCCATATAAATTTTGAACAGTTTCAAGTATGTACTAGTCTTTATTGAAATTACCTGATCAAAGTGTTTATTATGAGTTATGTGTATTAGTTTATCTTAGAAGGTATTGTATGTTTACTGAATTTTTAATATTTTTATGGTATTAAGGACCATGGTTTAAACTATTACTTTCATGCAGTTTCATGTTAGGGTCTTACAGTGTGAATGATGGTGCACAGCTCTACATGATTGACCCATCAGGAGTTTCATATGTGAGTAATTTTAAATCATGAATTTCTATTTTTAGTTTAATGGTATCTCATTAGCATGTAAACCGTGTATTTGGATTATATAAAGTTTCTTAAAAATTAATTCAAGAAAAGTAATAGTTTCTTATTTATCATTAATAATAGCCTATAAATATGAGGCAGTGGAAAGATTTATTGCTTTCAGTGTGCTGTTTACAGAAACTGCATTTCAAGATGTGGTATTTCCTTTATTGTGATAAATACTAACAATGTCCTAAAACTAAAACCTTCCTTTAAAAAAAATGATTTTAAATGGGATTTCTTGCATCTTATGTCTCTTCTGAGATATTTATGGTTTTTACAAATTACAAAAAAGACTTTATATTTTGTTATTATATATAAGTACAAATGGGAATCCTTTCATTTAAAAAACTTTTTCAGTATAATAAATGGTTTAGAGTATTGAATTATCTCAATTTCTTTTTGTCTTAATGCTAAACGTTTTTTCATTCCTAACCTCAGAAACATATTTAGTTTATGAAGTATAATATGTAATGATGTTAATTTTTCTTGTATAGAACCTCTATTAAAAATAAGCCACATTATTCTAGAATTTTTTTTGAACCCCCTGGTGTTCATTGGATGTTTTGTATTTCTCTGTACTTACTTTTGAAAGTCATTCAGCATCCTTTTGTTAATCTTTAAATAGACAGTCATAGCCACTAATGATTTTAGGATAGTATATCAATTTAATTGAATGATACCTGTAATTTTTGGTGTGTTTTTTTAAAAATAGGGTTATTGGGGTTGTGCCATTGGCAAAGCCAGGCAAGCTGCAAAGACAGAAATAGAAAAACTTCAGGTAATTTTAATTCTTGAATTTTCCTGTAATATCATCCTCATGTAGTGAAATCTTATCACCACAAATAAAACCGTTTTGTTTAAGGATTCATAGAGTGTGGTTTGCTGTTCTGAGCAGAGTTTTCTGAATTTAGAAACTAAGAAATCTGGAGAATTTCATATATATATATCATATATATATGTGTGTGTGTGTACATATATCATATACATATATATGATACCTATAAGAGTTGTGTCATAGAGCCATTTATAATTACAGCTACTGATAAACCTGTTAATCCAGAAAAGTACATATGGAAATTTTCATATAATTTCATAATCCTTGGGGCACAAGGGTGGCTCAGTCAATTAAGCATCTGACTCTTGATCTTGGCTCAGGTCTTGATCTCAAAATCATAAATTCAAGCCCCAGACTGAACTCCACACTAGACATGGAGTCTACTTTAAAAAATAATAAATAATTTCAGTGCTTGAGGCCTGTTCATGGAGGGAGCTCTGTGAGCCCAAGTGTGAGAATTCTGGTATTTCACTATTTCATTTCTTCTCTGGATCACAGCTTTTGTCTGTGCAGTCTGTGTCATGGTGCTTCTATTTCCTTTGTTCCTATCTTGGTAAGGCATAAAACCTGTTATTGCTACGCACTCTTTGTTCCCCCAAGAACCATAATTTATTAGTGTAAAAAGTTTTGCTTTAATGTGATTTTCTTTTCAGCCAAATTGATCAACTTAATGTTGAAACAGTATTTGCTCACTCTTGCTTATCAGAAACTTCATTTAAAGGCATGCGTGTGTGTGTGTGTATACATACACTTGAAAATACAGTATTTAGAGTATCTGTCCTTCTGTCTTTCTGAGGTTAAATCCTAACAAGATACAGGAATACTAACAAATCCTAGCTAAGAATGGAGAAACATTGCTTTAATTGAGGAACATGTATGTATACTTAATGACAAAAACATGCTCTAAATCAGAGGTCAGCAAACTATGGAACGCTGTCTTCTTTCTAAAGTTTTATTGGAACACCGTCACAGTCAGTCAGTCCCTGGCTGCTTTCACACTACGAAAGTATTGTTCAATAGTTGGAACAGAGACCAAAGACCATATGGACCATATGGCTCTGTATAGAAAGGAGTTTGCCAGACTGCATTCTACGTCATTGCTCTGGCTTTTCTTATGTTGCTTATGAAGAATGTTATGTTATGAAATAAAAATTTCATGAACATATATAAAAATATAATTGTCATTTAAAATACGCTTTTTCAGGGGCGCCTGGGTGGCTCAGTGGGTTAAGGTCTCTGCCTTTGGCTCAGGTCATGATCTCAGGGTCCTGGGATCGAGCCCCGCATCGGGCTCTCTGCTCCTCGGAGAGCCTGCTTCCTCCTCTCTCTCTGCCTCTCTGCCTACTTGTAGTCTCTGTCTGTCAAATAAGTAAATAAAATCTTAAAAAAAAAAAAAAAAAAAAAAACGCTTTTTCAGGGTGCTGGGGTGGCTCAGTCAGTTAAGCGTCCAACTCTTGGTTTTGGCTTAGGTCATGATCTCCTGGATAGTGAGAACAAGCCCCAATTTGGGCTCCATATTCAGTCTGCCTGGAGATTATCTTAGTTTGCTCCTTCCCCACACTCCTGTGCTCTTTCTCAAAAAAACTAAATCTAAAGAAAAAATAGGCTTTTTCAAAAAGTTTGCTTAAATTTGCCTTTATTATAACATTAATTCACTCATCATACATCTTAACTATAAAGGGAAAAATATGAAGAGATATTGGGGAATCTATGCCTATAAGGGGAAAGATATGAAGGTACCTTTTACTTCACCCCCAAATTAACATGAAAAAATGTGTAAACATCAGAAAAGATAATAACACAACTATCTCCATGTACATTGAAGTTATTTTCCTGTTTTTATTTGTTTTTAATTTTATTTTTTCAGTGTTTCAAGACACAGCCAGTGCTCCATGCAATACGTGCCCTCCTTAATATCCACCACCAGGCCCTTCCACTTCCCACCCTATTTTCCAGTTTTATCCATTTGTTTTTTTCCTGAACTATTTGAAACAGTTACAGTGACACTATATCCCTAAATGCCTCAGTGTTCATCTCTGTAGATTATCATTATCACACCTAAGATATCAGATATTTAGTCTACAAACTGCCTCAGTATTCTCAAGGATCATTTTGTAACTTTTTCAAACCATGATATAATTAAGACTAACACTTCGAATTTCAATTATATCTCTTCTATATCTCATTCGAATTTCAATTATATCTCTTCTATTTTAAGTCTTACCCTAAAGGAGGGTGGTGCTTGGGTAACTCAGTTGGTTAAGCATCTGCCTTCAGCTCAGGTCATGATCCCAGGGTGCTAGACTGAGGGAGTCCTGTGTCAGGCTCTTTGCCCAGCAGGGAGTCTGCTTCTCCCTCTGCCCTTCCCCATCCCAACACCTGCTCTCCCTTCCCCTTTCTCTCTCAAAAACAAGTAAGTCTTACCCTTCTCCCAGTACCAGTTTATTTTTTCAGGGAAAGGGAGATCTCAAGCTGGCTCTGAGCGCAGAGCCCGACTCGGGGCTTGATTTCACCAACTTGAGATCACCGCCCAAGCCAAAACCAGATTTGGACCTGAGCCACCAGTACTAATTTTTTGAAGCCCATGTCAATTGTTTTTGTAGTTAGTCCCACATACTAGGTTTGTGTATTTCCTGACAAGACTGGTATTTTTTTTTTTTTTTTAAGATTTTATTTACTTATTTGCCAGACAAGAGATCACAAGTAGGGAGAGAGGGGTTGCGGGGGTGGGGGAAGCAGGCTCCCTGCTGAGCAGAGCGCCATGTGGGGTTCAATCCCAGGACCCTGGGATCATGAAGAGAGCTGAAAGCAGAGGCTTGAACCCACTGAGCCGCCCAGGTGCCCCAAGACTGGTATTCTTAATACAGTATTATGGTTTTGATTTTTTGTCTGAGACCCTATGTCAAAAGTATGGGTTATTGACAGTTGTGTAAAGAATCTGAAAATAGTTAATGTAAGTGGAAAGTTCTTCTTTTGACTCATGACTCAATATTTTATTTTTTATAGATGAAAGAAATGACCTGCCGTGATGTTGTTAAAGAAGTTGCAAAAATGTAAGCTGGAATTTTAATTATCATTGACAAAACTATTTCATTTAACCTTATACATTAATTCTAAAGGCCTGTTTTATTTTGAAATAATGTCATGCCAGATTTTTAGAAGTTGAGTTTAACGTTCTAAAAAATCTCAGTAAGGAGAATACTCATGTTTCAAATGCCAGTGAATGGGATGTGAAAAAACAACTTTTGACAGAACTATGTAGGTAAAAGAATTCAAGAGTAGGAGGATACAGTGTGGACCTCTAGGAGCTTCATTTGCTAGTTCCTACTTTCTCAATCTCAGAAGTCCCAATAATAGGAATTTGGTTTACAAACTTTATTTTAGGTTGACAGTTATTTCTACACATGAAGCTGGCTCCTTTATATGGTCAGTTTTTTGGGGGGCAAGTATGTTAATCATAAAGGCTTTTCTAAGAAGATGAGAAGAGTATTTCAGTACATTTAAGAACAGCTTTAAGAAACCCTGAAGTGGTTCATGTTACATACAGGTACTTAGTGTAGAATGCTTGTGTGACTACAGTATGTATCAACTAAGTCCATACCTGAGTGGAATGCTTCAGAATTCATGATTCTTCCAGATCAAAGAATGTAGGCATGGGGTATTTAAAAAAAAAATACAGTAAAACGCTAGTTTTGCGGCCAGCTTTTCAGATTTAAAAATAATAAACATACTATTCCACATTAGAACAAAATTGACATGGTCTAGGCAGTAGTTTGTGCAGATGTCTCAGGTTTTATAATTCATGCGAGAAAAAGTCCTACAGGCTCCATTACATATTTAAGTGGTATTCTTAATATCTTCTAAAACTGATAGTTGCAATAACATGCTTAAGTGTTTTATGATTTTGTCACCATTCTTGCTGCTGCCATATTATCTCCTCCCTACCCCTGTTTGACCAAGAGACCTTTCTCCTCTTTCCAGTTGTGAAGCAGCAGAACCTATTCTGTGATTGTCACTTAACATGAGGAGCTCTGGGAATTATCTTACAGTAGAACCATTTGGAAGATAAAGAATCCTCACTGAGTTGTACAGCAGCTTATTAGTACTATTTTTTATTAAGAGAGGGACAGAGCAGAGGTAGAGGGACAGAGAGAATCCTATGCAAGGCTGCACACCCAGTGCAGAGCCCAACTTGCTCAGTCTCACAACCCTGTATTCATGACCTGAGTGGAAAACAGGTTGGATGCTCAACTGAGCTACCCAGGTACCCCTGTACAACAGTTTAAATGTGATAAATTCCATTTCCTGCACTGAGGAGTGCTTCTGGAAATCAGCCCTTACCCCACCCTTCTATGTTTAGATGTAACAGTAGACACTAATTAGTTCCATGTAGGAAAACCTTTCCCTTATCATTTAATAAAATGGAGCACTGTGTATCTTTTACTTAGTCTAGAAAATTAAGATGCTTTCTTGTTCTATAGCAAGGCTTTAAAAATATCCTCCAAAGTAAAGTGTGTGAAAATGTTAGGAAAGGTAAAATAAGAAAGCTTTGCTCTGGTACTTAATTTAATGTTGTGACAGTGCCTCTTTTTTTTTTTTTTTAAGGGATTTTATTTATTTATCTGACAGAGATCAGGGCAGAGAGGCAATTGAGCCTCTCAATCCCAGTGCCTCCCCCCCCCCCTTTTTTTTTTTTTAAATTACAGTTTGGCATGTATTATAATTTGAAGCCCAGGTTAAGGGGCATATAGTTCTTATAAAATGGATAAGGGGTTTAAAAAGATACCTGCTAAGAAGCTTCAGATTGAAGAGACCTCTAATAATTGCAAGCCAATAATTTGTTTTAAAAATCATTTACTGAAAGGAATAAACAAATATCCTGAAAAGGTACAGTTGTAATAATGGCCTTTTCCCATTTGAATCTGTGTTCCTTTTGAGGTATCTTTTTGAGTTGTGTGTCTACAATACAACACTATCAAACAACGTAGGTTGTAAACACTCCTTTGTAGTATTTAATTTTATATCCATCTCTGTGTATTGTCTTTTCTTTTTAAAGACTTAATTTATTTTAGAAACAGAGCAAGAGAGAGACCTGGGGAAGGTCTGGGGGTAGAGGGAGACTCTTAAGTCCTGGTGCTGAGTATGGAGCCCATCTATCCTATGACCCTGAGGATTACTACCTGAGCCAGAATCAGGAGTCTGATGGTGAACTGACTGAGTCACTCAGCCTATATTGTCTTTTCTAGGAGTGTTCCTAAATATAAACTGTAATGTGTCTATAAATTTTATAAATATTTGTGTTAGGGATGGGTGTTTTAATTTGTGCTGACTAGGTACATGTTTGTAATGACCAAGTAAATGTTAATTTTCCCTTTTGTGTTCTAGAATTTACATAGTACATGATGAAGTTAAGGATAAAGCTTTTGAACTAGAGCTCAGCTGGGTTGGTGAAAGTAAGTTATTTTTGTACATTTATTTGCTCTGAGTCATCTGTATCAAACAATTTAAAATTGGGGGGGCTTTTTTCCTTTTTAAAAATTAAAAATAATTTGGTAATGACATGTATATATAGAAAAGTACGTAAAGAACAGCTGAATTGATGAACTGTCACAACATGGATATTCTCATGTAATCACTGTTCGCTCTCTGGTCAAAAAGAGACCAGTTCCCTTAGATTCTTTGAATTTATAGTTCTGTAGCTTGTCCCCAAATGTAACCACTACTCTGAATTCTAACTCATAGTTTTGCCTATTCAGTTTTATGTGAGTGAATTATACAGTGTATATATGTACATAGTATATATATTCTTTTATCCCTGATTTACTTAAGCATTATTTGTGTAAGTCATGTGTGGTGTACAGTATTTGTTCATTTGCCTTGCTTTATAGTATTTTGTTGTCCAAATACCACACAATTTATTCATTTCTTCTGATGCTGGTTAGTTGGGCTCTTTCATTTTTAACTATAGTGTAGCTGTGGATGTCTTGTGTAATAATTTTGGTACACAAATGTAGCATTTCTTTGGAAATATACCTAAGAGTCGAATTGCTGAGTCATGAAACATGCATAAGTTCAAGCGCAGTGGGTAGTACCGAAGTATGTTTTACCACTCAGTGCCTTTCTAATATAAAGCAGTCCAGAACAAATTTACAAGGTAGTTATTTTTGAAGGGGAAGTTCTGCTTAATTGACTAATGTACTTTTCTGAAGCATCCATTTACTGAGAATCACCATTTTTTTCTTGCAGTATTAACCATGGACGGGGTTTCAAAAATTAATAAAAATTAATCATGCTGCACAATGCTCAGAATTTATCATAGCATCAGGATAAATCATTGTATAATTTACTTGTTTTCTTAAGAGCTAAATTTGGATAGATTTAATCTTACGTGGAGAAAACACAAAAAAGACTTCTGAGCTTGTTGTATTACTCACAGTACAATTTTTTTAAAAAAAGATTTTATTTATTTATTTGACAGAGAGAGACACAGCAAGAAAGGGAACACAAGCAGGGGGAATGGGAGAGGGAGAGACCTCCTGCCGAGGGGAGAGCCCAATGCAGGGCTTGATCCCAGGACCCTGGGATCACGACCTGAGCTGAAGGCAGACACTTAACGACTGAGCCACCCAGGCGCCCCAACAATTTTTAACACTAGATGGATTATACCTATGGATTGGGTAGTTAATTGTGTTGGAAATCACAATGTAGTCGTCATTTCTAATTCATTTAAAAATCTGGCTTAATTTGCAGTAACTAAAGGAAGACATGAAATTGTTCCCAAAGATATAAAGGAAGAGGCAGAGAAATATGCAAAGGTAAGCTACAGCATGTGACAATTCTAGCTAAAGGTATGAAAGTAAGTGTTGAATAATAAAGGAACTTGGTTGATTTCTGTTAAATAACACTTAAGAGTTGAACTGAACAAAGGTTAGAAATTTTCTGGCTTATCTTCAGTGGGGATAGGGTTGCCCTGGTTACAAAAATGTTGTATGTGAAAATGGTTAAGGATTTTTCAGGACATTTAATGCTTTCATATTGTTTCATATTGAAACAAGAATATTTCATATTGTGTGTTCTATCAAGAATATAGTCAGTTGATTATTAGAATAAGATGCACTTAATTACCCTTTTCTTTCCTTGGGTAGGTTATCTTAAGTCATTGTTCATCTTCAGTTATAAAGAATTTTCAATGACAAGTGCTTAATAGATTCAGGTTGTAACAATATTAAAAATTGATTTTAAACACTTTCTCTTAACAGGAATCATTGAAGGAAGAAGATGAATCAGATGATGATAATATGTAACATTTCAGCACCTATTTTAAATTTCTAATACAGTCCCATGTAATAACTCTTTAGCCCTGTGGATTATCTACCAATTTTCATTAAATTTTTGTCTTGTAACAATTGAAGTTGGTGGGAATATTTGAGTACATATTTATTTACTTGGTATTAAAATGAAGGTTTATGCTTACTGAAGATACTGTAAAAAGCAGCTTTGGAATCATTAATTCAAAGCTCCATTCATCATTCACCTAGAATGTAAAGATCACTTATTGTTGGTTTTGTGCAGTTAAGTCCCTACCAACTCAGTAAGTATTACTTGATGCCATTACCCAGTTTTGTATTTAGTGAAATGATAGCTGGTCATCAGCCACAGCTAATCTTTATTTTTTTTTTTTAAGATTTTTAATTTATTTATTTGACAGAGATTACAAGTAGGCAGAGAGGCAGGCGGGGGTGGGGGGCAGAAGTAGGCTCCCCGCTGAGCAGAGAGCCCGATGCGATGTGGGGCTCTATCCCAGGACCCTGCAATCATGACCTGAGCTGAAGACAAGAGGCTTTAAACCACTGAGCCACCCATGTGCCCCAGCCACAGCTAACTTTTAAGTGTGACATCCAAGAAAGATGTTTTAGGTTGGAGAAGGTTGGTGAATTTATTCCCCCTTTCATTTTGGTGAAGAGTGGATTTAAGGATCCAGAAAGTCTCTCTTCTGTCACTAAAAATTTCATGGTCTGTAGAGTTCAGTGAAAGTACCCATAATTTATGCAATGTAAGAAGTTAGAATATAATCAGTATTGAGGCCACCAAGAACTATCATAACCTGACGGCAGTACTCAGAGAAGAAGAAACAGTTTGTAACTTAGGCCAAGTATGTCAGGTATACACACCCTTTACTGGGCTCATGCCAGTATCACTCCAACTGCTGCTTTCCTAAGAAGGTAATCTACTCACTGAGTTTGGCAGCAGGATACTGCTGGACTTTGAACATCTGTGAAGTTCAAATAGCAAATCATTATACATGAATAGCTAACTACTATACAAACAACGTAAAACTATTATCTCATTATCATGGCTTTTATGTAAAATTACACACTACATTTTATAATTTACACATTTAACTAGGAATGACAAACACCTAAACAGTATTAAATAGGATCTATCTATACACCTAATCAGTAAGCTGACTATCCCTAAGCCAATCTAATGGCCATTCTATACATTTCCAAACTATGAATGGCACATAAATATTCTATTATGCTGTGAATATATTTGTTTTTAAATTCACATCAGTATAGGGCACCTGCCTGGCTCAGGTGGTAGAGCATGTGACTCTACACTTCAGGGCTGTGAATTCACATCCCAAGTTGGGCACATCTTTCTTAAGAAAAAAATTCACAACAGTATAACTTACAGTGCCTTAAAAGAACAGACAGCAATAAACCTAAGTTTAAACAGATATGAAACTATAGATGCCATAACATCACATAAATCTAAAACTGTATAACCAGATACACTTGGTTCTTTAACTATTACAAAGCAGTTGTCTTATATATGTATTCTATATGGGGATTAGTAATTTGAATTTAACATTGGGAGCACCTTTAACTGCACTGTAGCAATACATTTAGCCTCGGGAGGTGGCGGGGGTGGGGGACGCTGGTACATTTTACTTTGATAAGACTATAGGGACACAACACCTGGGTGGCTCAGTCAATTAAACATCTGCCTTCGGCTCAGGTCATAATCCCAAGTTCCTAGGATCAAGTCCTGGTGGGCTACTTGCTTAGCAGGTAGCCTGCTTCTCCCTCTGCCTGCTGCTCCTCCTGCTTATGCTCTACCTCTGACAAAACAAAAACAAAACAAAAAAACCCCAAAACACTACAAATTTATTTTCAGGAAAGATACAGTACCGGGGTACCTGGGAAGCTCAGTCAGTTAGGCATCTGCCTTCGGCTCAGATCATCTTCTCAGGGTCCTGGGATCAAGCCCTGCACCTAGCTCCCTGTGAGCATGGACCCTGCTTATCCCTCTCCTGCTCCAGTACCTTATTATTATAAACTTTCCTGATATTGTTACCTAAAAAAAGAGAAATCAAAAGTGTTTTAAAGAATAAATTTTTGGTTTAGAGATTACAAATAATAAAATATATTTAGGACTATTAAAGCACTTACATGATAAGCCTATCCACTTGCTTCTACTTCCATTATTCATACAGAGATCTGAAAATGACAAAAATCAAGTTGTAGGTCATCAATATGTTTTGATATTCAAATTAAGATTATGAATTAACATTTTCTTCTCAATTTGCAAAAACACCCACTTCCCAAATGCTATTAAGAAACTAAGAGTAAATCCACAAATGAAAATCAAGTCTTAATGTAGAACACTCAATCAGGTATTATTTCTCTACTGAATTTCTGACCTTTGGAAATGGAACCCAGACTTGATCTCTTATTTTATTTTACTTTCCTTTACTCTACCATTATCTATATTGTATCTGCAATGCCTAGATTATTAAGTAGTTTTTCCTAAGGACTTCCACCACCTGCCAAAGAAAGCTTTCTAAAATGATTATCTGATTCTCCCTCTCAGTCCTTTATGTGTTTCCCATAAAAGCTGTCAAACTATTTCTTTTATATTTTTAAGATTTTATTTATCCATTTGGGAGACAGAATGACAGAGAGAGAGAGCATGAGAGGGGAGAAGTCAGGAGGGAGAAGCAAACCATCCCCCACCCCTGGGGAGAGCAGGGATGCAGATATGGGACTTGATCCCATCACTGCAGGATCATAACCGGAGCCAAAAGCAGCTGCCCAACCAACTGAGCCACAACTATTTTCTTTTTCTTTTTCTTTTTTTAGATTTTATTTGTTTATTTGACAGAGAAATTACAAGTACACTGAGAGGCAGGCAGAGAGAGAGAGAGAGAAGGAAGCAGGCTCCCCGCTGAGCAGAGAGCCCGATGCGGGACTCGATCCCAGGACCCTGAGATCATGACCTGAGCTGAAGGCAGCGGCTTAACCCACTGAGCCACCCAGGCGCCCCCAACTATTTTCTTTTTAAAAAGGGAAGTTTAAAATATCAAGTGTGCATGAGTGCAGCTATTCTTTTTTTTTTTTTTTTTAAAGATTTTATTTATTTATCAGAGAGAGAGGGGAGAGAGCGAGCACAGGCAGACAGAATGGCAGGCAGAGGCAAAGGGAGAAGCAGGCTCCCCGCCGAGCAAGAGCCCGATGTGGGACTTGATCCCAGGACGCTGGGATCATGACCTGAGCTGAAGGTAGCTGCCCAACCAACTGAGCCACCCAGGCGTCCCGAGTGCAGCTATTCTTAATCCTTACCAAGTAAAGCCTTTGTTCTACCAAAGTATGCATTTATTATGGTGTTCACTATAATAAATTATAATAAATAAATTGTAATTAATAAATTCACTATAATAAATTATTTAAATCCAATTTAACAAATTAAATAATTAATAAATTAAGTTTGCCCTCCTCCCCTGCCCATGGGAGTTATTAGAAAATCATGTCTCTGTATCTCCACTGGGTTAGAGCAGTCACACAGTAGGCACTGAAATGCTTAAAGTTACATTTTTTAAAAAACTGAAGTCATAATAAAAATTGAAATAATCCTAGTTAACTGGAGGATAAGGCATACTTTTAAAAAATGTCAAGGAGACAGCCTGGGTGGCTCAGTCATTTAAGCAGCAACTCTTGACTTTGGTTCAGGTCATGATCCTCAGGGTCTGGAGATCAAGCTGGCTTTTGAGGGTGGAGCTTGTTTGGATCCTTTCTCCCTCTGCTTGTGAGCACGGGACTCTCAAACACTGGATCACAACTGTATCCATTGGGGGCTTCTAATGGTGAACGTGGTTTATGATTTGGACAGATCTGTAAATGCGAAAACTCAGAAAATACTTAACTTCTGGGGGATTAAATTTTTTTTTTTAAAGATTTTATTTATTTATTTGACAGAGAGAAATCACAACTAGACGGAGAGGCAGGCAGAGAGAGAGAGAGAGGGAAGCAGGCTCCCCGCCGAGCAGAGAGCCCGATGCGGGACTCGATCCCAGGACCCCAAAACCATGACCTGAGCCGAAGGCAGCGGCCCAACCCGCTGAGCCACAGGTTTTATTTATTTATCTGACAAAGACACAGCGGAAGAGGGAACACGAGCAGGGGAAGTGGGAGAGAGAGAAGCAGGCTTCCCGCCGAGCTGGGATACTGATGTGGGGCTCAATCCCAGGACCCTGGGATCAGGACCTGAGCTGAAGGCAGACACTTAATGACTGAGCCACCCAGGCGCCCCGAACTTTTTTTTAATGGAAGCATTGTAATAGGACTTTTTTAAATAAAGATTTTGTTATTTTATTTGACAGAGAGCCAGTACAAGCAGGGGGAGTGGCAGGGAGAGGGAGAAGCCTGCTCCCCGAAGAGCAGAGGGAGTCTGATGTGGGACTTAATCCAAGGACCCCAGAATCTGAGTCAAAGCTAGTCATTTAACCAATGAGCCACCCAGGTGGCCCTGTTACAGGATTTTTCTTAATAAAAGAAGGGCTTCTCTCTACTGCTACTGAAAACCACTTCAGAATAAGAAAACTAAATCCTAATTAAAACCAGGATAGCAGTTTAAAGCCCTTGTAGGTTTCAGATGAGCTTTGTCATATAATTCTGTCACCTTGGGCAAGTTAATTTCCTCATCAATAAAATAAGGATCATGTACCATTTAAAATGGTATCAAAAACAGGAATACTTAGGCAAAATGAAAATTATAAAATACTGGTGATACCAACAATGAACTACATAACCTTATTAGAAGACAGTACTGTCAATTCTCCCTAACCTGATCTCTAAATACAATGTAAAAATCAGTTTGCAACATGCTTTTTGGGGGTGGTAGGAAATCAACAAACGATTTCTAAAATTTATAGGGGAAAAGGAATTAGAATAGCCCAAACAATTTTGAGTAAGTTAGAAGACACAGCCCACACCATCTGGTCTAAAGACTTACTATAGATCTAAAGGTCATATAATAGGGGCGCCTGGGTGGCTCAGTGGTTAAAGCCTCTGCCTTCAACTCAGGTCATGATTCCAGGGACCTGGGATCGAGCCCCGCATAGGGCTCTCTGCTTGGCTGGGAGCCTACTTCCCTCCTCTCTCTCTACCTCTCTGCCTACTTGTGATCTCTGTCAAATAAATAAATAAAATCTTAAAAGGTCATGTAATAGACATTAATGGAACAGAGGAAGTCTAAAAAGAGACAAAAAATAGTCAATTGACAAAATGAAAAGTAAATCAGTGGAGAAGGACAGTACTTTTTCACAATTGATGCTGGGACAATTGGGACACCTACATGCAAAAACAAACACCAAAAACCAAATCATAACTTATACCAAATACATAAGCCAAAGTGATCATACACCAAAATATACAACTAGAACTTTCTAGGAAGAAAACAGAAGCTCTCTCAGATTGGTGTAAAAGAGTTCTCAGATACCATACCAAAAGCATGATAACATAAACAAAACTGACAAACTCAATTTCACCAAAATTAAAAGCTTCTGCTCTCCTAAAAACACTGAGAGAATGAAAAAAACAAAGGCAAACTGTAAGGGGTAAATATCTGCAAATCCCCTGACACAGGACATGTGTCTAGAATGTATAAAGAACTCTCAAAATTCTAACAATAAGAAAACAACCACCCCAAAGTGGGCATATATTGGGGCACCTGGGTGGCTCAAAGTGTCCCACTCTTGACTTCAGCTCAGGTCATGATCCTGGGGTTATGGAATTGAGCCCTGTGTGTGGGCTCCAGCACTTAAGATCTCCCTGTCGCTCTAAAATAATAATAATAGTAATTTAAAAAATGGGCAAACACTTGAACAGACAATTCAAATAACAAAACTATCTTCTTAAACTATACCAACCCCTCTTTTTAAAAAAGATTTAATTTATTTATTTGCCAGAGACACAGCAAGGGCAGTGGGTGAGGGAGAAGCAGGCTCCCCACTGAGCGGGGAGCCCAATGTAAGGCTCAATCCTAGGTTCCTGGGATCATGACCTGAGCCGGAGGCAGATGCTTAACGGCTGAGCCCCCAGGTGCCCTATACCACACCCCTTTCAAGAGGTAACCACCATATTTATATGTATCCTTCCACTCCATAAATATGAACTTTTTTAATAAAAAAAAAAAAGATTTTATTTATTAATTTGGCAGACAGAGATCACAAGTAGGCATAGAGGCAGGCAGAGAGAGGGAGGAAGGGAAGCAGGCTCCGCGCCGAGCAGAGAGTCCAGGACTCTGAGATTATGACCTGAACCAAAGGCAAAGGCTTTAACGCCCTGAGCCACTCAGGCGCCCCTAATTTTTAAATTTTTTGAAAAGGTTTATTTTATAGAGACAGACAGCACAAGCAGGAGGGGCAACAGAAGGAAAGGGTGAAGCAGGCTCCCAACCAAGCAGGGAGCCCAATGCGTGGCTCAATCCCAGGACTTAATAATCTGAGCCAACCAGGTGTCCTAAACACCAAGTCTTTTAAAAAGTAAATGCTGGTATACTGTGGTTAGTACATTCAGGTTGCTGAAGAGCAAGGGTCCTTACACATCTTGAGTTTGTGTCTGAGGTGTATGATTTGAACACTGATTTTTATTATGCGGAAACAGAATTTTAGAAACAGAATTCACTTAAATAGGGAGCTCAACTATATAATCCATATGGGAGGGGCGCCTGGGTGGCTCAGTGGGTTAAAGCCTCTGCCTTCGGCTCAGGTCATGATCCCAGGGTCCTGGGATCGAGCCCCGCATCAGGCTGTCTGCCCCGCAGAGAGGCTGCTTCCTCCTCTCTCTCTCTGCCTGCCTCTCTGCCTACTTGTGATCTCTGTCTGTCAAATAAATAAATAAAATCTTAAAAAAAAAAAAATCCATATGGGAAAGGGAATTATTAAAAACTTTTAACCAGGAAAAGCCAACAAGGTTTTAAGATTAATGTATGCTGAGAGAAAAATTCTTAAGACATCACCAAGAACAAGTGCTTGGATGGCTCAGCTGGCCAAGCGTCCCATTCCTGTTTCAGCTCAAGTCATGATCTCTTCTTGGTTGTGGGGTGGAGCCCCAGGGCTCTGTGCCAGTCTGCTTCAGAGTCCCTCTTCCTCCCTCTTAATTAAGTAAAATCTTAAACAAACAAACAAACAAACAAAAAAAACCAGCATCAAGGAAATACTAATAATTTACAGAAAGTGAGATGGTATACAAGAACTGGAGGTATAAAGAAAGACCTATCACCTTTAGTAGATTGGCTGGTCTGAGTCAGTAGCAACTAAGTGACCACAAGATTGAATGGAAACACGTGGATGCCTATAATGTATCATAATGCCAGAAAGATTAAATATAAACAAGTTAAGTAAGATACAATTCTTTACCCAGTGGGAAAAACAAAAATCATTAGCAAGGTACAGGTTTCCCCTGCCATCTGGAAAAGCAGAAAGTAGACGTTTCCTATGAAACCTTTCATAAGCCAAAATGGCATAATGAAGAAATTACAATTTATACTGAAAAAAAAATTTTTTTTTAAAGATTTTATTTATTTTATTTGACAGACAGAGATTACAAGTAGGCAAAGAGGCAGGTAGAGAGAGAGGAAGGGAAGCAGGCTCCCTGCTGAGCAGAGAGCCCGATGCGGGCCCTGATCCCAGGACCCTGAGATCATGACCTGAGCCGAAGGCAGCGGCTTAACCCACTGAGCCACCCAGGCGCCCAATACTGAAAAATTTTTGAACATTCCCAGACCCCAAAAATAACCTTTCTTAGTCCTTTCTGATACCTCAGCATGCATCTTGCTAACAGATGCACAAAATATATTGAGATAAAAGGCAGATGATCACAGACACAGTTCTAAGGTGTGGCAGTTGGATGCAGAGTGCCCTTCTCAGGGAAGACGCCTTGCACTGCCACTCTCCCTGCTAGGGTACATGTTAACAGTTTTCTGCAAAACACAATGAACAATTTTTGCTTTTTGCCTTTTTTGGTAGCACTAACAGGTTCCGATGTCAGTAAAAAAGAAGTGCAGGGGCACGTGGGTGGCTCAGTTGGTTAAGGGTCTGCCTTTGGCTCAGGTCATGATACTGGGGTTCCTGAGACTGGCTGGCATTGAGCAGGGAGCCCAGTTCTCCCTCTCCCTCCCTCCCAGATCCCCCCTAGACCCCATTCGGGCTCAATAAAATCTTAAAAAAAAAATAAAGTTCCAGAATATGAACTTTGGTGGGTTTGGACTTTTAAAGATTTTATTTTTAAGTGATCTCTACCATGAGGCTCAAACTTACAACCCTGAGATTGAGAGCTGCATGCTCTACCAACTAAGCCAGGCAGGTGTCCCATGTGTCCATGTTTTAGTGTTGTGTATATATGTATACACATACACACTGAACTACAAATGTGTATGTTGGGAAGGGGGAGGAAGATAAATTCTGACAAACAAGGAAGGGAATCTAGGACAATTTCCTAGAGATCTGGCAGATGAGATCTCCAATCAGTGAATTTAGGAGAAAATTAGCAAGAAAAAACTTCTGAGATGCCAATAATCAAAGTAAGGCTCAGGATTCGTGTTTTGAACAAATACCTGGTGTGATACTTGTGAATACAGTAAAATGTGAGAATTGCTGATCTGGATTTAGTAAAAGGAAAATATAACAGGGTTTCAAGAGATGTGATTTCTGTAATAAAACAAAATGGAGAACAAAGTTGCAGGGCATGATGGTTACTGATGAAAACCTCCTTTCACTGGATTTTATTTTATTTTTTTTTTAAAGATTTATTTATTTTAGAGAGAGAGAGATCACAAGTAGGCAGAGAAGCAGGCGGCGCGCGGGGGGGGGGGGGGGCGGGGAGAGCAGGCCCCCTGCTGAGCAGGGAACCTGATGCTGGGCTCCATCCCAGGACTCTGAGACCACGACAGGAGCCAAAAGCAGAGGCTCAACCCACTGAGCCACCCAGGCGCCCCTTTCACTGGATTTCAAAGAAATATAGTTCTTACCAACAGGCGTACGTGCACACGCATACACACACACACAGAAATAGGAACACATACTTAAACAATGAAAAGGGACGGTTCTGGGGGTCCTGGAATCAAGCCCCGCGTTGGGCTCTCTGCTCAGCGGGGAGCCTGCTTCCCCCTCTCTCGGCCTGCCCCTCTGCCTGCCCCTCTGCCTACCTACTTGTGATCTCTCTGTCAAATAAATAAATAAATAAATAAATAAATAAATAAATAAATAAAATCTTTAAAAAAAAGGTGGGGGGACGTTTCTGGTAGAAACTTCATCGTAGATAGATGGTTTCAAATCTAATTCAGCATCAGTTTCCTGAATATTTTCAACATGAGGGTGGACAAAGAGCATAAATGCACAAAGACTGAACAGCATCATTCTTATTTTACAGACAGGTCAAGAAAGAGAAACCTAGGGGCGCCTGGGTGGCTCAGTGGGTTAAAGGCTCTGCCTTCGGCTCGGGTCATGATCTCAGGGTCCTGGGATCGAGCCCCACATCGGGCTCTCTGACCCTTGGAGAGCCTGCTTCCTCCTCCCTCTCTCTGCCTGCCTCTGCTTCCTCCTCTCTTTCTCTGCCTGCCTCTCTGCCTACCTGCAATCTCTATCTGTCAAATAAATAAAATCTTCAAAAAAAAAAAAAGAAAGAAAGAAAGAGAAACCTAGCTCTGACTTAGGGACAATCAGTCAATTTAAGTCAATTCAGTCAAATAAAATTTTCAGAACTTGGTTCCCATTGCAAAAGAACCTTAACACAAGATTCCCTTATCAGCAATATGAGGGGATTCTGGTTTAAAGTATGTTCCACTAACACATTAACACCTAATTAGATAATAAAAAAACATATCCTGTCTCCATACGTCTGTTTTAAGAATTACACTTCTATATTTATGGTAATATTATGGAAGCATAGCTAAATGCAAATTTAAAAATCCTAAAACTGAATAATCATCAGATTCATGTAGGTATCAATTTAAGTTAAAATCTAGCTATGGAAGGTCAGAAATTCCAGAGTTATCTCAAACAGGCATAATAGAATTTTCTACCCCTTAATACTAACTCCAAGTAAAGTTTGGTTATAATTCTGTTCAAAAGGAAACAAAATATATGCTCTCTTATTAGAAAAAATCTAGAACAAATTAGTGTGTTTGCCCATATACTCTTGAATAGCAACCCCCAAAACATATTTTGCCTCATGTTTTGAAATCTTGACAAGTAACTATGAACTGAGGGCAGCATTGATTCTTCTGAGGAGCATGCAACTTTTGATCTCAGGGTCTTGAGTTGCATCCCCATGTTGAGTGGAGATTACTCAAATAAACTTAAAAAAGAAAAAAAACCACAAAAAGCCAAAACCACATAATTCATCCTTTATAACTAAATGTTCTATTTACTCATAATTTCAGTTGTAAAAGAATTCTTAAAATCATTTCACTGCAAACTCATCCTCCTAAAGATACTCAGTATTCACACTGTAGCCAATTTCTTCTTGAATCACCATTTGACCTTTCACCTATCCCTAGTGAAAAAGGAGTAAATGTGTGGCTGAATGAAGTTTTTCTGTAATTCTAAAGGAAAAGTCTCCTAGAAATGAACATAGATCCTTCCTTCAGAGGCAATATAATGATTCATTCACTAACTGAAATACATTTGACATGGAAAGCCTAAAGGCAAGACATAAAGTTGGCAAGTCATGCACTAATTATTTCTGACAACAAAAAGTTTTTTTCTTCCCGGCAACCCTCTCTTCCAGGATATAAAGCCAAATGGAGCTTTCTGACAAATGACTTCACTTGTAAACACGATGTGCCATCCTCTCATCCCCACCCCATCTAGATATCTGGGTGGCTTCCAAACTGAAATTCAGGGGAGATGCTTTAAACATGAAACTCAGGCTCGTCTACTCTAAATCCATTCTTTCCCCTAAAAGGAAATCTGACAAAACAGGAAGTACTTGGCAGCATATAGAAGCAAGTTCTGTAGCTTAAGTATTTACTGGTAACAGACAAGTTTTTCGTGACTGTGTAATAAAATGCAGAACTTCACATATAAGAGGAAAAAAAAAATCTGCCTTGGTTACCAAGGTTTCCTTGGCAATTTAAAGGTCTTAAGGACAGTATCACACAGTACACTGAGGAATAAAAAACAGGAAGATGGCTTTTATTTTTGTTAAATTCTTTCAAATCCACTCCCCCCATCCTGTCTGACCAAGATCTAAGCCACCAAAATTATACAAACATTGGAGGTAGTTTTAAGATTGCACATAAAACTAAGAAACACAAATATTATAAAGAAAAAAATAACATTTTTGGTTTGGTTTGAGGGAATCAACTTGGGAGAAAAGATTTTGTTTTGTGCTTCCACAGGATTGGATAGCCCTGAATACAAGTAAACATAAATCCCTAAGTGGGCCATTACGATGAGCAGACTCAATAACACACTACGAAACAAACCATAAGCCAATGAAAAGAAAGAAAATAAACTCCACTCCATGATGTCTTTCAGCTGTTTCCTCTATCCTGCCCCAACACACATAGCCCAATTCCCTTGCTCTTAAAACTGGAAGTATCTCTAGGTAAGACTTTCTATCTCATTCTATCTTAAAACTTTTAAGCTATCATACTTATGAGTATAGTAAACTAACAAATGATGTAAGGCATTATTATCTAGTCCTTTTTTCCCACCTAAAAAGCAGGCTGAGATCCACAGTAAGTCATGAAATCAATTGTCAGTCATAACAGTTGTTTTTGTTTTTTTATAAAAGTGAACTAACAGAAAATACTGGAGAACACTGTACTTTCATTTGCTATGTGTGGGCAGTACACACAAACACAAAACAGAAATCTCACTATAATGAAATTAGTTACTGATCTTCCTTAGCTGTTATTTCAGCTATCTGTTTTACTGAACAATGAAAGCAATTAGAATGCCTATTAACTACAACAGTGAGGCAGACAGGACATTAAAGCTTCTGTCAGAATCTGATCTGATGCGATAGGAATCCCATGGGATAAGAGTGGCAGTAAATCATCCCTAAGTGATAAAATTACTGGGTCAATGCCTGAAACACTGGATTCAGATTCTCACAGGTTGTTAAGTATCAGTTAACCTTTCGGGGACACACAGATATTAGAAGCATGTTTGGTAATTCTTACTTGAAAAATATGGTACTGGATTGGAACTACCAAGTATATTAAGAGTGTAAGTATCTAGCCCTGTGCCCTTTATCTCTAAAAGCAGACACTCAAGCAGAGTAATGTATCCCAGGTCACAACCAAGGAGAACAGGCTTATGATTAGAACACAGAACATATGGTTTTCAAATGCAGTGTTCCTATATTAAGATGCTTATTCAACATCCCACTGAACTATTATAGAAATTTGAGAATTTCTGAGCTAAGAGTACATATTTGTCACTTTAGCTTTATGAATGCCTAATATGAGCCTGATATTTTAACTTCTCTGATTTCTCATCATTCCCATTTCTTCTAAATCTAGAGGTCAAGACCCTCTCATTTCAGTAACTAAGGATCATGTAAGTGTCCTCATGAAATATCTCATCCAGTTCCTCTTCTGATTACCCCTACTTTTCATGCCTAGAAGCACTATGGTGATAAGAAAAATTTTACTTGTAAGTGAAATTATGGACTGAGCCAGGTGGCTTTTATGTTCTGTCATGACAGCAGATGTACTCTAAGTCCTGGCCAAACTTTTCACAAATTTGGACCACTGGTGATAAGGAAGATTTGTGGGTGGGCAGATCTGTGAAAAATCAGTTACTTAAAACCAAACCAAACCTCCAATCCCTCTGCAGTTAATTAGATATACCGCTATTTAAAAAAACAGCATAAAAACATTCCAGTGAAAACTCCTGACCTGTGGATAGCCGCGCCCCCTCCACCCAGTGCTCTACTCCCTACAAGTTCCTGAATCTGACTGAATTCTAAAACTTCAAGCAATCTTTTAAGTAACTGATCAGGCAAGATGTTCCTAGTGTACAAACACTGACAAAGCATATTTTCACTGGCATGCATCTATTAAATATTACCTTTTAAACTGGTATCCATTTTATAAGCTTTCTCTCCACAACTGAGGGCCTACTAAGTGCCAAGGTTTGTTAGTAACAAACCTCAGTCTGTAACAATGTCCCAACTTAGTGAAGAATATCTAAGTGAATAAAAAGCTACAATGTAAGATGAAGTGACAGGAATCATGTTAAGAGAAAATACATGAAATTCATATGGACACATTACCTAAAGCTGTAGAGGTCATCAAAAGAAGAAGTTTCACTTAAAAAGCAGTGTTTGGGGGTGCCTGGGTGGCTCTGTGGGTTAAAGCCTCTGCCTTCAGCTCGGGTCATGATCCCAGGGTCCTGGGATCGAGCCCCATATCAGGCTCTCTGCTCAGCAGGGAACCTGCTTTCCTCTCTCTCTGCCTGCCTCTCTGCCTACTTGTGATCTATGTCTGTCAAATAAATAAATAAAAATCTTAAAAAAAAAAAAAAAGCAGTGCTTGAATATGTAGTAACAGAGGAACATTCTAGGCCATGGGAAAAGTATGAATAAAAACAAAGACTAGGGAAAACACAGAGTTTGTACAGGGAAACCACGGACAGTTTTAGTGTCACTACAAATTAGTCTGGAGAGAGAGGTCTAGAATGAGAGGCAAAGAGTCTAAAAGCTTTATTTCTGTATATAAATATAATGTATTTTTCTAAAAGCTGTCGGAATGACAGTACATAAAAGCATTAGACACACTAACACCATCTACGATCTGCTTCCTAAATGCTTCACATCATTCTAAGCACTTTACATGCATTAACTCATTTAATACTAATACCAACATAAGGCAGTTTCTACATATATTATCCCCATTTTACAGATGGGGCAGAGAAGTTAAGAAATTTGTTGTAAACCACCCTTCTCACAAAAAGCCTGGCCACACCTACACATTAGAAAGGTGGAATTGTCTTCTTTGCTATCCCTGAACTATTTTTAAAAGCTATCATTCTAATGGGGGCATAGAGAAGACCTAAATTCCGTAAGTAGTTCCAATCACTTACTCTTTAAAAAATAAAAGGTACCAGGGCGCCTGGGTGGCTCAGTGGGTTAAAGCCTCTGCTTTCAGCTCCAGTCATGATCCCGAGGTCCTGGCATTGAGCCCCGCATCGGGTTCTCTGCTCTGCGGAGAGCCTGCTTCCTCCTCTCTATCTGCCTGCCTCTCTGACTACTTGTGATCTCTGTGTGTCAAATGAATAAATAAAATCTTTAAAAAAATAAATAAAATAAAAAATAAGAGTTACCAAAGTTAAGGGATTAATAAAAGGAAAGTAATGGAAACATACATATAACCACATACTGCAAACTAAAAATGCTAAAAATGTTATAATACATAATTTTTTCTGAGTATATTAATTATTTTTCCTCAATCTGTAAACATATTGTTTTGTAACTCAAAGCCAGCATTATGATGGGGAAAATTTTAAATAATCATTTAAATGAGGGGTGCCTGGGTGGCTCAGTGGGTTAAAGCCTCTGCCTTCGGCTCAGGTCATGATCCCAGGATCCTGGGATCGAGCCCAGCATCAGGCTCTCTGCTCTGCAGGGAGTCGGCTTCCTCCTCTCTCTCTGCCTGCCTCTCTGCCTACTTGTGATCTCCATCTGTCAAATAAATAATCTTAAAAAAGAAAAAGTCATTTAAATGAGCTCAAAGACAATTTGATATATGTAACAAAGTGGCTCAAATTTCATAAGCTCATACCCCAAATGGGTTAGGTTTTATAAAAATGGATTAAAAAGGCAAATCAAAAAGAAAAAAGGAAAAAAATAAATATTGTGATTGATAAACTGATATTTAAAAAACTTGTTTTTTCTAAAGATCATAACTCTTCCTTGCTAAATAGCAGAAAACGTTAAGATTTTCTACAGCCCTAAGAAAAAAGGGACTGAGAGAGTAATTGGTAATAGTATGCTCTTTCTCTTGAAGAACATTCAAAAATTCGCCTAATCCATGTTTTGTCATTTCTAATTTTTTACATTTCTAACTGTTAATCAGTATAAGTGATAAAACAAAAGTGGTTTCCAAAAACAATTAACATCTTAACTTGGATTTTAGATATCTTAGCTAAACATTCATGTTCGACACACATCACACCTCTCTGTAATTTGCCAAAAGAAAATTAAAAGAAAACACACAGGGCACCTGGGTGGCTCAGTGGGTTAAGCCGCTGCCTTCGGCTCAGGTCATGATCTCAGGGTCCTGGGATTGAGTCCCATGTTGGGCTCTCCGCTCAGCAGGGAGCCTGCTTCCCTCTCTCTCTCTCTCTCTCTCTGCCTACTTGTGATCTCTCTCTGTCAAATAAATAAATAAAAATCTTAAAAAAAAAAAAAAAGAAAACACACAAAATTTATTCTGATGAGAAAGGAGGGAAAGATATTTCATCCCATTTATCTGAACAATTTAAAAGCACACACATATTTTTTAAGATGTGATCTTAAAACCGTTATTTTTTTAAATAACGAAAAACAACCTCTCCTTTTGAGAATCATCTGGCTTCCCTGCACTTCTTTTACTTACTAATCCACTTTTCTTTTCCAATCAAGTTCTACTGCTTTTTTTAAAGTTCATTTATTAATTTAAGTAATCTCTAAAACCAATCAACATGAAGCTCAAACTCACCATCCTGAGATTGAGTCACATGCTTTTCTGACTGAGCCAACCAGGTTGTACTTTACAAATCAGAAATAGGAAGACCTTGATACAAACACTAAAATCTTAACTGAAGAATGGAAAGAGAATTCAAAATTCAGGAAACAATGTAAGGTAGAGCATTTGCCTTGTCCCAGTTAGGGATCTCATGGGCACCTTGACAAAAAATAAATGTTTACTAGACATTTCAAGCTCTAACTTGCATGTTTAAAACTGATTTCATTTTCCTTACTAATCAGTGGCCTTTCCTGACCTTCCAAATTTGTTAATGGTATGAACTATGCCCCCCTTTTTCCTTTCATTCTTTTTTTTTAAAGATTATTTATTTATTTGACAGAGAGAGAGAGAGAGAGAGAGAGAGATCACAAGTAGGCAGAGAGAGAGAGGGAATCAGGCCCCCCGCTGAGCAGAGAACCAGATGCAGGGCTCCATCCCAAGACCCCGGGATCATGACCTGAGCAGAAAGCAGAGGCTTTAACCCACCTAGCCACCCAGGCGCTCCTATTACCCCCTTTTTAAAATCTAGAGTGGTTTCCTTTCTACTTTACTTCTGCAATCAAGTAGAGATCAAATTCCTTTTCTTTTTTTTCTCCCCACCCCCACAGTCTCTTCCTCACCTATTCCTTCCTCTGTCTCTTCAGATCCTCCTTTAGTTTCAGGCATGCAGATGCATTTTAACAGTATTTTTTTTTTTTTTTTAAATATTTGGAGAGAATGCACTAGCAGGAGCGGGGAGTAGGAGAGGGGGAGAGAAATCCAAGTGGATTCCACACAAAGCCCAGAACACTTCAGGGAATACTTAACCAACTGCAGTGCTCACACTGCAACAGTATCTTAACTGTCTTCCTAGCTCCAATTCCTGTCATTTCTTCAGTCACACTGGACACTGTTACCAAATGATTTTCCAGTAGTACATCTTGGGTACATTGTACCCATCTGTGTCTATTCAAAAACCGTCAACAAAAATAACTAAAATACAAAAGAAGGTCTGTACGGAAACATTATCGGCAAAAAATTACTACTAAATATATAATAAACTCAAAGAATTAAAAAATAAAATATCAAGACTCCTACATAAATGGACAGAGATCTTGAAAACTTGTCTCTTACTATGAATCAGTCAGTGAAACTAGAGAAAAAGGTCCCACTTCACTAGTTAACAACAAAAATATTAAAAGGAAAAGGAGAGCTCAACATATTTTGCATCTCTTAAATTAGCAAAAATGATTATAATTATAAGTTACCCAGTGCTGATAGGTAACCCAAGGGAGGGAACAATCAATCCTAAAAAAAAGGTCCAAAAGACAGGAGATACTATATGCACATCAATGATAATTCTAACACAATACCAAAAAAACCCAGAAACCCAAAAAGCCAGCAATAGAAGAATGAAGTTGAAGGTGGAACAGTTTGATGGAGTATTTTCAGACATTAAAATTATAACAGGGACTGGGTGGTCGCACTGAATGCTTACTACAAGTTAAAGGACAAAAAAAAGTTAATCTAATAATAAAGAAAAAATATATGCATATGGACAAGGAAAAAGTAAATTTAAAAAATCTGATGTTAGAATGGGATTAAATGATTTTTTTGGTTTAGTTCCATTTTGATTTGTAAAATTTGAGAATAAAACAAAAATAATTTTCATTTCCTGCTCAATCCCAGCTTTCAAGGCCCTCTCAAGGTTCCCAAACCTTTACCAAGGATAAGCCCCCATATAATTCTGATGTGCAGCTAACTGTAGAAATGTTGACAAGCTGGCCTCACACAATATTCCCAATGTATTACTTAGTCACTCATCCTCTCCAAACTGGTTTACTCACTACCCCAAACATAACTTTTTTTACGTAACTGAATTCTTAATCACAACTTTCCATCCACTTAGGAAGTCCAAGATCCTCCCTCTTCTAATTTTATAAATTGTATTTTACTAATCTTGAAAGGCCTTCAGGGCGCCTGGGTGGCTCAGTGGGTTAAGCCGCTGCCTTCGGCTCAGGTCATGATCTCAGGGTCCTGGGATCGAATCCCGCATCGGGCTCTCTGCTCGGCGGGGAGCCTGCTTCCCTCTCTCTCTCTCTGCCTGCCTCTCCATCTACTTGTGATTTCTCTCTGTCAAATAAATAAACAAAATCTTAAAAAAAAAAAAAAAAAGGCCTTCAGTGATCACTAAGTAAATTTCTTTTTGTTCTGCATTATGAAACAGTTTGGCTTGGGGCGCCTAGGTGGCTCAGTCGGTTAAGTGTCTGACTCGTAGTTCAGTTCAGGTCATGATCTCAGGGTTATGAGATAGAGCCCTATGTTAGGCTCTATGCTGGGTATGGAGCCTGCTTGCCTGCTCAAGATTCTTTCCCTCTCCCTCTGCCACTCCCTCTAAAAAAACCCAAACACCAAAACCACAATTTGGCTCTTAAAAAACAATTAGATTTGATTGTATACTGAACTTTGTCAAATCTACTACTCTCATAAGCTCTGATTTAAATCTTTAAAAACTTACCTAAATTGATCGAATCTTTTGAAATAACTATATTAACTTTCCATGTTTAATTAGATTTTCTTTTATTAATAGTAAGCTCCTTAAGCATAGATCCTTGCCACGTAGAAACATCACCAGATACCTAGATCAGCTTGAATTCAAATCCTAAAATACGATGTCACTCTAGTTCAAATTGTTATGTGGAAAACCCCCAGTCACCGATGCCTCCATTT
Organism: Mustela nigripes; assembly: GCF_022355385.1. NCBI lineage: Eukaryota > Metazoa > Chordata > Mammalia > Carnivora > Mustelidae > Mustela > Mustela nigripes. The sequence continues at coordinate 104,313,776 of NC_081569.1, forward strand.
GGCCATAAAAATCAGCAATGACTCCTAACTGGGCAAAAAGACTACATAGGGATTGCAAAGATTGCTTTGTTAACAAACAAGCAAATTATGTAACTTTCCAAAAAATAACGAAACCATTGGAAAGCAGGTACATTCAACACCGCAATCTGTTATACTTCTCAACACAGACATTTACAGAAACTGTAAGGTGGAAAAAAATTCTATCATTTTTCAAGATACATTTATATGTGACATACATATATAAAATAGCAACAGCCAATCTTAATTACTAAATAAAAAGTGAGTAAAACTGCATCCAGAAACAGAATTTCAACAGCAGATCCAGGTCTTTTTTTTTTTTTTTTAGGATTTTATTTATTTACTTGACAGAGATCACAAGTAGGCAGAGAGAGGAAAAAGCAGGCTCCCGGCTAAGCAGAAAGCCTGACTTGGGGATCAATCCCAGGACCCTGGGATCACGACCCAAGCCAAAGGCAGAGACGCTCAACCCACTGAGCCACCCAGGCGCCCTGATCCAGGTCTCCTAAAACTGAAACATGTTCCCTCATTTTCCCACAAAATGAGGCTTATTCTAAAAAACAAAGACTTCTTTAGTTTCGAGTATGCCAGAGTCTTCAGAACACAGACTATTTTATAATCTCCTTAAAAAACAAAGAAACAAAAATTTCTCCTCTAAATACTGATGAGATCCCTATATGTCAACTATTTTAACGTGGGCTCAAAAAAAAATAAAAAAAAAATCACGAAAACGTTCAGTGTTCCATGATTAAAAATCCAGAAATGGGAACACGAATGGATAAACAAATCTATAGGAACGTTCTAATTTTTAAATTTCAGTGTAAAATACTACCTTAAAAAGCTAATTACAGAGCTTCATTTGAAGCCTTGACCAAATAAATCATTCTGTTTTCAAAATAGCTTTTCATCATTGAAACACCATTAAAAATTGTGGTGACTTTGATTTTGTAGGGAACATTATTAGTTTGGGCTCACTGAAATACAAAAAACAAATCTGTCATAATGAAATTTTTTTTTCATTAATACCTAAGAGATGGTCTAGAGACTGTTCAGTTAATATTCATCTACAGTCACCCTCCATTAATATATCATAAAATCCTTAAGAATTCTCAATGGGCTCTAAATCTGTATTATATTAGCAATTACAAATCAATTCAGTATTAAAAAAATTTTGAGGGCTAAGATAGCATCATCTGTGGAAGATAAAAAGTAATGTTCTATTACTACTACTAGTAGTAGAAAAGTACTACTGTTAAAGAAAACATTAAGATGGTTTACAAAAGCACCAAGAGAATGCACATGAAGATGGAAAACTTTAAGGATGACTACGAGGAAACATAAAATAAACTCACTAACTATACCATAAAAACAGTATTTGTTTTTAGTATCCTCTAATGTCACTTCTGTGTAGCAAAATATTCCCCTGTACAAATGTCTAACTAGAGTGAAAAATACATTATATTTAAGAAATCACTTATAAGGGCCAATAAAAATCCTCATAATTATTTTACTGTATGTGTGACCTAAACATTATAATTCTGCTTGAATAAAGAGACCCAGGGGAAGAAATTGAAAAATAAAGCTGAAGAAAAAACAGAAAAGAAAAAGGACAACAAAAAATATAAGCAGTAAGAACAAAGCTTTCTGATGGAAACTGTACAAAGATGAAAGACTTAACTGTATAATCCTTTTGGCCTTATGTTTCCACTTCTAGGAATTTATTCCAAATAAGCAAAGATATACAGAAAGATCTAGATGCCTAGATATTTTAGCAACAGACAACAACTGTCAGGCACAATCTTTTGTAAAACATGCACAAGGATACCATACATTGTTATCATAGAAAAACTATGGTATCAGATCATATAAAGTATGGTACATCTATTCTATAGACACTACGCAACCATGAAAAATGCTTTATGGACAAAGTGTTTCCCATGTTCCAAGTATCTTCCATAAAGAAAACACAAGGGATAAAATGAGTACAGTACTAGACTAACCTTTATAAGACAAAGCGGATGAAAAAGAGATACCCATCTGTATTATACAGAACTACAGTATAAAGTGTAATTAACTTTTGGTGGAAAGAATACAAGAAACTTTTGTTTTCTTTTTGGGGCTTTTTAGTACTTTCCCAATGCCTACCGACATGCATTATTTGTATCAGATAGTAAGTTTTAAGTTGGGTAGTGGAATTATAGGTGATTACCCCCTGGACAGTTCAGCAGTATTCACCATTTTATTAAGAAAAAATAAATCACTTTTTTTCAACTCTTACTGACATATCTAGTCTACATGCCAATTTTTTTTTAATTAGGAAGAAAAAAATCATGGAAATATTAGTATTATTCTGTGATAAAAATGTTAAAATATTTAAAAAATTCAGGAATAGATAAAGCTCATAAATAGATACTAATTTGAGATTTTATTCTACAAGATCACATCAGGAAGCTAATTATACAGATTCATCTGAACCCCTGGTCAAACCAAGCTTCTTTTAACCATGGTTCTTCCGTTTTTGCTATTTATGGCTCTACTGATAAACAGCTCTGGTCCATAAAAACTTTTCCACACAGTCTACCCAATTTTAAAAATTTTTGCAGAAATTATAACTTACCTCAGTAATACTTAGGATATTTCACTGATGGTCTTGTTTTCTTCAGAGCAACTGCCAAAAAACCTCCAATAAATTATTAAATCACACAATCGTTTCTAGTCTGGAGACCTAACAATACTGGTCAATTTGAGAAACAGGGCTCACAAGAGAGACAGAAACAGAATAATTTTAAGCAAGTATCCAGACCAATGTGCCAAAAATGCCTCATTCCACTCTCTTAAGTAATTTTTAGAAAAATCACTGCTGTGAATGAAAATTTTAGTTGGACAGTTTTTCTTTTTGAGTAAATTTACTCAACGTAGATTCAACGATATTTCACATTTAAAAAATTTCATTCTTTAAAACAATTTGCCAATTCAAATTCCACTTCACCATTTCAAATGTGTTTTAACAGAACACAAAAAAATTCTGCTACAAGCACAAATCAACGGCTGCCCTGAACTAAGTTCCTATCGGGGAAGTCCTCTTATTTAAAGTGTTCTCAGTCCCTACAAAACCACTACCATTTCCCTTCCGAGCAGCATCAGCCTCGTGCTGAATGGCACAGGCCGCCTATCTCAGGTTAGAGTAGCAGAGCCTGGGCTAGGTATCCAGTTCCACACCCCGCAGATTCCTGCAGTTTGCCCAACGCTTAGTCCCGTGAGGAGCACGCGGAAATCTCTCTCCCCACGCAGATGGGTGTAAGCAACTTGGCCTTCCCCGCGTTAATTAAGGAGGCGCCCACAGCAGATGGCACTTGGCTGGAAGATATGACAAGCTCCTGAAACGCACTTCCAAAGGGAGGAAGAACTGATCGGAAAGCAGACTCCAGAAAAATCTCTGGAAAGGCATGCAAAGGACCCGGCCGGAGAAAGAGACCTGCACATCTCCTCCGCCCCTTTCTCTCTCGCGGCGGGAGAGAAAGCCTCGCCCCTTTCAACCCGCCCGCCTCCCCGCTCCCCACCCCGCCGCAGGGAGACCTTACTTTGCCATGGCCGCCGCGCGGCCCTTCCACTTCCGGTGCCGGTGCCTCTAAAGCTGCGCCATCCCCCAGTCCCTCGGACATCCACAGCTTCCAACCGACCTTTTTGACACGTCCCCGACTCCTCCAACCTTCAGAAGGTGCTGTCCCGGAGTGAACGGCGGACAGGTGCCGCACTAAAATGAAGCTACAGGAAAACGCCCCGGCTCTCCTCTCGCCAGAAACATAAAATGCGATAGAGCTGCGACCACCACCGCTCAGACAAAATGGCGCCGAGAAGCCGGTTTAGCGCAGGCGCCTTGGAAAGACCCTGCCCCGCCCCCGTCCAAATCCTGGCCGCAGCTCCGGGTTCGGTTTCCATGGGACACTTCGCCGCCAATCCTCGTGCCGAACTGCTCTTCCTGACCCCTCAATTTACCAATCAGTGCTCGCTCAAGCACATCCGGAGTCGTATCAACCAATCATTTTTCAGGACCTGCTTACTCAATACCCGATTCTCCAGTAACGTTAGCCTTCGGAAACAGCCAATCATAAGTGGAAGATGTCCTACCTGCTGTTTTTCGCACCAATCCGTGAAGTTTCACAGCTACATCCAATGAGGACGGCAGGTAGCGAGCTCCAATCCGAAGCTCTTCGGCGTCATGAGCAGCCAATAGGAGTTCGTGTAGAAGCGAGTCTGCTCAACAGCTTGTTATTTGGTGGATTGTGGCAGTAAATCGGGCGAGTGGGGAACCGGGCGCAGGAACTGCCGCCACGGCCGGGAGTGGTGCTGCCCGGACGGGGGCCCACGGGGGTCAGTGGGGCGGAGGACTCGGGAGCTGACAGCGCGCACTTCACCCGCAGTTGGTAGGTGGGGAGAAGGGAAGTGGGGGATACTGAGTGGACGAAGCGGCAGTAGCAGCTCGTGCTGCTGCCCGGGGTCCCGGTGCAGTTGGAAGCTTCGGAGGTGGGGAGGGGGTGCTGGGCAAGCGGTGCGGCGAGCGCAGGCGAAGGGGCAAGTCGTGGGGCAGCGGCAGCAACTGCAGGAACCGCCGCCGCAGCCACCTCCTCGGCGGCTTCCCCGGGAAAATGGCTGTGGGGCTGGCCGCGCCGCTAAGTTTGCTTCCGCGCGGTGAGGAGCGGGCTGCTTGGGGGAGTCGGTCCCCAACTCCGCGGCATGTCCTCCCCTGTGGAGTCCGTGGCAGGACCCGAAGGGCCGGGGGTAGGTACCTCTCTGGGCTGTACAAAAAGTTGAGGCGGGCGCGGGGAGGAGGCGGCGGCTGCCGCTGTGCGGCTCCCCTCCCCTCCCACACCCTCTCCGGGCCACCTCCCCTCCTCCTCTCCGCCCCCCCTCAGCCCCCTCCCTCGCGCGGGTCTCCCCTCACTCTCGCGCCTCCGGGCTGAAGGCCGCGGCCCCTGCCCCATCCGTGAAGAAGCGCTTCTCCTTTCTGACATGGTGCAGAGCGGAGGAAGGAGAGCAATGGCGCCGTGACACTCCGCTGCCGCCACCGCGGGCCCGGGGCGGGCCGAGGGGGCCGAGCGGCGGAGGCGGGGCGCGGGCCGAAGTCGGGGTATCTGGGGGGGCGGCTGAGAGAAAGCTTGGCGACCCTGCGTGAGGGGGACCTGGGGAAGCCCACACGGCGCCCTGCCCTTCTCCGGAGCGCTCGGTCCTGGGGCTCCGAGTTGGGCATTTCGGGTCAAAGTGACGAGCGAGGCGGGGGCGCGGTGGGCCGCTGGCGAACTCCGGGGAGGAACGAGCTGCCCTTTGGCGCCCGAGGGGTTCTCGCTGTTTCCTCAGCTCCTGCGTCCTGGCGGCCCTCCGGGGGATCTTATCCTTCGCGGGTGAGGGTTCTGCCCCTCCCCGCTGGCGTTTGTTTACTTTCTTTCCTTGGGTCGCTCCCCTCTGTTGACTGATTCTGTGCCTGTCTTTCCCTTCCCCGTGCTTCTAGTGACGGAGAAGATAGCTCGTTGAGCTGGAACCCCACAGATCACCAGTAAAAATGAAGGTAAGTGGAGTCAGCGTTGCTCCGAACCTCGTGCCCTGGACACTGCTTGTCGTGAGGCTAGTGCTGTGGAATGTCATTTTTTTTTTTTCTACTCAAAATTGATTCCTCTACTAAGCAGCGCTTTCTGAAAATGAGGACGTGTTGAAAGGGTGAGAAATGATCATTGTGTCTAATGCAGTCAGTCCGGCTCCTCTCTGAAGCAGTTAGCACTTTGGAAAGGCTGGTGCAGCCTTTCCATTGTTGTCCATTGGGCTAGTATTTTTAAACACTTCCTGTGTTGGCAGCAACCTTTGCAGAAGTAAAGCTTTTGTCCTGTTTTGGTTCTTTGGGGGATTTTTTTGACATTTTTTTTTCTTCCACAGTGCCAGTGTGATTTTCTAAGGAAGGAATATGTGCATTGTGTAAAAGAGAGGTCATTTCTTCTGTGAAAATTTCTGTAGCTAAAATATTTGAAGGTGAACTGAAACTAATGTTTTAGTTCAGTCATTATAGTAAACATTTTAAAACCAAAATACATTCTTCTGATAGCTAATAGTGCATACATCGTATGTGATATTTAAAGGGAAAGGAAGTTATAGCATTATGTAGTACAGTGGCTTTTAATATTTCAAGTTAGATATTTATTTGCCAGTGTTCCTCTTCAGTTTGCATTATTTGTAAATGCACTGACTTTAAAAGGTACTTGATTCCTTACTCATTTACTGTTTCATTGTATTAAATTCTGCAATATAGCATTTCCCCAAACTTTCTCTTCTTATCTTTTGGAAATGACACATTACCTTCTTTAATGTTACTTGGGAAAACTTACTGGAAAAGGAAAAATCATTTCTGCTTGCAAGTGTTATTTCTGAAGTGTACACTGTTACCTTTGTGCTTAGCAATATTGAATCGAGTCTATATGAATACATTTAGTTTTTGAAAAGAAACACGTAAAGTGACAGACTTAGAATAATAATCATTCTGTTACTGCAAATTAAAATGAATGGCAGAATGAAATTTCGCACATCTTTCAATGTGTCATTCTGATATGGCCATTTGCTAAAAGTAGTTTTTTAGTAAAGCTTATTTTTTTTAATATACCAGGAAGATTAGGGTAATAAACTATGTACAGCCCCAAGTTTTGAGCCATTAGTTCATATATCTGCATTTATCAGCTGAATTTAGACTAGATTTTTTTAAATGTAGATTTTAGCCAATGATTCCCACAAGTAATGCTCTCCTTATGGAAGGGATTGGCTTCATTTCTTATCTATGTCTTTATACTGCTACCAAAAAGATACTGCTTTAATGTAGCTGTGTTAATAAACATTTAGCTACATATTGTTAGCATTAATCTTAATAGCAGTATTTCTTCTAATTTGAAAACAAAACTTTCAGGCCATAATTAAATAACTTAACAGTTTTATGAGGCACTTGGTGTGAATATACCTTTTCTGGTTTGGGAGTTTTGTTTTTTTTTTTAACATTAAAAAAAAATATTTTATTTATTTATCTGAAAGAGAGAAAATGAGAGAGAGAGAGCGAGAGCATGAGAGTGGGGAGGGTCAGAGGGAGAAGCAGACTCCCTTGCCGAGCAGGGAGCCAGATGCAGGACTTGATTCTGGGACTCCAGGATCATGACCTGAACCAAAGGCAGTCGCCCAACCTATTGATCCACCCAGGAGCCTGTTTTTTGGTATTTTGAACTTTATTATTATTTTTTTAAGTAAGTTCTGTACCCATCATGGGGTGTAAACTCACCACCCAGAAATCAAGAGCCATATGCTGTACTGACTGAGCCAGCCAGGTGCCCTTGTTTTTTGTTTTCTTTTTAAATATGTTCATTTCTTAAATAAATTGTAGAATTGTTGAAACATTTTGTATCTGGAGGAAAAAACATGATCATATGACCTTACTGAAACTTCTCAGTTAAAACTTAAAATGTTTTGTTGTCAGGACATAGTTTATAGTAGTAAAGGAATGTAATTGTTTGCTTTAGGAGTATTTTTCAAATTATTAATGACATTAATAAACTATAATATTAATATTCTTACTACTTTAAATATAGAACCTTTTAATGAATGAGGTTTGAGGTTGGAGTAGGGGAGAATAGTAGTGACATTCACATTTTATGTTCTTCCATCAGGCGGCGGATGAGCCTGCCTATCTGACAGTGGGAACTGATGTCAGTGCCAAGTACCGAGGTGCCTTCTGTGAGGCAAAAATTAAGACTGTGAAAAGGCTGGTAAAAGTTAAGGTAATTTTTTTTTTTTTTTAAATTTAAATGCAACCTGTATTGAAGAGAATTCGGGATGGGGACACTGCAAATCAGCATTTTATTGAGTCACTTTTATGTGAAAGGACTGTTGTATACAAAACTATAGGAAAAGCGTATTAAAAATTACAAAATAAGGAACTCAAAATGAGAAGTTATTCCAAAATGCTTCTCTGAAAATACAATGTTTATGAGACTTATATTTGGCTCTCTGCTGTTGTGGCATGTTTACTTAGGCTGTGATCTATTTTCTTCTCTTTTATAATGTTCAGGTAGAGACGATGTCAAATGATTAGGAAAAATAATATAGTTGAAATTGTTTTTAAGACATTGTTAAAAATGACTTAAGAATTTTATTTTTAAGATGCTTTTATGACCAGAAAAAAAGTCACCACATTATTCCTGTGCAATATTTGGAAATACAGAAAAGTACCAAAGGATTAATACCCATAGCTTACCTCTCAGAAACTACTATTAACATTTTTGTGTTTCTGTTCAGTAGTTTTCCTATATAAATATTTTTAATAATCTTACTTAAATTACAAGTATAATCCATGTTATAAACATTTTTAACATTATAGAGCTGTATAATAAAGTACATGAATGTCCTTTTCAATACTATTCCAGAGAGATTCAGTATGGCCTGTCAAATACTGTGCAGTGCCTACCATAACAGTATTATTGTTGTTGTTGTTGTTGGATCATGTTGTACTTTCAGTTTTGCAGTTTGCTTTTCACTTCCATATCTGATCTTTTCTTACAAGAATTAAGCACCATAAAAGGAGGACATGTTTGACTTGTTCTGTCCTCAACACGAGAGTAGTGCTTGATACATAGTAGGGCACTATACATAGTAGGGCACTCAAAATATGCTGAATGAGTAAATGACCTGGAGCAGTTATTCTCAGAGTGTGGCCTTGGACTAGCAGCCTCATCCTTATCTGGGAACTTGCTGGAAGTGCAAATGTTCAGGCCTAGACCCCAGACCTACTAAGTCAGAAACTCTGTGACTAAGGTCTAGTGATTGTATTTTAACAAGTCCTTCAAGTGTTTCTGCTGCATGTTAAGTTTGAGAACCATTAAACTAGAAGAATATGATTTGTGTGGCAGATACATAGATTTATCTGTGATTATTAAGAGAGATCTTTTTAAATTTTGATCTGATGAAATTTTTCTTCAGGAATTGTTACAATAGCATTTGACGTTTATTCGTTTCCATTGGCGTTTTTTATTGTGTCAGCTATATGGGATTTGATTACTAAATATTTACTTGGATTTCGTTGAGAATTTAAACTTTCTGTTAATATTGTGGCTCTTGATATATTTATGTAAAATCGGTACAGTGATTGGGGAGGATGTGTTATACATTATAGGGAATATCAGTTTTCATATTTTGAGTACTTGCTCTGTGTGCATGATTATTACACTGTATATTTGGGAGGATTTATAGTAAAAAAGTTCTTATTTGTCACTGAACTACCTATCATGATTATTTAAGTTTACTTTATAAATGACCAATGGTGTTCTGGTTTTAATTTACCTTGAATTTGGGCAATAAAAGTTTGATACTGTTTTTTATATACTTTGTGACAGAACCTTTTATAACTGCATAAAATAGAAGGCAGTTTTAAACTTTTACAATAATCACTACAAATTATAAATCTTACATAGTTCATTAATTCAGCAAACATTTATGAAGTGCCTGTAATATGCACTGACATTTGTTAACTGCTGAGGATATAATGGTGAAGGAGGATTCTAGCCCTCAAGGAACTCACAGTTAATGAGGGAGACAATAAACACAAATATAAGACAATGTAATAAATAAGTAAAACAGGAGTAAGCCCAGGATGGTAAGAACATGTAAATTAAGGACTTCAGACTTCATAAACATGTTGTTTTAAAAGTAATATGCAAATTATTGTGCAAAAAATGTTTTCCAGGTACTCTTGAAACAGGATAATACTACACAGTTGGTGCAAGATGACCAAGTAAAGGGTCCTTTAAGAGTACGTATGTTCTGCGGTTTAAAGTTTGTAATGATAAGTAACAAATACATATGGTCAGTTACTGAATTTTACTTTCATAAATAGTTTTAAAATTTATAAGAATGTTAATCAGAAAATAAAAATACAAATAAAGTGTTAATAGAGTTAGTATAAATTATATTACACTGGCTGTATCCTTATTTTATTTTATTATTATTATTATTATTTTTTTTTTTTTAAAGATTTTATTTATTTGACAAGACAGAGATCACAAGCAGGCAGAGAGGCAGGCAGAGAGAGAAAGAGGAGGAATCAGGCTTCCCATGAGCAGAGAGCCCGATGTGGGGCTCGATCCCAGGACCCTGGGATCATGACCTGAGCTGAAGGCAGAGGCTTTAACCCACTGAGCCACCCAGGCGCCCCTGTATCCTTATTTTAGAAAGATAAGTCATCTTACCAGAGGGTAACTTAGTATATATAGACATGAGTTTTCAGCCACCTTTTGGTTTGGTCTCTTGGATTATCTTAGCATTGTTGTCAGAGATATTTAGCCTGCTAAGTAATATACTAGTATCATAAATTGGAATCTTTTGTTGTTCTAATGTTTCAAGTAAAGTATATTTACTTCATAATTCAATTTAGTGGATACCTATATTGTGTTTTCCATCCATTTCTGGCCATTTGTTGATGTAATAAATCTTTGTTATGTCAGAGTACCACTTCGGTTAATATCTCATATATCTGATATATCTGATATGGAAGCTGAAAGAAGGTCAACTGGTCCATCCCTCTCTCCAGGTGAACCTTTATCTAAAAGGTCCCTTAAAGACAAATGCTGAATCCAATATTCAGTATTTCTGTGAAAGAAAATTGAAGCTACTTTTTGTTATCGTATGGTTTTCTGGTTCTTGCATTCCACAGTTTCCTTGAAGGCAATGTGATGTGGTGTAAAAGCTATGAAGTAAGACTTAAGAGACTGGGTTCTTGTCTTCTCATCTGAGCCACAGTATTCAATGTGTAAAATAAGGGTGATAATAACCTTACGTGTGTCAAAGCATTTTGAGGTTCAAATTGCATGATAAATACATGAGCACTATAAATAATAAAGATCTAAGTCAGTGTGAACTAGAATTATCATAGGTATATTTTTCTTTTTAACCCAGGTCATATAGTTGGTGGGAATGATTTGGTTTATTTAAATTTGGTAATAAAATTTTGATACTGGGTTTTAGGTTGGAGCTATTGTTGAAACAAGGACATCTGATGGATCCTTTCAGGAGGCTATTATCAGCAAGTTGACAGATGCTAGTTGGTACACTGTGGGTAAGTAGTTAATTTAATACATAGAATTTAATTTGGGATTGCATATACCTATATTTTGTAAATACACTAAATTATGTTGATAGAGAAATATGTATTCTTTACTGTCAGTTTACTTGATATAGTTGTTAAAATTTTAATGACACCTGCTGGCAACAAAAATAATTACCTCTTTGGTCACTTGGTACTATTTCATCCAAGAATGTACTTCTTTTTTAGGCTACCTAGATTATTTCTTTTTAAGCAAGTTAAGTTATATGGTTATTTTCTTCTATTAGAAGGTTGATACAAGTTAGTATTATAACTAATCAGACTTTTTTACTTTTCCTGTAATTACAGTCAAGATTGTACAGTTGCAATCTTTTATTGTATTGCTGCCTGTTTTACATAAGGGTAATACAGATGTTACCACAGAATTTAAAGCCTAAAAACAATTCTAATCAGAGTAGATTCAAGTCTAGCTGATCATAGCTTAATTTTTGATTTTTTGATCCAGTCAAGTCTCCATACACCTTTCAGGAAAGATACATGTGCTACTAATGAGAATGCATACTTAACATTCCATGCATAAGCTTATACTGGCTATAAAAAACTTTATTGCTGTGAGTAGCAACAAGTGTCTTACTACATGTAAACTAAAACCTAAATGTAGTAGTTACATAGTTGCTGTCATTATGTTGATAAAAATAACAATGATTAACATTTCCAAATCTCTTCTCAGTACATTGAAACTACACACTCCCGTGGATAATAATCCAGTCCTTTGTTTTACACTCAACATCTATACCATTGTTTGGTTTTTACATTTATGTCCTGGTATAAGTGATGTAATTATGGTGTGGTTACCTTAAAGAAGGAAAATAAATGATCCTATAGGTTTACTTTTAGTTTACTTGAATTTTTGCTTTGGGTAAAAATCATTCATCTTCCGGTGATGCTCAGAGCTGTGAAGTACATGCTTTGGTTAAAAATTGTTCTTCCTAGGACTTAACTCTGCAGTTTTTATGAGCAGTAACAATTTGTTCTATGTAACTACTATTTTCTAACCATTTTTGTTCTTCTTGAACCTCCTAGAAATTGATGTTGGTTCACAACAGTGCTGGTGTTCTGAACTACTTATTTTTAGGTATCTTAGTTGTGGCTATTGATAGTTGTTAGAGATCTAAAACTAAGTTTAATCCTAACACTTAGAGATCAAGTAAATACAATTTTACTATATTAAACCAGTGGTAAAAATTACAGGCATTCATATATGCAAAATTATGCAAGATTATATGATGCATATTCAAATACTAATATTGCATCCTATTTGGTGCTTAATATCGAGGCTTCATTGACAGTACTTGTGAAGTTTTACTGATATAATGCTTATGCTTCTGCAGAAGCGATACTTTTCAGGTTTTCACATTTTGGGCTTCTGCTCTCCAGAATAACAGATCTTTATCCTCTTATGAATGGCATTTTAGCATTTCTAAAAGCTAGTTGCTAGTGAGCATTCTCTGTGGTGATTTTCTATGATGGGTAATTACAGAAGAAATTGTATAATTCTTGTTCTGAAAGAGTGTAGAATCTTAATTGCATGTAATTCGTGTATCAAGCATTAGTGTACATAAGAATCACTTGGTGCTTGTTTTAAAAAATGAGGATTTGAGAACTTCAAATCTCTTCAGTTTACTAGGTCCTGGGATGGCAACCCAAGAATCTTTCTTTTTCTAATTACATTGGGTGAACTTAATGCAGGTAGTACGCATTTAGTAAAATAGTCAGTACTTGGAAAAACAGAGACTTATTCAGGAGAAAAATTCAAAATATTTAAGTGTTTTTGCATCTGCATAATGACAGCAAGTGACCTAAAAAATTAAAGATGTTAAAAAGCATGGTTCACTTAAGTATGTTTAATAAAGCATTTTGCCCTAAAGAATATTTAGGTCCTGAAGGATGTAGCCCATATAAAGAATGATGAGTGCATAATGAGCCTAAAAGATGGCAAAATAAAATGTGTCCTCTCTCACAGATCATGAATGTTCTATATTTTTCTTTATTTGAGTGACTACTATCTTTAATTCCTTTTTTCTGAAAATTTTCTTGTTTTCTACTTTCTAGTAAAGTATTAACTAAGAATCAGAAAGTTACACAAAGTATTAATGATTTCCATATCATTTTTTAATTTTAAGTGATCTCAAAATTTGACTATTAGAAACAAAAGAAAAGAGGATACCATGCTGCTGGTTTGGATCAAATAAGAGTTGTGATCATTGGTGATCAAAAATTATCTGAGGAGTGTGATAATATCTTACATACTTGGGGTTTTTTTTCTGTTATAGTTGAATAGCCAATTTTTAATTGGCTAATATAACCTAATTTTTAAAAAAATCTTACAACACCTTGCCTTCTAATATTGAATAATAAATAGCTCCAGTTTATGGATTTTTTTTTTTGTTTCTTTGAGCCTCAGAAATAGTCCCTCTTCCTATCATAAAACAGTGTTTCCTACCATTTGGCAGTTCTTATCTTTGCCTGAAAGATATGTGTAATGTATGGAAATGTGTAACCTGTCTAGTCATTCAAAAGGTATCAAAATTAGGATTGGAATTTGTATCTTCACTTGAATGTTGCCATTAACTCCTGGTAAATACAGTTGTCAATAGGACATTCTAAAACTATTCTTCTTTCGCCTTTTTGGAATATAAAAATAACACAGTGTACTTGAAAAATAGGAAAATGTAAAGGACAGAATTGTTATTTTAGTAACTTACATATAAAATGCATATAGACACATATGTAATGTATCAAATTTTACACTAAAATCTATTTGATAATGGGGCACCTCAGTGGGTCATTCGGTTAAGTATCTAACTCTTGGTTTCAGCTCGGGTCAGAATCTTTGGGGTCCTGAGATTGAGTTCCGTGTTGGTCTCTGCACTCAGCATGAAGTCTGCTTGAGATTCTCTCTCTACTTCCCCCTTCATGCTATTGCATGCGCTCTGTCTCTCTCTCTAAAATTGAAAAAATAAAAATCTATTTGATTATTTATATATTTTTGCGACAAATGCTTTTTAAGACTCAGGATTTTTTCATGTCTTGTGATTACTGTTTTGCATGTCAGTTGGATCAGATCTCATGGAAATTTTAGTTAATGGAGTAGAGGAGGTTTAGATTAAACTGGTGAATGGACTGATTTTTGTAGCTTGTGCTGCTGGCTTATAAGGCTTTTTAATTTAGTTAGAACCTCTTATGACAAGTATTTTTTATTACCAACATCGATCATGAATGTTTTCAAAAACCGGTGTTTATTCCACTGACTAGAAAATCACTAAGAAAAGAAGTACTAAGCCAAAAGAAGCCTATGCATTCCTGTGATACGCTTTAATCTATTGTTTAAATGGCCTTCCATAAGAATTAGCATTCCCGTGATACTTTGTCAATTTCATTATACATTTGAGTGCTAATTTCTTAAGTTTCTTGATTTCTGAAGTTTTTGACCTTGGCTGCAGAGGGACTTCTGTATCACAGATGATTTTATGTAACAGAACTATTGGTTATACCTAAGGTATGTAATTTTAAAGTTTTTATTCCATTATGTGAAATAATTTTCTTAATATGTAAATGTAGATATAAAAATATTTTACTAATTGTAACTACTATACACAGATATATTAATATTTTTGTGAAGTCAGAATTCTTGACTTATTTTCCTGTGTTCATTTTATGCCTCTGCTTCATGCCTATTTTGATCTGCCTTAACAAAACTGTAGCTTTCAGATTCTTAGTTTCTTTATAAAAGGAAGGTAGTGATTCCTACCTTGCAGAGGCTGCTGTGAGGATTAGTACATGATAGAAACTTATTAAGTGATAACTAATTATATCTTTGGAAAGAAAAAGTTAATTTACTGTTGTTATCTTACTATCCTCCAGCATCTAACAGTGCTGTGATCACAGGTAGAGCTTTTGTATTTAGTAAATAGATCCCTGTTGCTTTTGTTTCTTTTAACAGTTTAGAGTTAGGGTTTGTGTATTTGTTTGCATAGGCATTGTTTTGTCTAGTATGAGCGACATTATTGAGACAGACTTAGCTTTGTCTTTTTTCTAAAATTATGTTTCAGTATTTATAGTAACATAGTAATAGAGGTATCACTTTTTTAAAAATTATATATTTATTTGAGAGAGAGCACATGAGTGTTTGGAAGGGGCTGAGGGAGAGGGAGATGCAGACTTCCCACTGAGCAGGGAGCGCAACCTTGGACAGTCCTAGGTCTCCGAGATCATGACCTGAGCTGAAGGCAGACACCTAACTGATTGAGCCACCCAGGCGCCCCCAGAGATACTGTGTTTATACTCTTTAGCACTCAGTAGTCCATTCAGATGCCAGTTTTGACTAGTATAAAACATTTTCATAGAATTACTAAATCTTTGTATTCTGAATTTTTTCTCTTAGCATACTGTAGTATACATCTTGAACTAAAAAGAGCTGTATTTACTATCTACACCAGTTAATTATTTTGCTTTTGCCAGAGTCATTCCTCAGTGCCTGCAAATTTGATGTTCTTTAGATGATACTTCTAACACGAAAGTTCTAGAGGAAGTTTTTTATAGATGGAACTTCCTCATGATTTTGATAATCAGGGATGTCATGACTAATAGTTTCACTATGATGTTGACTTTTCCATCTTTCAGGAAATCTTGAATGGTTATAGAGCTTTTCAGACTTGTATATAGTACTTAAATACATGCCTTTGTATGTTTAAGGAGTTAAAAATAAATTTAAACTGTTTCTCTTTGTTCTATCAAAGTTATAAGTATTCCTGTGTAAAACTGTGAAATTGTTATTGGTACTACAATTCCCTTTAGGGAAGTTCTTTTTGTTCTTACATTATTTCTTCCCATTAAAGTATGTTGAAGTGAAATGCATTTTTTCCTTCAAAAATCTGATCTATTTTGAAGTGATTTTTTTTAAAAAAGCAAGAGCTAAAGATACTGGATTTTTTCATCAGAGGGCATCTGGGTGGCTCAGTCAGTTAAGCATCTGCCTTTGGCTCAGGCTGTGATCCCAGAACCTTGGGATCAAGCCCCATGTTGGGCTCCCTGCTCAGTGAGCTTGCTTCTCCCTCTCCCTCTCTCTTTCTCTCAAATAAATAAAATGTTCAAAAAATTTTGGAAATTTTTAATCAGAACATTTGATTTGCAGCTGCCATTGATTAACAATGAAACAATGAAAAACATTGCATAATTTTAATATTATTCATTGGTCTTATAGTCTCATTTTCCTTACTCATACCTCCACTTAAAGGTGTGTGCATCTGAGCGCGAATGTGTGTGTCTCTTGTTACCATCTTTCATATTGTAGGCATTAAGGAAAATTGGAACTTTTAAGGTTTTATTCTTTAATATATTTAGGGATATTAATACATGAATTATTTTAAATTTGGTACAATAATTTCATGATCTTGGATTTTTAAAGGAAAGTGGTTTATTTATTAGACTTGACACCATATGAATCATAGTTTTGTTACAAATGTTTAGAGCACTGTTAATCAAGTGTAGATTAGTAATGTAATTGTTAGAGGATGTTGTGTTTTATCCTGTCATTGTGTCTGCAGGTGGTCATTAATTTCTGCATCGTTGACAGTGTATAACACAGCTCCTTTTGTGGAATCATTATGGTTCTTTGAATATGTGCTTCAGGAACTTTTCATTTTCTCTGCATTGTCTCCTGCATGTAAGAGAATTTAAACTAGATGTCTTTAGTCTAAGAGAAGAACTGACTGAGGTAGTAAATATTGAAGAAGTTCAGTACTCTTACATAAGTTCTTAGCATGAAACAAATAAGTTTATGATTAAATATTATTAAAGTAATGTAGAATTTCCCTTTATTAATACTATCTTACTCTGTTAGAATGGAAAAACCTCTAGAATTGTATTGGAATTAAATCTTAACGTAATTATTTTTGTCTCTATATGCCTTCCTATTATATGTTATTTTCATAAGATATACACATATTAATTGATGTTTGTATTATAAGTATCTGAGGTAGGGATCTCATCTTTTTTATATTTTATTTCTTCATAATGCTGGGTAATCAGGTGTCTTCTGAGAGCATTTTTTAAAAATAAATTTTGTATATGTTAGATGTTAAAGTAAGAGTGCGTTTCTGAAATATTAAACCTATAAAAATAATAAAGCTACTTATATGGAGAATTAAAGTGATAAAATGTTAAATTCCTTACCCCATCCCCTGAAATTATTTTTTTTTTAGGATTTTATTTATTTATTTGACAGAGATCACGAGTAGGCAGAGAGGCAGGCAGAGAGAGAGAAAGAAGCAGGCTCCCTGCTGAGCGGAGAGCCCAATGTGGGCTTGATTCCAGGACCCTGAGATCATGACCCGAGCCGAAGGCCGAGGCTTAACCCACTGAGCCACCCAGGCGCCCCTCTAAACTTTTTTTTTTAAGATTTTATTTATTTACTTGAAAGAGAGTGAGCGAGTGAGCAAACAGCAGAGGGAGAGGGAGAAGCAAACCCCCCACTGAGCAGGGAGCCTGATATGGGGCTCTATCCCAGGACCCTAGTATCATGACCCTACCTAAAGGTAGACACTTAATTGACTGAGCCACCCAGGTGCCCTATTTCTAAACTTCTTACATCCTCTTCTAGCAAAAGAAAAAAGTTGAATCTTAGGACTTTAGAATTTGGCAGCCAGTACTTCTACTATAGTAAGTTTTCATGGAAATAAATAGAAGAGTCCAGTAATCCAAGAAACACTACCAGAAGGCAAACATTTTCTGGAAGTAAGAGATAATTCATTGATAACTGTTGGGAACAAACCCATAATGCTTTTTTTTAAACCAGGTTTTTGCTCATTTTCTAGGATTTAAAAATAATAATTCTTGATTTGACTAGGTTGCGAATGGTTTAAAGAAGGTGGTTCTGTAGTGATAGACATTGAACAAATGAATGGAGACACCTAAGCAGTTGGGGGCAGACATTTAACCTGCATCTGTTTGGCAGCTACAGAATGAAAAATATAGTATGCACATTTTAAAAGGTTTTGAAAAATAACAAATAATGATTCTTACAAATGTTAAGCTGAGATAAATAGCAACAATAGCTTTCTCTGCAATGAAATGTTTACTTAGTGTGCATAAATTCTCTGGTATCTCTTGCTTATTTTAGTGTTTGATGATGGTGATGAAAGAACACTGAGACGCACTTCACTTTGTCTAAAAGGAGAGAGACATTTTGCTGAGAGTGAGGTAGGGTGCCATTGGTAGGCTTTTTGGGTTGAGTAACTTCGGACATCAAGGCAAAATTTGATTTAATTTGTCTGTTGTTTCTTACCTAGACACTTGACCAGCTTCCCTTAACAAATCCAGAGCATTTTGGAACTCCAGTAATTGCGAAGAAGACAAACAGAGGAAGGAGGTCTTCTCTTCCTGTGTGAGTGTTTTCATATACAGTAATGTTACAGTTTTTACAACATTAAACAAATGATTTTTCTAGGATAGCTAAAATTGTTCAGGTAACTTTTCCATTGTATCTTGTATCCTTTTATTAGTCATTTTACCTTAAGCAGATCTTATTCTTAATTATTCCCATTGCTCTGTCCAAGAATTATCACAATGCCTTTTTCAAAAAGGCTATTTTGTCTTGAGTTACTTTGCCACATTCCTTAATTGATATGTCTTTTTCTATTTTAAGTGAGTATATATATTTTTCAAACTTTTCATCACAAAAACACTTCAGACTTAAAAATTATACATAAACTTTCGGGGCTTCTAGGTGTCTCAGTCAGTTGAGCATCTGACTTGGTTTCAGCTCAGGTCAAGATCTCAGGGCTGTGAGATTGATCCTCATGTTGAACTCTGCACTCAGCAGGCAGTCTGCTTGGAATTCTCTTCCTGTCCTCCTTCCCCTACCCCCACTGTGCACATTCTTTCTCTCTTTCACTGTCTAAAAATAAATCTTTAAAAAAAATTACACAATAAACTTTCATATACTTATCATCTAGATTCATTAACTTAAAATTTTTTGGAACATTTGACTTATCATTCACTCTGTAGGTATATATGATTATTTTTTATTTAATGATAATTTTAATTGGTCAAACCACCTTGAGAGGGTATTGCAAGCATCAGACCTACCTTTAAAAACTTTAAGAATAGGGCGCCTGGGTGGCTCAGTGATTAGGCCGCTGCCTTCGGCTCAGGTCATGATCTCAGGGTCCTGGGATCGAGTCCCGCATCGGGCTCTCTGCTTGGCAGGGAGCCTGCTTCCCTCTCTCTCTCTCTCTGCCTGCCTCTCCATCTGCTTGTGATTTCTCTCTGTCAAATAAATAAATAAAATCTTTAAAAAAAAAAAAACAAAAAAAACTTTAAGAATAAGGAAATTCTCTTACATAGTGAATGTATGGTTATCAAATTCAGAAAATTTAACATTAATAGGATAGTATTATCTAATAATAGTATGTAATCCATATTTCAGATTTGCCAGTTGGCCCAATAGTAACCTTTAGAAGCATCCCTTGAATCCAGGATCCAATCCAAGGCCGTGCATTACATTTATTTTATGTGGTTCTTTTTTTTTTCTTTTCCTGTAAGATTTTATTCATTTGAAAGAGAGAGAGCAGAGCCAAAGTGAGAGAGTGAGTGAGCATGAGTAGGGGTGAGGGGCAGAGGAAGAAGCAGACTCCTTGCCGAGCAGGGAGCCCAACATGAGATTTAGTCCCAGGACCCTGAGATGATGACTTGAGTCACAGGCAGATGCTTAACCAGTTGAGTCACCCAGACATCCCTAGTTTATATGGCTCTTAAATCTCCTTTTATCTGGAGAAGTTCTTTGGCTTTTTTTTTTTTTTTTTTTTGTCTTTTCATTACCTTGACATTTTTGAAGAGTATAGGCCAGTTTTGTAGATTGCTCACTATGAGTTTGTCTGCTTATTTTATTTTCTAGGTAAGTGAACTTAAACCCTCACATGTTTCTTAATGTGATCTTTTCATAACCTGTTAGGAAATTAGAGTTACATTATCTGGCACCTGGCATACATGAACAGTAGAAGGACAGTCTTTAAAAAAAAAAAAAATGTGGGGCGCCTGGGTGGCTCAGTGGATTAAGTCTCTGCCTTCGGTTCAGGTCATGGTCTCAGGATCCTGGGATTGATCCCCACATAGGGCTCTCTGCTCAGCAGGAGCCTGTTTCCCCTTCTCTCTCTCTGCCTGCTTCTCTGCCTACTTGTGATTTCTGTCTGTCAAATAAATAAATAAAATCTTTAAAAAAAAAAAAATGTACTGGCACAATAAGTAGGTTGTGGTGACATATTTAGACTTTTCTGTCCCAGCTGGTGGTGGGCATAAGAACAAAGTTCAAATCCTGATTTATCTAGTAACGTGGACACAAGAGTTACCATGGATAGCTCAGGACTAGTTTGGGACCAGGGAGGTATCTTATCTCTTCAATTTCAATAAGAATGAAGAAACTACTACTCTGGAGTAATCTACATTAGAAATTGAGTTGTACATGTTAAACTCACACCACTCTGTCTCAGCAGTGGCTTATGTGAAGATCCTGATAAAGTTATTCTGACTTTTAGTAATGAAGATGAAAAAGAAGAAGAAAGTAGTGAGGAAGAAGATGAAGATAAGCGACGTCTCAATGATGAATTATTAGGAAAAGTTGTAAGTGTGGCATCTACATCTGAGAAGACTGATTGGTATCCTGCCTTGGTAAGTCATATTTCTTTGCAGAATTAATTAACCATTTAAAATATTTGTTAAAGGGGGTGCCTGGCCGGCTCATTCGGTAAAAATGTGTACATCTTGATCTCAGGGTTGTGAGTTCAAGCCCCACATTGGTGTGGAGCCTAGTTAAAATTTAAATAAATAAACAAGCAAATGTTTAACATGGATTTTTAAAAAATATTGAAAATATTTTGAAAGTATTTCATAAATTTAATTTAGACTTCATTGCTGAGTTGAGCAGTCCTACTTAGGTCCTACATACTTCACTGTCTTCTCTTGTTATTTCTTTCTTTAATTTTCTATAAAGTTGTTTACTGGGATTTTTCAGCTCTCCCTTCAAAATGTGTCCAGTGGTCTCTTCTTATTCCCATTATCATTTTTTACTCACTTTATGGTAATTACCCGTAAGTTCCCTTAACTTGATTCCTGACCTTTTTGCTAAATTCATATTTTTCTAGAATCAATTTTTATAGAGAAATAGTTTTCATATACTAATTTAATCATGATTCCCATTCTCCAAAAAAAACACCACAAAACATTCAGTGACTGCCTTATGGATCAATTCTGCATTCTTTCTTTCTTTATTTATTTTTTAAGATTTTATTTATTTGACAGAGAAAGAAAGAGATCACAAGGAGACTGGGCAGAGTGAGAGAGAGGGAAGCAGGCTCCCTGCTGAGCAGAGAGCCCGATGTGGGGCTCGATCCCAGGACCCTGAGATCATGACCTGAGCCAAAGGCAGAGGCTTAACCCACTGAGCCACTCAGGTGCCCCCAATTCTGCATTCTTTAGATGGATATCTGAGGCCATCCCAGCTCTTAGTTTGTTTCTCATTTTCAGTGTAAGCTCTGTCCTCGGGTCCTATCTTAACTGCTCCATGTCAGACTTAACTCTTCTAAACCTTTACTCTTGCGTTAAATCAAATCAATTAGTATTTACTGAGGATATGCAGTGAGTTCAGCTCTAAATTTCTTAGAAGAGAGAGAAGTATGAATTTTGTAACACACTGTTCTCAAGAATCTAATTATATATATTTAGAGATTACATAGCTATTAAAGATTGTATAGTCCTTTTTCTTTTTTTCCATGAAGCCTAACACAGGACTTGAACTTATGATTCCTAAGATCAAGACCTGAGCTGAGCTTAGGAGTTGGACACTTAACAGACTGAGCCATCCAGGCACCCTTCTGTCATAATTTTTTTTTTTTTTTTTTTATATTTGTTTGCCAGAGAAAGAGAGAGAGAGAGAGAGAGAGAGCACACACAAGCAGGGGGAGTGGCAGATAGAGGGAGAAGCAGGCTTCCCGCTGAAGAAGGAGCCTGACGTGGGACTTGATCCCAGAACTGTAGGATCACGACCTGAGCTGAAGGCAGACACTTAACCGACTGAGCCACAGAGGCATCCTCTTCTATCATATTTTTTAAAACTTGGTGCAGACAGTAGAGTAGAACAGGGGGTATTGGGGAAAGGAATGGTACACCTAGGTTTTGGAAATGGCAAGTCTGATGGGTTGGTAGGGAAATCTAGTCTTTGCTTCCTCAAGGAAGATATGAGAAGAAAAGATGGGCAAGAGAATTATTTCATGAGCGGAATCAATAATACTTGGTAATACTTGTTCTCATTTTCTCCTTTTCCTACTCCTCTCTTAAGATTCAGCTTGAGTCCAACCTTTTCTGCAGTCTCCCCTAACCACTCTAACATAACTGTGCCCCTTCTCTGAATTTTATTTTTTGAATTTTGATATCACGTATATTTCCAAAAACAGTGTTGGCACAATCATGTCCCAAATTAGATCCTTTTAAGTACCTAGGCCATTTTTTAGAGGTTTTTATGTGCATGTAAGTACATTGTTCAGTTGCTATATATAAGAGATTTACTGTACATAAGAAAAGTCTGGAAATCCTTTGAGCCTTTCAGTCACACAGGCAGATAAGTAAATGGGTTTGGATTCAGAATATTTAGGTTGTAATTTGCTACGAGGTTTGTTGTTTGTTTGTTTGTTTGTTTGTTTTAAATATTTACTTATCTGACAGACAGAGATCACAACTAGGCAGAGAGGCAGGCAGAGAGAGAGAGGGAGAAGCAGTCTCCCTGCTGAGCAGAGAGCCAGATATGGGGCTTGATCCCAGGACCCTGGGATCATGACCTGAGCCGAAAGCAGAGGCTTAACCCACTGAGCCACCCAGGTGCCCCCATGTTTTTTTAATTCCTTTATTTACTCAGCAGACTTACTGCTTGCCAAGTGATGTAGAAAATAAAAGTAATACACCAATCTCATTTTTGATCATTTCATAATTTAATGCAGAGAATAATTCAAGTAACTATATATGCAATAGTATATGTTCAACATTAGGACATCTTATCTTGAGAGATTACATTTATATAAAGGAAACCCAGCACACCTTCATGAAGCTGTTGCTTTTGAACTGAGCCTTGATGGATTTAAAGTTAAACAAAGCTCTTCTAGAGGACTTTCTTAGAGGAAACAAGATAAGTAAAAGCAGAGAAGCAAGGAGTTTGTTCATGGAACTGTTTGCTCTCGGAACCCATTTAGCTAAATATTGGACACAAATAAGGGAATCATAGGAAATAAGACTGGGAAGATAATTTGGATCTAGGCAGAAGAGGGCCATAATTCTGCATAGTATTCTGCAAGAGTAACATCATTTGAGCTGCATATTTTGGAATGTTAATGAGACAGAAGTATGTTGACCAGATTGTTGGAAAGACTAGAAATGGCAGGAATCAATTTGGACGCTAATTTAGTGGTTCACAGGTGAGGTAATTAAGCTCTCTCTGTGCCTACTCATCCTTTAAGACCTGACCTTAAGCCTTTGCTGCCATACCTTTTCCTTTCCTGAGTTGGGTTGAGTCTTCCTAGGTGTTTTCATATTTCCGTACTTACCCTCCATGGTGTTCTTTTTGTGTTTACCTCTCCATTATGCTGTTAGCTCCTTGAGGACAGACACAACTCTGTTATTAGTCTAATAATGACCAGCATCTAGCAGACAAACATTTACTGCCATCTGATGTTAAAACAGCCGATAGGACTGTGAAGAATTTTTAATTATCTGGATATATATGATAGCCATGAGTCCTAATGACTGTTTAAATTTAAATGTAACTTTTATTTTTTTTGAAGATTTTATTTATTTATTTGACAGGGAGATAGAGAGCACAAGTATGCAGAGCGGCAGGCAGAGGGAGAGGCAGGCTCTTTGCTGACCAAGGAGCCTAACGCAGGGTTTGATCCCAGGAGCCTGGGATCATGACCTGAGCCAAAGGCAGTCACTTAACTGACTGAGCCACCCAGGTGCCCCTAAATATAATTGTAACTTAATTAAAATTAAACAAAATTAAAAATTCAGTCTCTAAGTTGCACTAGCCACATTCAGGTGCTTAGGAGTGCACCTACAGAACATTTCCATCATTGCATAAAGTTTGTGGATAGTGCTAGGTTGTAGCAGAGGAGCTGGTGTTAGGGATTATAATGAGCAGATAAATTTCAGCAGTTTATTAGTAGACTAATTTTTTAAAAAAATTAAGTGCTTTAAAAAGTATATAGTGATTAGCTATTTACTAATGTTAAGACATTTGTTATTTTTTTTTTTAAGATTTTATTTATTTATTTGATAGAGATCACAAGTAGGCAGAGAGGCAGGCAGAGAGAGAGAGAGAGGAGGAAGCAGGCTCCCTGTTGAGCAGAGAGTCCGATGTGGGGCTCGATCCCAGGACCCCGGGATCATGACCTGAGCTGAGGGCAGAGGCTTTAACCTACTGAGCCACCCAGGTGCCCCAGACATTTGTTATTTTTAAAAATTAAGAAATTAGGGGCACCTGGGTGGCTCAGTGGGTTAAGCCTCTGCCTTCGGCTCAGGGTCTCAGGGTCCTGGGATTGAGCCCGACATCATCACTGGAGAGCCTGCTTCCCCCTCTCTCTCTCTGGCTGCCTCTCTGCCTACTTCTGATCTCTCTCTGTCAAATAAATAAATAAAATCTAAAAAAAAAAAGTTAAGAAATTAAGAAGTTCTTAGGGGATGCCTGGGTGGCTTGGTCATTAAGCTGCTGCCTTCACCTTAGGCCATGATCCTAGGGTCCAGGGATCAAGCTGCTCATCAGGCTCCATGCTCAGCGGGGAGCCTGCTTCTCCCTCCCTCTCCACCCCCTGCTTTTCTCTCTGGCTTTCTCTCTCTGTCAAATAAATAAATAAATAAAATCTTTTTAAAAAGAAAAAAGTTATTACTCAGATTTTCTTTGATTTGTTTTCATTACTAAAATTTGTAATGCTCTGGTAAGAAAGGGAACTTAAGTGTTTTTTTTAGAACCTAGGTGTTTGAACAAACAGGATTTCAAAACAGTTCTTGATTGAAATGTATTTTTAAAACATTATAATACGTTGGAATACCTGGGTGGCTCAAAGTCTTGATTTTGGCTCAGGTCATGATCTCAGGGTCCTAAGATTGAGCCCCGAGTTGGGCTTTGTGCTCAGCGTGGAGTCTGCCTGAGATTCTTTCTTTCACTGTCTTACCCCCATGGCCCTCCTCCACCTCACACATACTCTCTTTCTTTCTGTCTCTCTCTAAATAAATAAAATCTTAAAAAAAATCATATTCCACATTTTCATCAAGGATCATATATTTTACTTTTTGGACAATAAATACATAGCTTAGAATAAATCCTAATTTTTTGAAGTGGTGGTCACATTGTAATTTATATTGTATTAACTATTCACTGTATAATGTTATGACTGAATAAATTTAATATCTAGAAAACCAGTGTACTAAATAATAAAAATAAAAAGAAGGTAGCCTTCTTTTTTAAGTAGCTCATTTTAAGTAGCTCATGGTCTTTATAAAATAATAAAAGCAAATAAAATAAAAAAGAAGGCAGCCTTCTTTTTTAAATAGCTCATTTATAATGGAAATTACTGACAATGAAACTATTTCTTACAAAAGGTAATCCATTTGAGAAATGAAGGGGATCCGGAATTATTCTTTTCAAAAACTTACATGTTTTTTTAGCAAGGGAAATTAGGAACCAATCTGTTATTCTTTTTTATTTCAGGTAATATCTCCCAGCTGTAATGATGACATCACAGTGAAAAAAGACCAGTGTTTAGTTCGATCGTTTCTCGATTCTAAATTGTGAGTCACTTAATAGTGTTACATTGGGAGAAAGAAAATGAAAGCACAGTGATAAACTCTTCCACAGTCCAAGCTTTATTTTTAAAAGTCTGATCATTTCATGAACTGAGAAGTCATTACATAATATGGTTTACTTTTTGTAATGTAAGTTACTTTTTCTGAAAAATTTTATATAAAAACTGAACAATATGTGAGAATAATATTTTAAAAGTTTCATTAAGCATGGTATTGGTTTTCTCTTCAATTGTAAAAATTTGGTATTTTTATTATGTATACTATTTCATATGATGAACTATGAAATTTACTTTTCATAGAATTTTCTTAGAATATTACTAAAATAATTATTTTGACTTTTTTCCTGATTAAGTCACATTTTTAGAAACTTTAATTTCTAAATTAAGCAGTGTGTGTGTGTGTGTGTGTCTAGAAAGAGAGAGATGTAATTCTCTAGAAAATTTAACATATCTTACAGTGATAAAAATATTTTGATATTACCTTCTATTAATTTTTTTTTAACTAAACTGAATAGTAAATTTAAGAAATAACAAAAGTCAAAATAGACATTGTGGCTTCTATAAGGAAAATACCATGCTGGTATAAGGTACCCCATACCGTGTGTAGGAAGGTTGCATAGATTAAAGTATTATAAATGTGGGGCTTCAGATTAGTGTATTTTGATTATATGAATCTTAAGAATTAAGATAGAAGTTTTTTGCCCTCCTGCCCTTTATTAAGGATTAGGACATACATGGTCTTTATAAAACATAGGCAAAATAATTTTGATTTTGAGGTTTATATTTTTCTATGTGTTAATATTATTTAAGTGATCATTTTTATTTAATAATGGTTTCCCTTCCCTTTATTCTTCTCTGTAATTAGTTATTCTATAGCAAGAAAAGATATCAAGGAAGTAGATATTCTCAGTCTACCTGAATCTGAGCTCTCTGCTAAACCAGGTAAAATAGGAATGACTCATTCCATTATTTCATGATGTGGCTTTAAATGGCAAATAGTGACTAAACCAAGACTGAATATTCTCTGGTGCCATTTTTGTTGTTTAGAGGTCATATCTACTCTTATTTGATGGCTATTTTTTTAATGGCTAGATAAAATATTTTATTTGTAATTTTTAAGTAAGTTAAATTTTTCATGTTTTACCATTAATTTTTTTAACAGTATCTTCTAGAGTAATAATAAACATTAATATAACATAATGACTCAGATATATTGAAGTCTACTGTATCATTTTACAAGGGACAGCTGAATTTGATCCAAATCTTCTGACTCTGAATGTTATTCTATTATTCTGTGTTGCTAATTCTATTATTCTATGTGTGCTATGTTGCTAATAACTGTTTATTCTTAGGGCTACAGAAAGCAAGCATCTTCTTAAAAACTAGAATTGTTCCTGATAATTGGAAAATGGATATAAGTGAAATCCTTGAATCATCCAGTAGTGATGATGAAGATGGTCCAGCTGAAGAAAATGATGAAGAGAAGGAAAAGGAGGCCAAAAAGGAAGAAGATGAGGTGGTAGGTGAAATTTTATGTTTGTGACATAAAGTCATTTTAATACTTTAAAGTAACTATTACTGCCTTTATATTTTCCTCATTTAGATGCTCTATATTATTTGTTTCTGCCTTTTTCTAGCTCACATTGATTTGGTGATTTTTTTGGATTCTAACTTAGTGGGTAAATCAGAACCAATTTTTTTAGCATACAAAGAACTTTTCAGGTTAAATAATCAGTACAAACTTTTCAAACAACCATGGAAAAAAGAAATATAACTTTTAGGTATATTAAATGTGTTAACTCATTTGATAATTGTTACCATGTGGAATAACTAGTACTATCCTACTTTAAAGGTGGGGAAAGTGAAGGTTACAAAGGTTAAGTTACTTTCCCAAGGTTGCACCGCTTACATGTGGAAAATAAGGATTTGAACCCAGATCTGATCTGTCTGAATTTAGAAACCGTACCTCTTTCAGATATTTTATAGTATCTCAGGAACAGTGGGGATTAAAAACCTACCCAAACTGAAAGAATATTTCATTGACAGTTTGATAAATCATACAAAAGAGATTGTTTTTATAAGTGCTAATAGGTTATTTGGTAATATTATGTCATTTAGGATATATATCTATAAATGTAAGAAATTATTCATGGACTGCCAACATCATAGCATATATGAATATTGTTGTCTATTTATACAGCAATGTTTTGTCAAGTGGGATAAACTGGTAGTATATTTTTGGTTGTTATGAGGTAAAGAGACCTAGGGACAGACAAAGAGAATGAGTTTACCAAAAAGAAGACCTATTTGAGCATGAAAAATAATTTGCTTAGAAAACGTGGAATGCTTGTTTCTGTTTTACATATACAATTATGAATTTATGAAATAAAATGAGTATACTTGTATGTGATGAAGGGCATGTGGTATTTCTTTCCTTTTACTTCCCCTGCAGTATTTGGTTTTTTGCACTCTGAAATCAGAATGGCGGTTCATACTTACAGGCTGCCTACAGAGTTGCCATAGTAACGTGCTGTTGGTTTTAAGTGAGCATGCTCGGAAAGACAGGAAGGTTTAGCAGAGGCTTGGCAGGTTGCCAATGGAGGTTTGCCAGATGCTTTGAAATGGGCTGTCTTTCTTTTCCTTTCATGTAATGTCTGATTTTTATGTGGAAGAGAATGTAAGTAGTGCTGTATAACCCTGCGGATGCTATGCCCTAAGAGGGAAAGCAAATATTTGCAAGTCAGACTGAAAAATGTTCAGACACTGTACTGATTAAGTAGAAGGGGAATCTAACCATTTTGCATTTGAAAGAAAATGCAGCATATAGGTAAGATTTTTTTTCTAAAATATATTTAGTTACCATTTTGATTGCCAAAAACGGGGTTAGATAAGAATTTAGGTGTTGATGATGTGGCTAATAATGGTAGGGCTCATAACCAAGCGTAATTGTTTCTTGTAAAAGAGACAGTAGGAGTCTATTTTTAGAATATCAGAGGATGAAGGCTCTTTTTCTGAAACATAAGATAGATTTTGAAATGAAAATGATAATGATAATGAGACAGTTGGGCAGAATTCAGGATTTAAAGTCTAAATATTAAATGTGATTTTTGTATTTTATCTGTATTTATTTATAGATTATATGTTTTCAGGATAAAATAGGCCACATTTTCAGGGTGTGAACTGTTACAGTCTGGTTTTGCTTTTTTTTTTTTTTTTTTTTTTTTTTTAAGAATTAGCATTAGTTAGGATCTGATATTGACAAAGATTGAAAAAAGATTAGTTTATTTTTGCTAATACTTTTAATTGGTGTCCCTTTTACAATGCATTTTCTTTACTCCCCACCCCCCAAAAAGCAAACCCTGAAATTTTAAACAAAGAGAGTTAAAAGAGCTTTGTAGTAAGATTGGAAAAGATGGCTATAAAATAGTAAATAGTCAATAGTGTTCTTCTTACAGCTATTAATTTCATAAAACTCACAGCTTTTTATTCAAGCTGTTAGTAAATGTTAGTAAAAAGGAAGAGCAAAGGCAAGCTCTGTTACCTATTGTTTGCAGGTAATAAGTAAAGAAATTTAAAAAGGTAAGGACCTTTGTAAGGGATAGTATCTTCTTAAAATGTGTTACTTAAATTATGAACCTGTTAAAATTAAGTGGAAAAGAATGCTTTTCATCTACTGAAAAATAAAAGTAGGATTACCACATTTAGGCACTGAGTAGTCTGTTAAATTATTTTCCAGATGGCCAATTTCATAGCATCTACTTTATTGAATTACTTGACAGGAACTAATTCCTCTTTTTTTCTGGCAATAGAGGTAGATTTCTTGAGTGAGATTTTGGTTGCTTTAGAAGAAAAAAAAAATCAGCTGCATTTCTTTCCCTTGGATTTAAGATTTAGTTGCTGAATCATTCTAATTTGTCTTGCACAGTAATTTTTAAAAATTTAATGTATTGATAAACTGAAAAGCAGTTTAGTCTATATTATAACAAAGGAAAAAAAGTGGGTCTGGTATAAAATTAATTAAAGTCTGATAAGCCAGGGCCTACCTGGCTTAGTCATTACAGGCCTTTACCACATAGGTGAGGCTAAGCTGTTGTATTACATTGTAGATCATATTCTTCCTGAAATGTAGTAATGTGTGCTTTCATGAGAATTTATTGTTGCTTTATAATGATAAAAAAGCTCTTTAACATTGTGTAAGCCACATAACAGGACTTTAGCTTGTCATTTGCTGTTTGTAAATTTTATGCAGTAGAATCATACAAGTGTTAGATACTTCTGCAGTGTTAATGGACGGTAGACATTGTTTTTATGTTTAATGCTTTGAGTACCCTAAAATAGCCTAAATAAGATTTGAGATTCATGGCTTTACGTGGAGGAGCATCTTTTTTACTTAATATTATTTCAAATTCCTAAGCAGTTGTAGTTCAGGATTGGAATATAAGAAATATGTTTCATACTGTTACTGGGTAGGAAAAGACCTGATAGTCTGACAGGAAGTAGGTCCAATCTATATTGAGGTCTGTAAATTTTAACCTGTTGGTAATTATATTGAGAAAAAGGCCCTGGAGAATATTTTTGTAGGCATCACTTAAATGTCTTTTGTTAGGAAAATTTTATATTAGAAAAGATAACACTGATTTCCTTTTGAGCTTTGAAATTGAAAAGTCCATGTAAACGTAAGTAATTGTGTTTATTCATAAATTATTCATTTATTCCTTATATTCACATTGGATGAATATAGGAGAGTTGTCTAGGGATAAAGTGAATAGGTGAAGACATTTAGGGGGATTTGACTAGTTGCAGCCCTTCTGTCCTTTGAGTTTGCTATACGTAGCCTTATGTGTTGGGCCCTTACAAAAATCTCTTCTAATTTCATATTTAGTAATGAATGTAAGAATTTAGTGCATTTTTATAAGAGATGCTCTTTTTTTTTGTTTAGAAGTACTGACACCCATTTCTTCAATCTTTTAATTTTCTGGGGAATCACTATTATATCTGTTGACTAGGATTAAATTCCACTATTACAAAAATCAGAGTGCTTTTGTTTTTTTATTTATGGAAACTGGAATTTTTTCTTATATGTAAATCAAGTGTTATTTGTATTTATGTTGTCTTGTAAAGGCATTTATTAGTGATCTTTCAAGATCACTTTGGGTAAAAGCCTACAGAAAATGCTTGATAACCCAGGAAAATTATGCTAAATCAATAAAAATTAAAGAAAAATTTAAAGGTAATATTAGCATTTTAGGTATATCTAGTATCTCCAGCTGTTAATCATGTTTCTAAGCAGATTCTATAAAGTCAATTTTCAATGAATAATTGAGATTTTTACTTTCATTCAAATATAATAATTTATTTGCAAAAGTCTTTAAGTTTAGCCTATTGGACAAGCAAACAAAAATGTCCTAATGTGCTTAGCAAGACCTTTCTTTACAGAATCAGTATAAGACCAACCAAATGAGGTTCACTTAATCAGATTAATGAGGATTGCACATTTGTATACACAATTGTAGCTTTATTTTTATGTATTTACAAAAAGTCACTTCTCAAATCAAATTATTTCATAGTTGTGGTAGCATGAAAGAGGGTTGACTGAATATAAAGCCTTAGATGTGATAGTGTCCAAAGCATAGCTTGATGATTAGAATGTGTGTACCTTTTCAAGTAGGGGGGAAAATGATTAGTCTTAGTCAAGTCTGTTATAATACAAGAGTCCTATAATAATTTGTTTTAGGCAGATGGTTGTTGAAATGTTCAGCGAAATTAAAAAAGTGTCTTACCACATGATGAATATATCATGCCATCTTATATATTCCCTGAAATTTTCTGTTTCAGTGTACACAGCAGGGAAGAATGATACCACTGTAAATTTTATGACTACCAACTTTTGTTGAACCTTCAACACCATCAGTCAATTCCCAGTTTCTATAATCAAATCACTGTGTCCTCCAACTCTGCCCCAGTCCACTCCTACTTCAGAAAGAAACTAGGACTGTCCAGCTGGGAGCATGCACTACACTTCACTTGCCTGTTCTCCTTCCCTGAAGTACATTTGACGATATGTTGCTCTCTTCTATATGATGAGTCCCTCAGTTTATGCTCTGGATCTCATTCTCTTTTTTCTTATCTTAAATTATGAACCAACACTTCTTTCCAGAATCTTTAACATGTTCTGTTGTTTCCTTCTCATCAGTTTTTAAGAACCTGCTTCCATCTCTCCCAGCCTTCTGACATCCCCTCCAGATACTGTCCTCTGTCCTGGCCCTTATAACCAGATTACTCAGTTACATCCAATGTTATATTTCCCAACCTCCTGTTCACTCTTAATTCACTGTATTGTGTCTTGTACTCCCACCTCAACTAAAACAGCCAGTGACCTTCAACAAATTTTCTGTACTAAATCGAAAAAATTTTTATCATGATCTCATTTGACTTCTTAGCAGTATTCAACATTTTTGACATGCCTACCTTCTTTAGTCACCTGACATCCATGACATTACATTTTTTTTCTAGTTTACTTCCTAATTAAATGATATAGTGACTCCAAATCTATATGTACACCAAAGAGGTCTCTTCTTAGCCCCACACTTATATTAACTGCTAATGAGGCTTATTTTGTAAGAACTCAAACTCAACATGTACAAGAACTGTTTTCATTTTCCCCCTGAAACTGGTCCTTCTCATGGTTGTCCCTAATTTATTTGAACAGAAGCATGATCCACCAATTATCCAAACCAGATATATGACGGTCATTTTAATCCTCCCACTCTTGCCCCTCTAACCAATGAGACACCAGATCTTTCTTCTGCTACCTGATAGCTTTCAGGGTTACCCACTTCCCTGTTTATACTCTCTGCCACCTTAGTCCAAGCACTATTCTCCTTTACTTGCACGACTGCAGTGGTAACCTTCCCATGTCCCTGCTGGCCTCCTCCAGTCTTTTCTCTGCACTGAACCTAAGCAGATTTTTTTAAATGAGAACTCTCAATGTGATTCTCTTGGAATAAATTGATTTTAAGGCATAGAAGTAGTAGTATTTATTCTTTTATAGTGAAATACTTCTAAAACATTTTATCATGTCACCTCTTTCTAAAAGTAGTACACTGGACATTATTTACCTTCATATTTACTCAAGATGTAATTATGGTAGTTTTTTAATGCAGTGCTGTCATGGCTTTTAGCCCTTATCCTAAATGATCAATGCCTATTAAGATTGTGAATTTTCTCTGTTTCCTTTCCTCTAAAATCTATATTGTCAACTGATCATTTTTTCATACGATAACTTTCTGAGCAGTTTAGAATTCTACTTGTTGCACAGGGCTTTACTGGTAGTCTAGGGGGAGTCATTTTGACTAATGGATTGCCAGAGTTACCAGAGTTAATGTTACGGGTTTTTTTTCTCTTTTTAATTTAAGTTTTCAGTTTACGTTTTCTTTTCTTTCTTTTTAAAAGAATTTTTAAAATTTATTTGGCAGAGATAGCACAAGTAAGGGGAGAGGGAGAAGCAGGCTCCCTGCTGAGCAGGGAGCCCAACATGGGGCTGGATCCTAGGATTCTGGGATCATGACCTGAGCCGAAGGCAGATGCTTAACTGAGTCACCCAGGCACCCCTAAGTTTTCTTTCTTTCTTTCTTTCTTTCTTTCTTTCTTTCTTTCTTTTTTTAAAGATTTTATTTATTTGACAGAAAGAGACTCAATAAGAGAAGGAATACAAGCAGGGGAGTGGGAGAGGGAGAAGAAGGCTTCCCGCTGAGCAGGGAGCCCGATATGGGACTTGGTCCCAGGACCCTGGGATCATGACCTTAGCTGAAGGCAGATGCTAAACAACTGAGCCACCCAGGCACCTCTAAGTTTTCTTTCTAAATTTAAGCTCTCATTTGTTATATTTTACTGAGGTGTTAGGACAAGAAAATATATGTTATACCAAAGCATATGTCATCAGTAAGATGTGGCTTTCGTTATACCACAATTAAAATATTTAGCTTTTATAGGAGAGAGAAACAGGTAAAGATGCCCACACCAAATAATGTTCTCAGCTTAGTTTTGGAGACTTAGTGACTTTTAAAGATAGTTTACTGAATCCTCACAACAGGATTTTTTATGAGTGATGAAATGGAGGTGTAGAGACATTACATAAGTTTTCACAGACCTTTAAAATTTTTTTCTCTTCTCTCTATTGTAAG
This sequence comes from Mustela nigripes, assembly GCF_022355385.1. Classification (NCBI taxonomy): domain Eukaryota; kingdom Metazoa; phylum Chordata; class Mammalia; order Carnivora; family Mustelidae; genus Mustela; species Mustela nigripes. The sequence goes on from NC_081569.1 coordinate 104,347,993, forward strand.
GTCTGAGAAAACAGTGGATGTCAGGCTTTTTGTTTGTTTTAGTCTTTTTTTTTTCCCACCAACATACATATCCATCAACTACCTCAGAGCTTGGCTAATATTAAACCTTGATTAAACAGTTTCTGAATAAATGAACGAGTGTGGACCTTGCAGTTATCCTAACATACTGCTATTTGAAACAAAGTGTTGGAAGATTTGTTGTAAGACTCCAGAAAGTTCACTTTGGAAGAACCCTCAGAATAAGTTATCTACCATCCCTTCGTAATATATGCTTTATTTTTTCTATAGGCAATCCTATATATTTCCTTACATAATTTTGTAAGCTTTTAAATTAATTCTTTTTGGCTTAAGCTACTTTGGGATACTTTTCTGCCACTTGCAATAAAGGTTCTTGACTGATACTCCTCTTCCTTTGTATCTTGTCCCAATTATTTCCCCCTCCAATCCATTCTTCACAAAGTTCCTGCTAGAAACCCTTTAATGCTCTCAGCACCAACGGGACAATTAGGTCTTTTATTGTAGCCCCTTACTAGTTCGGCCCTTAATAATTTGACCTGTGTCCACTTTCAGTTCTCTCTGCCTCTATTCTCCAGCAATATGTAACTTTTTTTTAACACCCCACCTCCCCCATATACACACCTTTAGATGTTGCTCAGAAACTGTTTGTTGAGTTTTCAGGTATATTTCATTAAGTATCACTCTTCTGTTGCCCATTCCTTTAAACAGGATTAAATATAGTAGGGCAAATAAAAGGAAGGTCAAATAAACTCAGTGGTATAAAACAGCTGAGATTTAAAGAATCCAAAAAGAATCTACATAGAATCCAAGATTTTGTGTAGGAACAAATAGCAGCTCTGCTTGAGTTAAGGTTTGGTATGACCTGTAAATGTTCTGTGCATTTACCCCAGTCATAAATTGTTCTAGCATTTATTGCATGGTTTAAAAAAAATCAGTATGGCTATTTGGTGTGTTCCAGACTTAGGGTTGGCTACAATAAAAGCATGAGCAGAGCTGCTGGTGTGACTGCTTCTTTTGTGCCCGTCCCCCAGCCCAGGGGCAGCTGCCAAGTTGCGTCTTTGGTTGTGCTTCTCATGGTGCTTGGTTCTGCAGAGTGCAGCTAGGTGCCCTCCATCCTCAGCCATTCTTATTTTTTTCTTTTCTCGGACCCCTGTTCAATTTATATTATCATTAAGGCTAGCTCTGAAACTCAGCAAATGTAAATTAATCGAAGAAAATCTCCCCAGTTTATTTTCACAGACATTGTTTTCATTCACATACTAACAGAATGTTTTAGCTAAATGCCAATCCCTGGTGATAAAATTGTGGGTAAAGTAGGCATGTCTTTAACCTTTCGAGCCCTTACAATGTGTGGGAACCTTCAAGATTATAAACATGAGTAATTTAGACTTAAAAAGAATCTCAGCATTTACTCCTCTCTCTCTTTCTCCTTCTGGAGTAGGGGGTCATCTTTCCATCATCAGAGAGCAAGACTAATCCAAGCATTGATCCTCTTCCTTGTGGATTCTTACAGTCACTTTCCTTTCCCTTCCAATCCATCAAGCTCATTATTGGTAGAGAGCTTTTAAAACACAAATCTAATATAATTCCTCTTCAGCTCTCTCAGATTCCAGTTCTGATTCTCTAGCATATCATTAGAAAGTGCTTTCTTAATCACAGCCTGCCTTTGCTGGCCTCCTGTTTATGCTGTTTGCTCTAGCTCCTGGGCTCTCTACTCTTCACATTTTAAGGCTTTCCCTAATATAACCAATATCACTCCGTCTCCAGCAGAACCGCTGACCCCCATCCTATATTCTTGTATGTATTTTGCGACACTTTTAATGTTGTATTATGTAGGCTTGTTTTTCATTGCTGCATCCTCTGCTAGACTCAGGGTCAAAAGTAGAAAGTAGGTCTTCTCATTTTCAACACAGTACTTTTGTATATTCTTCCCTGACTCATGGTTGCCATCAATAAATGTCTGAAGTGAATTTGAAGATACAGTTTCCAAAGTCAGAAAATTCATAATTTACTAATATATATAGATAGATGTACAACTACATATATAACACTAGGTAGTATATATTGATGCTAAATAAAATTATAAATTTCTTAAAATTATGATCTTGTTCATCCTTCTTCCATATCCTTAATCCTGTTCTCCACCCTGGCATTTTACTGGGTACATAATTCCTCTTCAAATACTTAACTGAATGCAGGGAAGAAGGCATATCAGCAGTCTAGTGGACTTTACCTCTTACTATTACAAGCTTCTCTTACTCTAAAGCCCTTTAAGAATGGAACACCTTCTGGTTATTGACCAGGAGAGAGATGCCATAGGTATGAAGGTACCATGAACAGGGGCACCTGGCTGGCTCAGTCAGTAGAGCATGCAACTCTTGATCTTGGGATAGTGAGTTTGAGCCGCACATTGGGCATAGAGATTACTTAAAAAAATAAAAATAAAAAAAATAAATCTTTAAAAATAGAGAACTTTGGGGGTGCCTGGGTGGCTCAGTGGGTTAAAGCCTCTGCCTTCAGCTCAGGTCATGATTCCAAGATCCTGGGATGGAGCCCCACATCAGGCTCTCTGCTCAGCGGGGAGCCTGCTTCCTCCTCCCTCTCTCTCTCTCTCTCTGCTTCTCTGACTACTTGTGATCTCTGTCTGTCAAATAAATGGATCTTTTAAAATAGAGGACTTTGCATTTAAAAATACCATGAACAGAGAAAGTAAAATAATATTTGAAATAATATTTGAAATGGTTCTTGGGCTAGTGGCTTATTTTTTTCTTTTTTGAGTTAACTCATTGGTCGTTGTTCTAATTACCTTGCAAAAGCGAGACTTTTTAAATTCACAAGGGGAAAAAATTGCCATCTTTTGATTGGAACATTTAGTGATGACCCCTATTGACTCCATATTGCTAATCTGTGAGGCTTAGAACTTTGACTTAGTTTCTTTGTATTTGTTAAAATTCAAAGTACTCCAGTGCTGTAAATCATTCTGAATGAATGTACTAAAAGATTTTATTCTCTTTCCCTTGATTGCCTCATGGTTTTTTAAATTATATATTTTAATCAACTGCGTGTTCATTGACTCTGGCTGCTGTATTTTAGCAATTAAAATTCTTAATACATGATTTTAAAGGACCTGTTGCTCTCTGGATGGTGAATACTCTATTGGCTGACAGTTAATTTTGCTTTGATTATGGCTTTGAAAGACAAAACTCTAAATTCTTCTTTTGGAACACAGAAAAGCAGTACTCTGAAATTAAATTACAATAATTTATGTGGACAAAAGATACTGTTTTGTTTCTCCTTCTCCATAGTATTGCTAAATTTTAAGTAAGAATTTTCCCAATTATTTGTTTATAAGTAGTCAATCAGGAAAGAGAATATTTTATTGAAGCCCATAGTCTGTTTGTTTGACTAGAGCCAAGACTTGGACATTATAAGAAGGAATCATTAGATTTATATAATTAGTATAATTAACACTTAGATAGGTACTTGCAGAGAGAGTAGTTTTTTTGTTTTGTTTTGTTTTGTTTTACATGAGTGTTTCCATTGATTCCCCACCCCCAGGAATGAATTTGTGGTTATGAATCTAGTTTCCTTCCTTAAGAAATAATTTTCATTTTTTTTTTCAGGGCTTGCGAAGTCTTTTTTACAGAGGCTGTGTAAGAAGGGCAAATGAGAAAAGCAGGCTAATGTGATATAAGAAGGGATGGTAGGGCCTGAGACAAAATATTACATAAACATCTTTAAATGTTTTTTTTGTTTTTTTTTAAAGATTTTATTTATTTGTCAGAGACAGAGGGAGAGAGAGTGCGTGAGCACAGGCAGACAAAGAGGCAGACAGAGGCAGAGGGAGAAGCAGGCTCCCTGCTGAGCAAGGAGCCCGATGTGGGACTCGATCCCAGGACCCTGGGATCATGACCTGAGCCGAAGGCAGCTGCTTAACCAATTGAGCCACCCACGCGTCCCAACATAAACATCTTTAAACCACTATGCTATCAAAAAAAAAAACCTTTGCCATGTGACTTTGTAACCTCTAGTTTATATTCATTCAACAGTAACATATTTTAACATTTATATATATATTTTTTGCTTTTTATTTTATTTGTTTTTTTTAATTAAAAAATTTTTTTATTAAACATATAATGTATTAGCCCCAAGGGTACAAGTTATGTGGGTTATTTTAAATAATAAATATATATGTAATTATTGTGCTTATATGTGTAATTATTGTGCTTATCAATGTATTTTTGTGGACCACATGCATTTTGATGGATTAAAAAAAAAAAAAACTAAACCAAATGAAGTGAAAACATTCTTACTGATTCCTGAGCCTTTTCCGCATGGCTACTCTTAGTCCCTGTGTTGATATTCAAGGATTAGAATGGTAGATGGGTAAAGGGTAGAGATTGTGTATTTTGACAGTTTTATCAAATCAGCTCTATAAAAATATGACTTAAAGTCTAGCATTGTACCATTTGGAGGAAATTCATATTTTCCAGCTTAATACAATTCCTCTATGTTGTGTTCATCAACAACAACAACAACAACAAATTAAAAAAGAAGACTGTATCTCACCCTATTCATTGTTCTTTGTATTTATATACTTTACTTTTACAGCCTGAGGAAGAACTTGATCCTGAAGAGAGGGACAACTTCCTCCAACAGCTTTATAAGTTTATGGAAGACAGAGGTATTTCATGCTTGTTATTTAAAAGTAATCATTTCTTTTACAGTTTAACATTCTAGGTTTTTTTTTTTTTAACATTCTAGGTTTATGCATTATTTTTATTAGAATCATAGGCATATGGATTTGGATTTTAAGTAAAGCCTTAAGAATCAGAGTTGAAAATAAAATATTTGAAATAAAAACAACTATTAATACTCATTTTGAACAGAAATATATATGAAAGTTTTATAGGTATAATTATACTCAGTCTACTTGAGACAAAACTGAAAATTGTTACAATAATATTTCAGTAAAGGAAAGGGAACAATAGTAATATTAATCTACACACCCATTTAGTTACTGGTGCGGTCTTTGCAGCAAGTAAAATAGCCTGATCCTGGATCTCAACAAATGAAACAAAATAGGAGATCGGTTCCTATCTAAATATAATAGGATTTCTTCTTCTTTCCTTTTTTTTTTAATAAAGATTTTATTCATTTATTAGAGAGAGAGAATGAGCAGGGAGAGTGGCAGACGGAGAGGGAGAAGCAGACCCTTGCTGAGCAGGGAGCCCAATTTGGGGCTCAATCCCATGACCCTGGGGTCATGACCTGAGCCAAAGGCAGACACCTAACCAACTGAGCCACCCAGGTGCTCCAAGAATAGGATTTCTAATACAGTTAAAAGAAATACAGCCTTTATAAATTATTCTACTTTTTGACTTTACATAAGTCCTGGAAAATCTTCTAATAAATTAGTCCTAGGAATTCTGTGACTTAGGGAAATCATCCTTCAGATTACAGTTAACAGTCTTAACGTTTGTGTTCACGCATTGAAAATGGATGCATGCCCTATATTGTACCCTTTCCATTGTGTATGTTCTTACCCAGACTTCTTGAACCAGCAGCATTGTTGGCTACACCTTGTAGTTGAAGGATTTAGTTCTACCCAAATCAGTGACAGGTGATTTTATTAGTTGTGAGAAATGTGATTTTAGTAATCATAGAGGTATATCTAAAGACTATCACAATGCTGAATAAAGAATATAGAGAATATTTTGTATTGTCTTAAATAATTTAGGATTCTTTAAATATATGCTTCTGATTAATAAACCTTGGGAAATTAGAAGTTGGAAAGCTTTGTATTGATAGCCTTGTAAAAGCATTTTCCCTTTGAATAAAAATTTTATTTCTGCCTTCATGTTAAAAAGGTACTCCAATCAACAAACCACCTGTTTTGGGCTATAAAGATCTCAATCTCTTCAAACTCTTTAGACTGGTTTATCATCAAGGTGGATGTGATAATGTAAGTAAGGATGTAATGAAAAGTTAAATTATCTAATGTTGCACTGTTATATGCACTGTAGGTTATAACCACATTTTCTTAACGAACCTAGAATATTAGTGTAAAGATTATTTCCCTTTATAAATGTTAACAAATAAAAACTTAATTTTCCAGATTGATAGTGGTGCTGTGTGGAAGCAAATTTATATGGACCTTGGCATTCCTATTTTGAATTCAGCTGCTTCCTACAATGTAAAAACTGCTTATAGAAAGTAAGTAGTATAGTTTATTCATCAAAGAATACATATTACAGGAATATTTTCCATTTAATTTGTTAACAGTTAAGCAAAAACACATCAAAGAACATTGAAGTTAGAGAAAGTATATAAAAAGGTTTAGGTTAATCGATACATGTGACTGAATGTTATTTCATTGAACCAGGTCTGCTTTACTCCATTTTCTATATTGTCCTGATTTCCTTTTCAAAGTGAGGGATGATGCAGCAGTGTTAATAATCTGAAATGGTGATACATGTTATAGAGCTATATCGCTTATGGTCAGAAGCCTTCATATTAAAACTATGATAGCTACGTTCAATTATCACAGGCGCAGATTTTTCAGGAGAAATTTTATGATCAGTATTTCTGTTAATAACCTGTATAAAACACTGAGAAATTAGTCACATAGGAAAAGTACTTAAAAAAAAAAGTCTTGAGTTTTACTTTCTAAAAATCTCTGTGTGTGTGTGTGTGTATGTGTAATAATATAGTATTCAAGTTAAATGTAAAGACTAACATTTCCTAAAATGAAATATCATTTCTTTAGGTATCTCTATGGTTTTGAGGAATACTGCCGTTCTGCAAATATTCAGTTCAGAACTGTTCACCATCATGAACCAAAAGTAAAAGAGGAAAAAAAAGACTTAGAAGAATCAATGGAAGAGGCTCTAAAAGTAGATCAAGAAATGCCTTTAGTAGAAGTGAAGAGTGAACCTGAGGAAAATATTGATTCAAACAGTGAAAGTGAAAGAGAAGAAATAGAATTAAAATCTCCAAGAGTAAGTAGTTAACATTAGTTTTACCTGCTTTATTTTAAACATTACTTACAATTTTTTATTATGGACATTTTCAGATATACACAAAAAATGGTCCTAATTAACCTATTTATTTTTTAGTATTGAGTTGTGCTTTAGGCAGACTAGTGTGGCTATTTTTTCCTAAATATAGCTCATATTATTTCTTCTAGCTGAAAAAACCATTCCTCCTATTGTTTTCTGTTTATGTCTTTTGATGTCATTCTCATCTGGCATCAGTCTCACATATGTACTTCTTCAAGTCTTGCTCAGAAGTCACCTCACTGAAGCTTGGTAACGTTATCTAAACTTGTAACCTACTGCTTCTCTTTGGTATTTGCAATCCCTCTAATGTTGCTTTTTTTATCTGTAACTTACTTTATATTTTGTTTTTTATATTTGTTTCTTTTACCCTGGTCTGCACTAGAATCGTACTCAGTGAGGTCAGGGATTAGCGTTTATTCTGTTCATTGACAGGTCCCAGGCATTGCGAATAGTGCTTGATCTACAAGGAAGGACTTACTAAATAGCTGTGGAGTGCATGAATCTCCTCCTTGTAATACTTGTGCCTCCAACTGGGTGGGATCTTTTCTTTCTCTGTTACCTGCAGCACACTACATGTACATTTCTTGTGGCAGTTTTTTATACTTCCTCTTATTTTCTAGTCATGGGCACACTGCTGTAATCTTCTAACTCTGCTCTTCTTCTCCATTAGTATATAAGTCCTTTGTGGACATGGTCATCCACTATTTTGATTGTTGTCGAATGGTGTCTATGTGGTAGGACTTATCAAATTTTATTTTATTTATTTTTTTTTTTTAAAGATTTTATTTATTTATTTGTCAGAGAGAGAGTGAGCGAGAGCGAGCATAGGCAGACAGAATGGCAGGCAGAGTCAGAGGGAGAAGCAGGCTCCCTGCAGAGGGCAAGGAGCCCGATGTGGGACTCGATCCCAGGACGCTGGGATCATGACCTGAGCCGAAGGCAGCTGCTTAACCAACTGAGCCACCCAGGCGTCCCTCAAATTTTATTTTTTTTTAAAGATTTTATTTATTTATTTGACAGACAGAGATCACAAGTAGGTAGGGAGGCAGGCAGAGGGGGGGGGGGGAAACAGGCTCCCTGCTGAGCAGAGAACCCGATGCGGGGCTCGATCCCAGGACCCTGAAATCATGACCTGAGCTGAAGGCAGAGGCCTTAACCCACTGAGCCACCCAGGCGCCCAGGACTTACCAGATTTTAGAAGGAAAAATTTATCACACTATCAAAGGAGTTCAGTTACTGTTATATCTTATTTTTTAATGAAATCATATTTAGTGAAAGAGGAGATGAAATTCTTCTTTTCGGTGCTTAGAAACCATTTTTTGAAACTGTCTATTTTAACCCTCATCTAGTAAGTAGAATCTTCTAGTGAATTTAATGAAACATTCAAATGGTTTGTTTCATTTCTTTAATTTTTATTTTTAATTTAAAAGTTTGTGGTAAATACACATAATATGCATCATCTATTTTTATTTTTATTTTTATTTTTTTATTAAAATATTTTTCTTTTTTTTAAGATTTTATTTATTTATTTGACAGACATCAGAGGCAGGCAGAGAGAGAGAAGGAAGCAGGCCCCCTGCTAAGCAGAGAGCCCGATGAGGGGCTTGATCCCAGGACCTTGGGATCATGACCTGAGCTGAAGGCAGAGGCTTTAACCCACTGAGCCACCCAGGTGCCCCCATCATCTATTTTTAAATGTACTGTTCAGTGGCATTAACTACGCTAATATGTTGTGCACTCATCACCACTGTCTATCTCCAGTACCTTTTTCATCTTGCAAAACTGAAACTAGACATTAAACAGTAAGCTCCCATCCCAGCTTGTGGCAACCCCCATTCTACTTTCTGTCTCTATGAATTTGATGACTCTAGGTACCTCAGATATGTAGAATCTTACTGTTTCTTTCTTTCTTTTTTTTTTTTTTTAAAGATTTTATTTAAAATCCTTGAGATCACAAGTAGGTAGAGAGGCAGGCAGGGGAGAGATGTGGAAGCAGGCTCCCTGCTGAGCAGAGAGCCTGATATGGGGCACCATCCCAGGACCCTGGGATCATTGACCTGAGCCGAAGGCAGAGGCTTTAACCCACTCAGCCACCCAGGCGCCCCTGTTTCATCCTTTTTTGACTGGCATATTTCACTATGTCTTCCAGGTTCAATCCGTGTATGTGTCATAATTTCCTTCCTTTTTAAGACTGAATAATATCCCCCATTACATGTATTTTGGACATACTTTCTTGTTATTAAAGATGTTCCTCATCTTACAAAAAATACCTGCAGAGTACTACATAGTATGGATGTACCATAAATTTACCTTCCTTAAGATTTTCTCCTAAATTTTTTACAATTACAAAAAGTGCTGCAAGAAATATCCTTGTCGGGGGCACCTGAGTGGCTCAGTTGGTTGAGCGACTGCCTTCGGCTCAGTTCATGATCCTGGAATTCCAGGATCTCATCCTGCATCGGGCTCCCATCTCCTTGGGGAGTCTGCTTCTCCCTCTGACCTTCTCCTCTCTCACGCTCTCTCTCACTCCTTCTCTCTCAAATAAATAAATAAAATCTTTAAAAAAAAAAAAAATCCTTGTAAAAATTCCTCCTCATTTGTCTGAATATAGATGGCAGAATCCTAAGAATGGGATTTCTGGGATGCCTGGCTGCCTGAGTCAGAAGAGAATGCGACTCGATCTTGGGGTTGTGAGTTCAATCCCCACATTTTGAGATTACTTAAATAAATAAAGAAACTTATAAAATAAAAGTGGTATTTCTGGGACAAAGAGTTGGACACCCAACTGAGTCATCCCGGTGCCCCAATTCAGTTCTTTTAAAATGTGGTCACACAGAAAGTGATAATGTAAATTTTATTTTAAAAATGGAAAATTAGAGATCACAGGGCTTTTGAAGAGTCCATAATTTAGGGGGCTGGTTTATTAGTTTTTAAATTATTGTTAACTTGTGTCATTGATATTTAGTTAATTATTTTAGAACTTTCACTATAGTCAAGAAATAACTAAAAATGGGATAAAATAATGTCAAGTGAAATAAGTCTACAAGGATAAATAATACATACATATATGTGGAATCTAAAAACAAATGAACAAACAGAAACAGACTCATGAATACAGAGGGATTAAGAGGCACAAAGTAAGAGTTATAAATCACAGGGATGAAAAGTATAGCATAGGAAATATAGTCAGTAATATTGTGATGACTGGTGACAGATGGTAACCACACTTATGGTAAGCACTGCATAAGGTATATAATTGTCAAATCACTGTGTTGTACACCTGAAATTTATATAACATTGTATGTCAACTGTACTTCAATTAAAAAAATCATTATAGTCAAGAAATAATAAAACTGAGAAAATAATGTATTGGATAAAGGAGGAAATTTTTTTTTCCTGTAGTCTGTATCCAAGGATCATAGACATGGACATAATTAAGTAATTTACATGGGTTGAAAGGAAAAGTACACAAGGCTTGATGAATTGTCATTGTCATGTCTCAAGCCAGAGAGATAACTACTCATTGCTGTGAAGTTTAAGAAAAAGAAGCATTTTCTGCTTTTTCCTCCTTTGTCGTGATAGCGATTTTAAAGCTCTTACCCCTTCTACTAGGGACGAAGGAGAATAGCTCGAGATGCACATTCTATTAAGAAAGAAATTGAAGAAGAGAAAACAGAAGACAAATTAAAAGACAATGATACAGAAAATAAGGATGTAGTCGATGACTATGAAATCGCAGAGAAAAAAGAAAATGAACTACTGGGGAGAAAAAACACACCAAAGCAAAAGGAGAAGAAAATTAAAAAGCAGGAGGATTCTGATAAAGACTCAGATGAAGAGGAAGAGAAAAGCCAAGAGAGGTACATTATCTTATATTTGTTCTCCAGAAGCACCTGTCTGGGGTACAGCAGCGCTCTGTTCCTGCTTAGAGATTCAGGTTTGAGGGAATGTTTTCTTATTGGGACTTCCATTCCTCTTGTCTAATGAAGGTGAGACACATTGTGAAGATGATGTGTATCGCCTTTCGGAATTGGAGAATATACTGGTCGCACCATTTTAATAGCACTTGTGCCCTAAACAGTGGCCTCAAAGAAGGCTGCGCCACCCAGTCAAAAGAAAGGTCCTGCAGTTGACAGCAGGGAAGGGAGCTGGAGAAAAATGGAGGAAGTGGACAAGAGGAAACAGCGACAGCAAAAATTCCATTTTAAAAAAGGTACAATGTGGGAAAGCTAACAAACACATGGGTGCACAGTACTAGCAGATGTTTCTGTGTGTTAGCTTGATCTAAGACATTTTTCTTTTTCAAGTTATTGTATTGGAATAAGTGGCATGCACCCCTGATTCTAGTTTGGAAAATACATTCTTGCCCCACATCACACCAATAAATTTCAGTTTTTTTAATGTCCATCCTGTTTGCTGTTGAGTGTTGGTATTTTTTTTTCCCATGTATTATACATGTATGGACTGAACTGACTTAAAGATAACCAAGGATCAAGCAGTCCAGCTAGACCGAAGTAATGTCCGACTGTGTTTAGTTGGCCATTTCTGTGTTGTCAAATGGATTTACTAATTTTTATATGCTACTAAAAAATGAATTTTAATTCAGCAACAACAGCATAATAACACATGTTCTTGTAACATAAGCTCTTCTCCATAGCTACTTTTCAATTATTACATTATAGGATGATAAATTTTCTAGAAATTTGAGTTGTTAAGCAAAATGGGGGAAAGGTAGCCTGCCCCATCCAACTAGTGGCTGACGCCCAGTTGAAAATTAACCATTGAGAAAATATTTGGAAAATTAGGAATGATGGGTGAGTGGAAGAGGTAATTTTATGAACCAGTAAAAATAGGTACAGGAGCTGTCACAATTACGTGTGAATTAGATTAGTAAATAAACTTCTGTAGTAGGATTAGTATTAGGAAAACTGGGAGGAGATAATTGGAATTGAATATAATGATGTGAGTGTAGTATTTCAAACATTTGGACAATAAATCTGAGCAAAGGTGAACCATTTAAAAAGTAGGGCTTTATTATAGTTTGAAGTTTTGTTAAAAATAAACCTCAAAATACGTGTTATATGTACATAATACATAAAACACATAACACATGTAAATACAAAATGTACTTATAGTTGATATGTAAATGGAACAGATACTTATTTTAGAGTTTCACAGACTTGAATATGAAGAACAGTATTCCCTTTATTAAAGATTGAATAGATAGAAAAACATAGTCTGTATTCTCATTCTATAACAGGAATCATAGAAACAGATTTTTTTTTAAATCTGTAGAGATTTCTGTTTGAAGTAGTTTCTTAGTATTTTGAAATTACATTATCAGGATATAATTTGGAAGGTGTCCTTCGAGATAAAACATTGCTAGGGCAAATGTGATTGAAAAGCTTCTTCATGTCAGTTCCCCTAGTAGTCCCCAAATTAATGCCCTGTATTTGTTATAGCACAATGCCTCCTCTGAAGCATTTAAAACTCTTATGACACTAGAAAGATCTTTGGTGCAAATCTCTTCGGAATCCTTACGAGGGTTAATACAGAATGTTTTGTTTGTAAAGATATTTAAAATATTGTTGGACCTCCCATGTCAGTCTCTTTTCTACCTGATTATTTGAAACAAAGAAAGGTTGATGGAATAGGAGTAAAAACACATAGAAATCAATACAAGATACACAAAGCTTTGTTCTGGTGGTATCTCACAGTTTCAACAAGTGACCTAATATTAAAATATCTACTGTTTCTTTGTTAGGGTAGAGTAACCTTCAAAATGTAAACTAATTTAAAAGACAGCTACTCAGGTAGATAGCCCTTGTTCATTATTCTGCTCACTAAAACAGTTTCGAAGAACCATTCCAAATTGGGTAGAGAAGATTTAAGACAGCTTAGTTGCAGGAAGTTACAAGCTTGATAATTTTCACATAAGAAGGTGGCACTTGAGTATGAATCCTAAAGACTTTTTCAAAAGAGATGGATCTTCTCTGTTTTATCAAAAGTGATTAATTAGACTCTATATCATCATTAACTGTGATTACTGATTGGCCTTTAAGAAATACAGATTTACTTGTGGCACAGTGCACCTTTATATAATAAATAAATTCCTAGTAGGTAGTCCATAAAAATCTTCTCCTTCTCCTCCTTCTTCTCCTCCTCCACTGACACGTTATTAAGGTAATACTTAGGTTTTGACTATTACACATGTTGGATTCTTTTAGCATGTATTAAGTTTGTTCTCCATTAAATTAGTAGCATTATCAATGTTATTAACTTGCCGCAGGGAAGAAACTGAAAGCAAATGTGACTCTGAAGGGGAGGAAGATGAGGAAGACATGGAACCCTGCCTAACAGGAACCAAAGTGAAAGTAAAATATGGTCGAGGGAAAACGCAGAAAATCTATGAAGCCAGTATTAAAAGCACTGAAATTGATGATGGAGAAGTTTTATACTTGGTACATTATTATGGATGGAACGTCAGGTAAGCAAGAAATCTGTGTTCTTACTATTGCAATTTCTTTCCATGGTTCAAAAAGATGTTTAATGTTGTGGACTAAACCAAATGGTACATGGGTATTTATAAAGCACGCCTTTTATCTGAATTCTCCAAAACTCTCAACATCCCCACTGCTTTATTAGCTATGTCAGTACTTCCACCCCACCAGGATCCTATCTGTAGTTGAATAGGTTGAATTTATTCCTCATTTGCAGTGAGAGAACAGAGTATGGGATACCAGAGGGTATATAAGATTATAAGGTGTTAGATGAATTAATGAAAGTCTAGGGCACCGCTTCTAGGAACAGCAGTAGGCCAGGATTATGTGGAGAAATCTTTCAGGACATGGGTGGGGAGGCAGGCCTGAAGCTCTCAGCAGTGCAGGTGGTTTGTTAATTACATTTATTCAAAATGAAGTTTGTATCAAGCATTGTAATAATTCTAAATAGGTTGATTTAATTAGATGAGGCACCTGAGTGGCTCAGGTCGTGATCCCAGGGTCCTGGGATCAAGCCCCATGTCAGGCTCCCCACTCATCGAGGAGTCTGCTTCTCCCTTTCTTTGTGCCTCTCCACCCTTTGTGCACTCTCCCTCTCTCAAATAAACAAAATCTTAAAGATTAGAAAAGACTCAGATTTGAGCTTGTTAGGTAATTTGGGGAGGGTTTAGGGAGTGGGCTTTGCTCTGGATTGGACATGGTCAGGAAGTGGTGATAATTCTGGTTATCTTAATAAATCTTATCTAAAAGAAGAGAAGACTAGACCAAGGTTAGTGTTGTAATTGGTAAAGAAGCAGCAAGTCATTCAAGATAAGGATGAAGATCATTTTTGTGGCTTGGACAATGTTCCTTTTTTCCCAGTAGTTAGATACTAACAATTATGAAGTCATGCTTTTGTCTTGTTCCATCATGCTCATGGAGTAGACTTGTCTGATGTTGCTGTTCAGTGAAATTGTTGTTCAACAAGAGAATAACAGGACCTGACTGTGAGTGCCAGGTCAGCTGTGTGGCTGATAGTACTAGGCCAGTTCCTGAATGTCAGGGACTACTTTTCTTTCTCTTTTGGAAAGTCTTGTGTTTAATATCTCTGCTTCCCCTGTCTTTGCTTGGAGCCAATGTGCTTCAACGTTTCCCTTCATATTGGAAGTGTGTTATGTGTCAGTTCTCTCACCTCTAAATTGGGGAAAGTGAAGTACATATTTTATAGAGATGTGAGAAATAGTGCTTACCACCTGTTTTAATATACAAAGTGTTTGAAACAGTGCATGTCATGTAGTAAATGCTCAATAAATGTTGACCTTTTTTTAAGGCTTTTGGAAGGGGGCAGAGAAAGAGGGAGAGAGAGAGGGAGAAACAGGCTCCCCACTGAGCAGGGAGCCCAACGTGGAGCTCCATCCCAGGATCCTGGGATCATGACCTGCGCCAATAGCATATGCTCAAGTGACTGAGCCACCCAGGCGCCCCTGTTTTCTTCAGTGAGAGAGAGTTAGGTTTCTTTCATTTTGCATAATTTTAAGAGTATGGGCTTAATGATTACCATATAAAACTTTAAAAGTTCTCAAACCAGGGAGACCTGGGTGGCTCAGTGGGTTGAGCCTCTGCCTTTGGCTCAGGTCATGATCTCGGGTCATAGGATTGAGCCCCGCATCTGGCTCTCTGCTCAGCAGGGAGCCTGCTTCCCCCGCTCTCTCTGCCTGCTTGTGATCTCTGCCTGTCAAATAAATAAATAAATAAAAATCTTGGAAAAAAAAAGTTCTCAAACAGCCTATGCCCTTCACACTTCTGCCAATACTAGGAACAAGCTTTTTAAATTTTTTAGAAGAGTTTATTGACTTATTTTAGGGAGCGATCAAGAGCACAAGTGAGGGAAGGACAGAGGGAGAGAGAATCTCAAGCAGACTCCCTCTGAGTTTGGAACCTACCTGGTTGGGGGTGGGCTTTGATCTCACAACTGTGAGATCATGACCTGAGCCAAAATCAAGAGTCAGACATTGTGCAGGCTGAGCCATCCAGGTGCCCAGAAACTTTTGTAATTAAAAAAAAAAAAATAGGGACGCCTGGGTGGCTCAGTTGGTTAAGATGCTGCCTTCGGCTCAAGTTATGATCCCAGAGTCCTGCGATCGGGTCCCACGTCAGGCTCCTTGCTCAGCGGGGAGCCTGCTTCTCTCTCTGCCTCTGCCTGCTTGTGTTCTCCCGCTCTCTCTGACAAATAAATAAATAAAATCTTTAAAAAAAAAAAAATGTTGGGGCGCCTGGGTGGCTCAGTGGGTTAAAGCCTCTGCCTTCAGCTCAGGTCATGGTCCCAGGGTCCTGGGATCGAGTCCCGCATCGGGCTCTCTGCTCAGCAGGGAGCCTGCTTCCTCCTCTCTCTCTCTGCCTGCCTCTCTGCCTACTTGTGATCTCTGTCAAATAAATAAATAAAATCTTTAAAAAAAAAGTTTACTCTTGAATGTTTATAGTTGATGTACAATGACATATGACATACTAGTTTCGGGCACACAACATGATTCAGCAATTCTATGCAAACTCTTTAGTCCACCTCTGAGATTGTTCTTTTGTATGCATGTATTGTTGAATGGTAGGGGGGGGGGCATTTTGTCAGCTCTGAGTCACTGCCTTTGCAGTTGTAGCACAGGATAACCTTCATTTTTGCTCTGCTTCTGTTCAGTTCCTTGCCATCTACTCTTACTTACCCTCTATGTGAGTGTACTGTTCTGCTTTCTAGAATGTCCCCTACCTATCATCCTTGTGCTTATCTTTTTAATGTTTTACTATATGACTTTTCTCAACAGTCATTTTATTATCTGCTTATATTCTCCCTAGTTGGTTATCTTCTCAACTAGCTACTCACACGGTCTGTGGTTCTTCATTGTCCTTCTGTACTCTTAAAAGCTAGTATCATTCTGGTCTGCTTATTGAAATAGAATCACTGTAGTTCTTAGAGAATCCATTGGATTTCTGCAACACGGTAACATGTGCAGCTGTGAGGCAAGTTCTGGTCTGTAGTTGAGAAATTCTGGGATCACCCTTGGTTGGCACTATTCATGCTGGAGTACCTACATGACATACTGTGGTGATCAGGCCAGTATGGCCCGGCCCCAATGTGCTCTAGATTAGATCTGTGCTTCTTGCTTGTTTGATATGTCCTGTGGAATTTTGGAATTGGGCATTTACTCCCTCGTTAGCCCTGGACCAGACACATAAATAGCCCTCTTACTGCGTTTACCAGACTATATTTGGTTTTACTGTCTGTCTTTCACACCATACTGCAAGTTGCAGAGAAGAAGGACCTTCCTCCTCTTCTCTATTATTCTTTACATATTTCTTCATACAGTGCCTGGGATGCTGGTAGGCCCTCAGTAAATGTCCAAATGAGTGAATATTTCTAAATGAGGTAAGAATACCTGGAAAAATGAAAATAATTGGGTTAGTCCAGGAAGAGAGAGTATTCAAACCGTAGAATATTCATGGTCCTGAGTCTACCAAAATGTGGATATTGGAACTATGTCCTTACTTTGCACAGCACCATGGTACCTGCGTTAGAAAGCATGAGGATGTTTTTCATTAATACAGTGCAGTTCAAAACAAGAACTGCCTGTAATATTTTTTTGCTTAAATGTTCAGATTTTAGATATTGATCGAGCTCTATGAATACCTATATGTTTACATAATGGAAGAACTGGTATTTAGTTCTACAAAGTTTAATTTTCCCCTGATTAGTAATTTGGACCATGTTGAAGTTTATTTATTTATTTTTTTTAAAGATTTTATTTATTTATTTGTAAGAGAGAGAGAGTGAGAGCGAGCACAGGCAGACAGAGTGGAAGGCAGAGTCAGAGGGAGAAGCAGGCTCCCTGCGGAGCAAGGAGCCCGATGTGGGACTCGATCCCAGGACGCTGGGATCATGACCTGAGCCGAAGGCAGCTGCTTAACCAACTGAGCCACCCAGGCGTCCCGGACCATGTTGAAGTTTAAAAGTGATGTTAATATTTTGGAAAAAGGTATAAGGGAAATGAGTTTTCAATTTGAGCTAAACAGATAAACTTGGATAAAGGAAATGAAATATCTCTAAAAATTTTCAGAGTTTTAGGGCAGCTGGGTGCTTAGTTGGTTGGGCGACTGCCTTCGCCTCAGGTCATAATCCCAAGACTGAGTCCTGAGTTGGGCTCCCTGCTCAGCAGGAAGTCTGCTTCTCCCTCTGACCTCCCCCCTTCATGCTCTCTCTCTCTCTCAAATAAATAAATAAATAAATAAAATCTTTAAAAAAATTTTTTTCCAGAATTTTAGAGGTGACATAGTTCAGAATAAAATTTCCCTAGAAATACTGGAGGCTATAGAGTTCTGAGAGGAAAAGAGAGTTGACAAGGATTTTATAAATAAGCCTGGAACTGATCATATTACAAATGGGAATTCACCTGATTTCTCTTTGCATTATTCAGTCAATAGAGTGAGTGGCAGTATAGCACATGCGTATTGCATTAAGCTCAGATCTGTGGTTAACAAAAATACAGTTGTGGAAAAGAAGAGCAGTTCAGTTGTGAGTCTGTGTAGAGTTTGCCCACCTAGCTCTTCCTCTGACCTTGTTTACCCTAAGACATTCTCTTGCCTTCAACAGTTGGTGGCAAGTCAACAAAGCACCCAGCACAAGTTGGCACACGTTACAAGCAAGCCAGCCCCTGTGCTCTCCACGTTTCTGCCAACACTAGAACCAGACTCTCTAGTTTTCTCACTGATGTATTATTTGGTGCATACATTCAAATAAGGTATTGTAAAGTTTTAATTTTTTTCTTTGTTTTAAGGTATGATGAATGGGTAAAGGCTGACAGGATAATCTGGCCTTTGGATAAAGGTGGACCAAAGAAAAAACAGAAGAAAAAAGCGAAAGTATGTATATAGAGTCATATCCTTTATGATAAATGTAGGTATTATTTATATTGTACTGTTTTTTATAAATCTTGTTTTCTCATTATGATAATCCTCTTGATTCTTTTAAGGTAGTTGTGATTTTCTCTCTTCTAAGAACCTAAAAGAACAAAAATGTAAACACATTATCACACTGTTTCAGGAAAGATAAAAACCAGGGATCCCTTAGGGTATAGGCTTAAAACTCAAATGTCTGTAGGGGCTATACAGGAAAAAAGGGTAAAGCAGGGTTGATAGTGACAAAAAAGAGGACACTTTCCTCACCAAGGGAGGGTGGAATTCACCAGTCTCCTGTGGGATGCAGACTCAGGGCTGCCAGATTTTAGGATTTTTTTAAGTCACTGTCTTGAAAGCTAATACGAGATTTTAAAACACATACCTACTGGCTAGTTGTACTCACAACCACACCCTCGATTTTCAGCCTTTCCTGTAGAGAGTCACCTAGTGTTTTATCTGTTTAATGTGGGTATCTTTCTGGTGCTCAGGGAGTAGTAAGAAATGAGGCGGGGAAGGTGCTGAGTGGTTGTGCATCTCTCTTATGCACGGACTCTGGCTTTCACAAATGTAATTGCAGTGTTGCAAACTGTAGACTATCATATTCATATAAATTACAAACTGTGTTAGAAAACAACTTGCTTTTAATGTTTCTATAAGCACAAATTAAGAGTTGATGTATAAAATATGTAACCTTTCTGAGTTATGGTCCTCCTTGGAGAAATACAATGTTTATTTTTTCTAAGGCACTGGCCCTTTTCATACATTTTTTTGTTGTTACCCAGAATAAAGAGGACAGCGAAAAGGATGAAAAGAGGGATGAGGAGAGGCAGAAGTCAAAACGAGGACGACCTCCTTTAAAATCGACACTTTCATCGAACATGCCATATGGTTTATCTAAGACTCCAAACAGTGAAGGAAAATCAGGTATCAGAAGTGCTCGCAGCAATATGCCAGACAGCTCACCTCTGTCAAATGGAATGGAAGGTGCTCGATTTTGAGGATCGTTGATTTTAAAAAATCAATAATATAAACAATAAAACTTCACTTGTGTGTGAGATTCATAGAAGATCATCTAAGTTTTTAATCTCATATAATTTACACTAAAAAATTTGACTTGAAGAAAATCTTTATTTTAGTATATCATGTTTATTTAAAATTTAGTGGTTTTATTTTAATTTGGGAATACTTTTCCTACAGTATTGTAGGAATATTCTAATTTTATTTTATTTTTTAAGATTTTATTTATTTATTTGACAGAGACAGAGAAGGAATACAAGGAGGGGGAGTGGGAGAGGGAGAGGGAGAAGCAGACTTCCTGCTGAGCAGGGAGCCCGACACGGGGCTTGATCCCAGGGCTCTGGGATCATGACCCGAGCCGAAGGAAGACACTTAATGACTAAGCCACCCAAGTGCCCCAGAATATTCTATTTTAAAAGATGATGGGTTGACAAGTCATGCATCCTACTCTCTGCTGCACTGTCTTTCAGACGCGCACCAGTGTTTCTCGTAACTCGTGCTGTTCACCTAGGATATTTCAACAAAGCTGAGACCAAAGTTTTCAAAAAGCACAAACTAATGCAATATAGGCATTTTATGATGAGTATAGGTGAATATATTCTGTTTTGTTTTTAAATTTACCCCCACTTTTCTTCCTTTGTGTGCTTTCCCATGTAAATTAAAATGTTAAATAGTGGTCTTATATGAAATTTTCCCTCCCTTCAAGAAAAAAGGTATTCTGAACTACGAGATTGCCATTTGTCCATATAGTGTTTGTGTGTAAAATAGAGAAGGGTATGCTCATACCTCCTTACTGCCATCTGGTGCGAAGTGGTCATAATACACAAATGCTAGATACCCCCAAAGTGTAAGGTGTCCTTTGATAGCATGCTCTTGTGCAGTGTAAAAACTACAAAACTATATACATAGTAGTCTTAGTCTTGCTCAACTCCTAGATGAAACTTCATTTTTTAAGATGAGAACAGATGGATTCTAAATTTTGAATATGATAAAATCACAAAACCTTATACCTTTTCACTTAAAAAAATACATTTAGGTTTGCCATTTTGAACTTGTTTACAATATGATCACCATGTGAGCAGAATTTTTATGTTTTATAGTTTCTTACGGCCTAATTTATTATTTTTAAAAATAATTTACTATAAAATAAATACGTTTTATAGCTCCTTACAGCCCTTATTATTTTAAAAAATTCTTTAAGTTAATGAGAATGATTTTTTTTGCAAGAAGGTAGCTTGACTAGGGGCACCTGGGTGGCTCAGTTAGTTACGTGTCTGCCTTTGGCTCAGGTCATGATCCCAGGGTCCCTCTCTGCTCAGCAGGGAGCCTATTTCTACCTCTGCCTGCTGCTCCCCCACTGTGCTTTCTATCTCTTTCTCTCTAATAAATAAATAAAATCTTAAAAAAAAAAGTTTGCTTGCCCATACTTTTATGTCTTTTAATCAGAAGAACATTTAAATTTTGGGGAATTCAAATGGCTCATTTTGTACATCTCCTCTTTTCAGAATTATGTTAAATAATTCTTTCTAGGGACACAAAATGCCCATCACATTTATTAATCAGTACCTATTAGACCTCAAATCAAACCACTTAATGTATTAACTTAATATAATTTCAGTACTAGTCCTTTGATTTTTCTTGTTCTTTTTTTTTTTAATTTAACATTTATTTATTTATTTTAGAGAGTCAGTACAGGGGTGAGGGGCAGAGGGAGAGAGAGAATCCTAAGCAGAATCCCTGCTGAATGTTGAGCCCGATGTGGGGCTCAGTTTCATGACCCCCAGATGATGATCTGAGCCAAAACCAAGAGTGGCATGCTCAACCAACTAAGCCACTCAGGTGCCCCGGTCCTTTGATTATTCTAAGGATTAACATAGCCTAAACGTGACACTAGTGAAAAATGCAAAATAGTTCTTTTATAAAATTGAGATAGTAATATTTTCAATGTGTTGTATATTTTACATGGAGTTTAATTTGAAGTACCCGCATTTAAGGCACAAATAAATGTATGACCAGAAATTTTTACAGGGATGTACTCAGAGATACATGATTAAGAGTTTTGTTTGGGTAGTAGAATTTTTATTCTAAAGTTACATTGGTAATTAAGATAGAAACCCTTGTAATATAAAATTTCCTTTTGCAGACTCTTGCTCATCGGATAGTGAAACAGAAGACCTTTTAGAAAAGAATTTGATGAATGAAGATCTTTCTCCTGATGGTAAAGAACTAGAAAAAAATGAAAATTTAAATGATGATAAAGTAGATGAAGAAAATCCAAAGATTGCTGCACATATATTAAAAGACAATGAAAGGATACAAATGCAGCCGTTAGAAACACTGAAGTTAGAAGTTGGAGAGAATGAACAAATAGTACAGATTTTTGGAAGTAAAGTGGAACACATAGAAGAAGTTAAGAAAGAGGCTGAAAAATCTCCTAAGGGAAAGGGAAGACGAAGCAAGACAAAAGACCTTTCTTTAGAAATTATAAAGATTTCATCATTTAGCCAGGATGAAGCGGGAAGTGAACCTCATATAGAAACTCAGAGTCTAGAATTTTCTTCATTAGACAGTAAAAACTTCTCTTCTACTACCGAAGATGAAACTGACCAATGTGCAAAAGAAAAAAAGTTGAAACGGAAAATACTGGGACAATCATCACCAGAGAAAAAAATACGAATTGAGAATGGAATGGAAATGACCAACAGCTTATGTCAAGAAAAGACCAGTGACTGTGTTGCATCTGAGGGAATGAAAAACTTAAATTTTGAGCAACATTTTGAAACAGAAAATGAAGGAATGCCATCATTAATTGCAGAGTCAAACCAACGCATTCAAGAATTGACTAGTGAAAAATTTGACAATCCCGCTGAAGAAACTGTAAATACTCCACGGAAAGAAGAAGAGGATGCAATGCCTCTGATTGGGCCTGAGACTTTGGTTTGCCATGAAGTCGATCTGGATGATTTGGATGAGAAGGATAAGACCAGTATTGAAGATGCAGTAGTTGAAAGCTCTGAGTCTAACTCTCTTGTTTCTATCCCACCTGCCCTTCCTCCTGTAGTACAGCATAACTTTTCAGTAGCTTCACCACTTACTCTCAGTCAAGATGAGTCTCGCAGTATAAAAAGTGAGAGTGACATAACCATTGAAGTTGATAGCATTGCTGAAGAATCCCAAGAAGGTCTCTGCGAGAGGGAATCAGCGAATGGGTTTGAAGCCAGTGTTGCCTCTGGTACCTGTAGTATAATTGTTCAAGAAAGAGAAAACAGAGAGAAGGGTAAGGACTTTCTAGGGAGAATATCAGCCTGTATGATCAGCCCCCAAATTAGTAAGTTAAGAGTTTTAGGAGCTCTTGAGCAGTAAAGTTCCCTCCCTCCCTCCCTCTTATTCATGCTTTCCTTTCTACCTCCCCCTCTCCTTTACCCTGCCTTAAAAAAAGAAAAAAGAAAAAAAAGAAAAAAAAAGTATATATAGAAATTTATTTGGAGTAGACAAATGAATAATTACAGCTGCTCTTGCCTGGCCGTGGCTCCAGAGTGGAGTATGAACTGGGGTAGTGGGAATCATGGCAGAACAGGTGTTTAGAAAGTTTCTTCCCCTCTCTGAGTTGTAGCTGAAACTGTAACCAAAGGAGGCATTATGCTTCGAGAAAACTCTGATGGAGAAGTATTGCAAGCAATAGTAATAGTTGTTGGATCGGGCTCTAAAGGAAAGGGTAGAGAGATTCATCCAGTTAGTGTGAAAGTTGGAGATAAATTCTTCTCCCAGAATATGGAGGCACAAAGTCGTTCTAGGTGACAAGGATTATTTTTTATTTGGAGATGGTGACATTCTCAGAAAGCACGTAGACTTATTAATAAATCATTATTGAAATGGCATCATAGGAAGCTGCTCATTCCTCTGAGTTGTGGAATCTTTAATCATGTAAATAATTTCCATGTCTCTTTTATATAAACTAATGGTATCCAAAATATATATATATATATATATATTTTTTCAATTGTCTCTTCCCCCTAATTTCAGGTCAGAAAAGGCCAAGTGATGGAAATAGCGGATTATTGGCAAAAAAGCAAAAGCGTACCCCAAAGCGAACAAGTGCTGTAGCCAAAAGTGAAAAGAATGGAACAGGTTGGTGCTTTCCAATGCTGGCTTTAGCACAGTGTTAATATTTTCAGCATTTTGTTGGTTCGATCATTTGTGTCAATTTAAAAATAAATTTGGTTTCAGGGCATCTGGCTGGCTTACTTGGTAGAGTATGTGACTCTTAATCTCAGAGTTGTGAGTTCAAGCCCCATGGTGGAATTTACTTAATTAAAAAAAAAAATTTTTTTTAAATGTTTGGTTTATTATGTTCTGGAAATAGCAGTTTTTCCACTGGTTTTTATTTTTTTTTTATTTATTTTTTTTTTTTAAAGATTTTATTTATTTATTTGAGAGAGAGACAGTGAGAGAGAACATGAGCGAGGAGAAGGTCAGAGGGAGAAGCAGACTCCCCATGGAGCTGGGAGCCTGATGCGGGACTCGATCCCGGGACTCCAGGATCATGACCTGAGCCGAAGGCAGTCGTCCAACCAACTGAGCCACCCAGGCGCCCTCCACTGGTTTTTAATCTGAAGGGGCTTGCCAGTTTTATTTGGAGCTGGGATAGCTGATTCTTTTTTTATGTTCATTTCATTTGTATTTCTTATGTAAAGTGGTTTAATATTGATGAACGTATTTGAGAATCTTGAATAATAGGAAAGGTCTTTTGAATGGAATGGTTTACTTGAATCTAGAAAAGCTGATTTCTAAATAGTATCATGAAAAACAAGAAGATAGTAAGATTCTTACAGAAACAAACAAGAAAGTAAATCAGTATGAATAGCATACATGAGAAAGACTTCTGTGTGGAATAAAACTAAGTTGTGGAATATAGCAGAAATAAACATGGTTGATTTTGACAAAGTCTTATCTCCAAAACATGCCTTCATACAAGGCTGAAAAGAAAATTCTAGGTTACAGTAGATGCATTTCCTATGGAGGGAGCATATAGTTTATATAAGATAAAAGATTATTTCAAAGGAAAACTTTTGAACCATATTTGAAGTTCTTAGAGCCACATGTGGCTAGTGGCTGGACAATACAGATACAGAGTTCAGAGGAGGAGTGATGGGAAATGAGAATGGAGAGTCAGCAGGAATTAGACAGGGCAACTTAATAACGTCATAGTGCCTGGCAGATAGGTTTGTTAGACGATCAAAGTGAACACCACCAGTAATGGGACTAATGGGAATCACGTACTACCTGACAGGATGCAACAGAAACACAGGAGCACATTGTGACACTCTTGTCAAAGGGGCATAACCTGAATATAATCATCAGGAACCACCAATAAATTCCAACTGAAGGGTCTTCTATAAAATAACTGATTTGTAATTTAAGAAGTTGCAAAGGTCATGAAAGTCAAGGAAAGAGGAACTGTTGCAGAGTTAAAGGAGGCTTATGAGACATGACAATTAAAAGCAGCATATCATTCTCGCCCGGACCCCATTGCTACAAAAGACATGATTGGGTCAAGTAGAGAAGCTTGTATAGGATCTGAGAATTAGGTGATAATACGTTTGTGTTCATTTCCTGATTTTGATTGTTGTATTATGGTTCTCTAAGTGTGTGGTGGTTCTAAAAATGTACCTACAAATCTGTTGATATTCTCCCCTTCAAGAGACAAAGCTTAATTCCCTTGAGTGTGGGCTAAATGAAGTGGTAGAATATGACTTCAGAGACTAGGTCATAAAAGGCACCGCAGATTCCTCCTTGCTCTCCCTTGGATCACTTGGTCTGAGGGAAGTTAGTTGCCAAGTCCTGAGGACACAGTAGTCTATGGGGAGGTCCACATGGTGAACTGAGCACATCCTGCCAACAGCAAGCAAGGAGCTGAGGCCTCCTGCCAAAAGCCACATGAGTGAAACATCTTGGAAACATAGTCTTCAGCTGCAGTGAAGTCTTCAGAGACCACAGCTTTCAGCTAAAGGCTTGACTGCAACATTGCAGGATTCTCTGAGCCAGACTATACAGCCAGGCTTCTTCCAGATCCCAGATATTGTGAGATATCTGGGATATCCAGATATCCCAGAGATAACCGTTTGTAGTTTTAAACTGTTAAGTTTGGGGCCAGTTTGCAGATAACTAATACGAGAAGAATGTTGAAATTTGTAAGAAAGAAGCACTGAAGTTACTCAAGTATGGCTGAGTAACTTAACCTTCTAAAGGGTCAGAAAAACATTTTTTGGTAACTGATCTTACAAGTTTTTTGTAAGTTTAAGGATTGTCTAAAATGTTTAAAAGATTAAAAAGAAAGGAGATAATCAGTTTTACTTTTAGGACTTCTTATTTGTCAAGAAGAAATGAATTTAAGAGATGGAATCACTGGGACTCAGTTATTATTAGTTACATATGAGGGACCTGCTGATGACCGTATGGAATACAGGAGAAGCAGCAGGTTGTTGGAAAAGTAATTGAGAGAATGTTGAATTAGGGGTACCCAGTATTAGGGAAGTAGGGGTCTAGAGCTTAGAAGAGTCTGTTTTTAGAAGATGATTATGTGAAGGATTGCAAGATGATAAAATTGCCATGGGAGAGTTGTAAAATGAAAAGAAAAAGAAGCAAAAATATAATTCAGTCTGGGCTGTCTTTATATGGGCATTGATCAGAGACAAATGCAGGTCACTAAACGCTAGTGGGTTTGAATGAGAAAGAAGTTTTGAATTCTATAGGATATGCAATATGATTAAAATACATTCAATGAATTTGGTGAATTATAAATGTTGGGACCCTAACAAGAGCATGGGAATATGATTAGAAGATGTGGAAATCAGGATAACAAAGAATTTCTTTCAAGAAATTCAACTTTAAAGAGAAGGAAAGAGGTGCCAGCTAAAAGGGGAAGGTCTCCTTCTGTTCCCTCCCTCTCTCAGGGCCAGAAGGATGTACGCATGTTGGTAGACTGGGAAAAGAAGCTGAAGATAAAAGAAGAGGGATAGTTGATGTTGGGCTATTTTAGAGGAGCTGTGAGTGGATGGTTTTAAGAGTACAGCTGAAGAGATTAGTCTTCAAAAGCATTCTCCTCTTTCTGAGCCTCCCCAAAAGTTAATAAAGACAGATGCAGGTAGAGGAGAGGCTGGGAAATTGAGTACGTAACATTCAACTTAGCTTTTTCAATAGAAGGCAAGGTTGGCGTTTGAGAGTAGGGAGGAAGTTGGGTATGAGAGATTGGGGGAAAAAGAAAAAGTAAAGCTGAGAGAATTCTAATTTGTTAAGAAGTGAAAAGCAAAAGCATATCTAAGTACAAATCTGGTGAAGAGGGACAGAGTTGCAAATGGTT
The DNA here is from genome assembly GCF_022355385.1 of Mustela nigripes. Lineage (NCBI taxonomy): Eukaryota > Metazoa > Chordata > Mammalia > Carnivora > Mustelidae > Mustela > Mustela nigripes. The sequence continues at coordinate 104,374,869 of NC_081569.1, forward strand.
ATCTGATCACATTTTATTATATGTATGTTAAAGGAAGTGTATACATCAAGTATTTTTTGTGCTTTTTCATTTATGCAGTTTGGGTAGCTTTATGTCTTGTTTTAAACATAAATGGGACAATACTGTAAATATTATAACTTTGCTTTTTTATTTAACTATATATTGGATATTTTGCCATTTTTGTTCTTATAAACTTTAGCTCATTCTTTTTAACTTTGAAGTACTCAATAGTATACTTGGCCTTTGAACAACAGGGGTTTAAATTGTGCAGATACACTTACACAGATTTTTTAGAGTTCTGTTAATGTATTTCCTGTTCCTTATGGTTTTCTAACATTTTCTTTCTGTAGCTTACTTTATTGTTAGAATATACTGTATAATGTTGTATATAACTTATACACTCAGTGCTAATCAATTTATGGTATCAGGCTTGCGATCAGCAGTAGGCTTATTAGCAATTAAGTTTTTGGGGAGTCAGAAGTAAATGCAGATTTTTGAGTGCATGAGGGGTCAGTGCCCCTAACCCCAACGTTGTTCAAAAATCAAGTGTATATAATTTTTAACCTTTTTCCCATTGGTTGGCATTTAGATTTCCATTTCTTTACTTTAAGAAATTTGTACATTTGTACACTTATTTCTGTAGGATACAGACCCAGTATAATTGCTGGGTCTGCTGCATTTTGATATTTGATATTTTTTTCATTTATAATCTCTGAATCCATTTTTTCTTATTCTAGGACAAAGTAGTGATAGTGAAGATCTTCCTGTCCTGGACAATTCAAGTAAATGTACACCAGTAAAGCATCTTAGTGTGTCTAAGCCACAGAAGCTTGCACGATCTCCTGCAAGAATTTCCCCTCACATCAAAGATGGAGAAAAGGATAAACACAGGGAAAAACACCCGAATTCATCCCCTAGAACATATAAATGGAGCTTTCAACTCAGTAAGAAGCTTTAGAAAACCTGAATGTATTTTGTAAAAGTGATATTTACCTTAAAATGGCAAAATAACAAACAGTGGCTACCAGATCCATTTATGTAGGTTTCCAAATATTGTTTTATCAGTAATCACCACTTAGCATCTTAAACATAAATCAATGCCTTTTCATAATAATCTGATAAATATTAGAGAAAGATCTTCAGTAATGAAATAAGATGTGTGTTTGTATAATCAATGAAACTGAAATACCCTATTATTGACAACTGAAAATAACCAATGAATGAAAAAATCATTGATACCAAGAAACTACTTGGATGAATAACTACAATTACAGATCAGGGTTGCTGTGTATTGATGTTTTCTTGTGTTTATCTGATTATTTAAGTAATACATCATTAAGTAATACATATTTGGTATAGAAAATTTGGGATTTATACAGAAACCTTATTCATGGATTTAATTACTTTCATCCCTGCTTACAGAGCCTTATTTAGTTAATATGGAAAGTTTTAATAAACTCAAGCTTTTGATGATTTAGAGGTTGAGTTTTGATAGAACTGCCATCTTCTTTCTTCAGATAATTATTTTAAAATCCAAATTAACCTTTTTTCTCCTTTTAGATGAATTAGATAATATGAACAGTACAGAGCGAATCTCTTTTCTCCAAGAAAAATTACAAGAAATCAGAAAATATTACATGTCTTTGAAATCTGAAGTTGCAACCATAGACAGGAGGAGGAAAAGATTAAAAAAGAAAGACAGAGAAGGTAATTTGATTAGAGTTTTTCTTCCCTTGTTTTTCAAATATATGCTGTCATTTTAGAAGATTTACCTTAGTTACTCTTTGGATATAGTACACATTAATTGTTGTTTTTAGATCCTAGTTCTATCTTCTTTGTGATATTATTGAAATGAGTGCATCAACAGCTGAATTAATCAGTATGAGACTATTGAAAAGGACTGTGAACTATTTTACAAAATGTGTGATTTTATTAAATGTGGTGGGTTCCCAAGAAGAGTTAGTTACTCCCTCTGAAATTCACTCTTTGCTCAACAAATACTTATGGCTACCTCTTACTAGTTACTATATTTGTTATTATGAGGTTCACCAAAATTAGTGGGCATGTGGGTTATCCTCAAAGAGATGATCTTTTTACGATCATAAATTATTTCCTAAGGAAGGAAGTCAACAGAAGTTGAAATTGTTCAGCTCAACATTAATGTGTTCACACTATGTGCCAGTTTCTCTTCGAGGTGGTGAAAGCACAGAGATGAATGAGATACAGACTTTGATTTCAAAGATCTTAACTTCTAGCAGAAAGGGTGTGTGATGAGGGCATCAAGAGTGAAATCACCAAATACAGGAGTTGGTGAAAGGAGCGATCCCTTTGGATTGATCATGGAGAGAGAGTAGTGTCTGAATTAGACCTTAAAACTCTGTAGGACTGACTCATTACACATAGATAGATTTACACACATCTACCCCGTCTGCAAGCCCCACTAAAAGAGCAGTAAAAAAAAATGAAAAGCCCTGTACCCACAAAAACAGGATAATGGGAATAGCGGACCACAGCAGACCTAGAAATGTCAACAGTTTCTCTCTTGGAAGATAAAAAGCAGATGGACTGCTAAAACCTAAGCTTGTTTATCCTTGCAGTGGGGCAAAACAAAGAGCAATCCAGTCCATACCACATCACTCCAGCTCTGCAAGCAGGGATATAGGTGAGGCTAAAAATGGAGGTTGGTTGAAAATGGAAGGAGAAATTGCATCCTTTTGTCCCATCCTGTTATCCAAACTACCTTCTGCAGCTCTAGCAGAAAACAGAAAAATTAACTGATTGTGTAGACAATCAGTAACTGTAACTGTAGACTCAGGGACACCAGCCATAGCTGAAGGTGAGAGTGCAAAAGCAGAAATAATAAGCCTAAGCAAAAGTCTGCAGTAGTGAATGATGAAACCCCTGTCCCTTTTCCAACGGAAACTCTTACCTCTTGGCTTCCTGAAATCTGGCAACTAAGTTTATGTTCATTCTTCGGAGGAGACTGAAGGATTCTTCTGGAGAAGCTGGTCAACCCAAGCGGAACTAACAAAGAGACCAAATTTAGAGGTTCCTAAACCAAAAAGCAAGATCCTTGCCAAACACTACATATGCACTGCCCATCACTGAAAAGCTCCGCATACTCACACACAGCTTCCAGTTAGCTTTTAATGCCCCTCTCTTAAATATGGGAGCCCCAAGACCAGATGAGAAAGCTTCTACATAAAGGTAGGACCTGAGCCGAAGGCACACGACTGACTGAGCCTCCCAGGCGCCCCCCAAATATTATACTATTAATACAATTCAGAGACCAAGAAGGATCTCTAAAAATAAGACAGCAGGCATTTAAAAAAATGTAATAGAAGAGATGGATAACAAAGCTAAAAAAATCGCAATACATGGTCAAAAAGACAATAGGAGAAAAGAACTAAGAGAAGTATAGGATCTGGTCAAGAGATCCAACTTCTGAATCACAGGCTTTCCAGAAAAAGAGTACTGAACAAACACAGGAGGAAGCTGTCATCAGAGAAGTATTATAAGAAGAACTTCCAGAAACAAAGGATATGAATTAAAAGATGAAAGGACTCAACTGTAACATCTATAAAGAATGGGGGGAGAAAAATCACACCCAAAGCACTGTGAAATTTCAGAACCCCTTGGTTTACCATATAAAGGTATACCTAAAAAATGGGTCTTAGAACAGCATCAGGTTTCTCAGTGCACTAGAATTTAGAAGCCAAACTAGAAACTAGAAAGCTAAGAAGACAACATAGAATCCAGGAAACAAGGAATCCCACTTAGGAAAACAGTAAAGAAAAGTGATGAAAAGGGCGCCTGGGTGGCTCAGTGGGTTAAGCCGCTGCCTTCGGCTCAGGTCATGATCTCAGAGTCCTGAGATCGAGTCCTGCATCGGGCTCTCTGCTCAGCAGGGAGCCTGCTTCCCTCTCTCTCTTCTGCCTGCCTTTCCATCTACTTGTGATTTCTCTCTGTCAAATAAATAAATAAAATCTTGAAAAAAAAAAAAAGTGATGAAAAGATAGGTGATGAAAGCGATAGGGTGACCACTGCCTAGAGAGCCAACTATTCCAAGAAGAGGATGAATAGGAGGTGAGGATCCAGGTTCTGTCTCTTAAAAAAAAAAAAAAAAAGTAAATTATGTGATAGGGTTGCTTAAATTAAGAGTTGTCTGCCTGTGGCAGAGAGTTTGGGAGCTAATTTCTAATAAAATTACCTGTATCATATGTGATCTTGAATCACTCTAGTCCAAGTCCAGGAGTGTTAATTCCTAGAAATAAGAGCAAATGAAAGATTAGGCTTTCCATGTTTGTCCTTTTCTTTAACAACTGTAAATAGCAAGAAGCAGTCTTTTTTTTTTTTTTTTTTTTTTGGACAGAGAGAGATCACAAGTAGGCAGAGAGGCAGGCAGAGAGGGAGAGGAGGAAGCAGGCTCCCTGCTGAGCAGAGAGCCTGGTGCAGAACTCGATCCAAGGACCCTGAGATCAAGACCTGAGCCGAAGGTAGCGGCTTAACCCACTGAGCCACCCAAGCGCCCAGCAAGAATATGTCTTTACAGAACTTTTAAAACTTTTAAGAAGAAGAGCAAATGAGCAAGTTGAAATTTCTTCAGAGCACCCTGAAATGCTTTAAGTTTCCTAAAGTTGATAAGAGTTTCAGACAACTAGAAAGATTCTTTTATTACAATCTTCCCGTTTTGTTTTATTTTTTTTTTTAATTTTTTGTAGTGCAAAGTGAGTTATTGAAGTGAGATCCTGAGTGATTTCTGGAATATTAGAATTCATGGTAATGAGTTACATGTCACATTGATAGTACATGTACACACTGAGAGAGACATACTTAAAAATTAAAAATTTAAATAGGAACAAGTATGCAAAGTTTGGCAGGAGATGGGAGCTTTGCAAAGAAAAAAAAAACACCCCAAAAAAGGCTAATTACCAGATGCATAGAGTAGTGATCCTTAATTTGTGTTATGTCCTGGAGAGTTCTGTTAAAGTCATATGAGGATTTTTTTCCTGTTGTTAGTTCTTGGTTTTTTTAAGGTTTTATTTTTTTTTTTTTACATAATCTCTACACTTATTATGGAGCTTGAACTCACAACCCCGATATCAAGAGTCACACACCCTCCTCCTGACTGAGCCAGGCAAGTGCCCTGTGAGGACATTTTTCCAATCACACACTCACACTTCCATCCTGAGCCTAACACCATCAGGATTCTGAAACCTGACCTGGATAAGTGCTGTTGCTTAAGGGATGCTGTGTGCATTAGGTCTGCTGGGGCAGGGTGAGGGTAGGAAGCCAGTGGTTAGCTGCTTAGAGGAGATTCTCTGGGATGAGTGAATTCTCTTATGGTCCGAGAGCCCAGAGACAAAGGACGAACTTGCTACAGTGAGAATTTAACCCTGGTTGACCTTGTTTCGGTTTTGAGGCAAGGTGAGTTCCTTCCAGCTGTCTTTCAAGTTAGGGTTTAAGAGTTTATTATCTCGGGCGCCTGGGTGGCTCGGTGGGTTGGGCCGCTGCCTTCGGCTCGGGTCATGATCTCAGGGTCCTGGGATCGAGGCCCACATCGGGCTCTCTGCTCGGCGGGGAGCCTGCTTCCTCCTCTCTCTCTGCCTGCCTCTCTGCCTGCTTGTGATCTCTCTGTCAAATAAATAAAATCTTTAAAAAAAAAAAAAAAAAAAGAGTTTATTATCTCTTTTATCTTTACATTTTAAGATGCCTTTTTTGGACTGAGTTATTTGACCAGAGAGTGATTCCACTCACTTGTCCCAAACAGTTTTTGCTGACAGTTTGTTATTCCAAATGTTGGCACCATTTAAGAGGACTGTAATTGAAATGAATGCTAAGAAATTTACTTCTGACTTGCAGTGGCTGGGTATCTTTATGTGATAGTCTAAGAGGTCTGATGTAGTTATTTTGATTCCACAGTGTCTCATGCAGGAGCCTCCATGTCATCGGCTTCGTCAGACACTGGAATGAGCCCCTCATCCTCATCTCCCCCACAAAATGTACTGGCTGTAGAATGCAGGTGATGAACGTTTTCTCTGCCTTCCCAGCAGTTTGCTGCCATGGACATAAATCCCAAAATCCTGAAATACAACCACAGAAAGCACTCAACTGGTTTGACATTGCTAAGTATATCCTGTATACCTTTCCAAGCTGGATTGTATCTATTCCCTCTTTTCTCTTTTTTTCTGTTGCAAAAAATAAGCTGATTAATAATTGAAGGTTAGGCAGCCTGCCATATTTGTCATAATTTTTCCTCTTTAACTTTTTTCATTTTTCGTGAAGATAGAAAAAGGGCACTTAGCAAATTCAATTTGTATAATAAAGCTTTCAAATGTTATAGAAATCATAGACGAGCAAGTGCACATGATAAACATCAAAATATTATCCAGCTGAGTAGTGACTGCTGCACTTTCACTGAGATGTATTTGAACACTTGGTGAGTAGGGGGTTTATGTTGTTTTTTTTTTACTTGTTTTTTTATTTTTGTGGAAGCACTTGCTATTTAGAACTGCCAAAGTATATGTTCAGCAGTGTGCCCAGGTTTAAAGGTGTAAATGGGACAAAATAAATTGTGAAAGGAAGTGTAGTTGACTGAAAACTACAGTTGTAATAAGTCTTCCACTTTTTATAGGATTTTTGAGCACACAATTATGCAAATATTTTAATGTTTATTAATGTTTACAGTGGAATTGTGAATAAGTTTTCAGTGGACTATCTTATCCCTTGACAAAAATATTTTGTCTTTTTTCTATGTAATTTCAGAGTTTTTATTTTGTTACAAAAAGACAAAAATGAAATATATAACAACAATGAAGTTATTTAACAAGATTTCTAAAGCTGAAAATTTTGTGTAAAATAAGGTATTATCTTGCAACTTGTTAAATATATTTATTCAGACATTGGATGTTGTATTTTTATGTATTTTTTAAAATATTAATAAAATTGAAAAAAAGAAAATTCTAGGTTAATTCACTCTTTGGATGACAATAGCTCTCAGCTGTCCCTTTTACAGGAGGTTGCATCCAGTAGCTTTGCCTGTATTGAAGGGAGTCTGTCTCATTCCTTCAAACAGTATAGAACTATAAATGGGCATCTGGATCATTAAAGTATGTCCTCGTTTAGAAACTTTGGCAGTCCTAGTGTTTAAACTGTTTTGAGGATCAAATTTTTGGTTGCCCTTAAGATACTTTGTCATAGTTTTTATGTTTGCTATACTGCCGAATAAATTTCTATCTCCCAAAGTTGAGATACAACAACTAAGTAAAGCAACTATGTATGCTTTGTCTGTGAATTGTTCCACAGACTGATACATTTTGTAAATAATTCCAAAATCATGTATTTAAAGCATTTTTGCCATATACATTATGTAAAAAGGTGATTTTTTAAAATCAGTTTTTAAATTCATGTTTGTACATTGAAAGGGGTTTTTTTTAAACCTCCTTTTCTGTGTTTAATATGCTGTAGAGTAATAACCTAGATGCTCTAGACTGTATATCAGGATCTGATTTACAAGAACAAAGTCAGAGCCAAACACTAGTGATGGCATAGCATTACCGAAATCATTGTTTCTTAATTTCATTTTACCACATTGTGAACTTGTGATTCAGATTCCTTCCATTTTCGCAGAGAATTAAAAAGAAAAAAGTACTCTTGTAAAATGCACTTTTTTGTCTTTTCTTTGCAAAGCAGAAGTATTTCAATGTAAAATAAAAATGGAGCTCAGTGGGCAGTATTAATAAAGGCCATGTTTTAAACATAGGCTTTATATTTTTAGTTTTCATTTAAGTGATTGTTTTTTTTCCCAAGTGCCAGTAATTGAACAGTTGGAAAATCAGACTTTGCAAAACAGAGCATATTCGATATATTCATCAGTCTTTATAATAAAATATTTCTAGCACTTAATTATAAAAGTGAAAAATGTCATGTCATTCAAATCCACTTGGAACTAGGAGGCAACCTCAGATTCATACGTTAGAGATTTTAATGATTTCCTTCAGAAGCAATTCAGTGAATGAGAGAACTAGTTATCTACTTGAATACTATCCCTTTTAATCAGTATAAATCTGGTAATGAAGTATTGGGGCCTTGCTCCAGAGAACAAAATTATATATTCATTCAATGGGTATGTGGACACTGTTAGAATCCTTTTATTTTGGAGCTGGAGAGGATTATGAAATAAGTGCATACTAAGTATTAAATTCAGATATTAGACACATTTTGAGTTTAGCTAAATTTTGGATAGTGCTTGCATGTGATTAAAAAAGTAAAAGTGTAAAGACATTCTTTAACATCTGAAGTAGAAGGTGCTATCTATAAGGTTAAATTCTTAAAGATTATGGAGACTGTTTCATTATTCCATTGTGTGCTTTTATTGTTTGTTGTGTTTCTAGTTTTCCCGTCCTTCACTAAGAAACATGTTTGTACTTAGCATATACATACAATGTCTTCCATGAAATTGCTTTAAATTATGGAAATCCATACGGGTTAAACTATTAATTTATGTATCTTATTAAGTCCTAAAATCTACCTTTCTTCTAAACCCTATAATTTGACATAACTGTTAACACTGTGAAAGCACTGAAAGCTATATATTCAACCACACATTAAAAAACTATTACCAGAAGTCATTCATCAACAATTTATTGGTTATCTGCTAAGTGCCAGGCCCTATGCTAAGGCCCAGAAGTTACAACAGTGAACAAGACAGGAAAGGGTCCCTGTCTTTAAGCAATGTATAATCTAATGAGGTAGGTTATACACAGGTGCCATGAAATACATATAGGAGCCCAGCTTGGAAGACAAGGGTGGTCAAGGAACGCTTTGCAGAAAAAGCAACAGTAAAACTGAGCCCCATGAGGATAATGAGTTGGCGACGCAAATGGAAGGAGAGATGCGGAGAGGAAAGCACTCCAGGCGCATGGGGCTGGAAGGGAATGAGTCAAGGCAGGAACTGACTTGAGGTAGGAGACACAGGAGCCAGGTCATGCAGAGCCATTCATTTTGGAAATAATTCTTTCCAAATCATGCATTCAAAGCAGTTTTGCTTCTTTAAACCCAAACACTGCACCTGCCCACCTCTGCCTCTTGTTCCTCTTGTTTCCCCCATCACTCTATCCCTTCTTGACCAGAGCCATTTCTGGAGTGACTTTCTATGAAGCTTTTGCTGACTTACCACCACCACCTCCTTCCTTTATGCTCTCATAGCATTTTCAATCTATCATCTTACATGACAACTTACCTTGTATTATGTTTACTTAGGCATGTGTCTTTCCACCCTACTAGAAGTTAGTTCCTTATGTACTTAATCATACTTGTATCCCACAAAGTGCCTGATCTAGCACCTAATAATACACAGTAAGATGGTCAAAAACTATGTTTAAGTTGAGAAAATTTACTTTTGAATTGCTATTGTTTCTTGCTTTTACCAGTGATTCTTATGTACAAGTCAGACATTTATAAATTGTCTTTGTGGTTCTTTTCACAAGGTGATAATGGTAAAATACCATTTGAGAAGTGCAAAGTAGACCTGTTAAACTGTCTAATCCCCAACCCAGAGTATTTGTAAACTGAGTTTTTTCCCTTCTCATTTCTTCCTCCCTCTTCCATTACTCTATGTGGTTATACACAGATTTTTTTATCCTGTTGCAGGAAAACTACTGTATGTGATGGCATTCATCATTAGTGAAGATTGAGGGGCTCTTAAGAAGGAGTCTGAGCTAATGGAGAATTTCTAATATATGCTCAGTAGCAATTTTTTTTTTAGTTATTTACGTTTTATTACAAAACCAAATGTTTTTCTTCTTAAGCACAAAAAACCTTTTCATATATTCATATTAGACTCATATCTTTTTAAAAACTAGTATTTATAATTTTAGAGTTTACAGTTAACTTAATTATGAAGCTATCTTCCATTTTGTAATCTGTATCACTAAAATTCATTTTGAAAAGTTGTGTTGTGAAAAATTTAAAACTTCCATGTAAATATAATAAATGATTATTCTGCACAAGTAACTGGATTTCTTCTCAAAGCTAAGTTATATTAAACAAGACAGTCTGATTCAAGACTTGCCACTTTAAGTTGCCAGATTTAGCAAATAAAAATGCAGGACATGCAGCTAAATTTGAATTTCAGACAGATAACTTTCTATTATAAGTATGTCCTGCATAAAAATTATGCTTTATGAATTATTAATCAATTATGAAGTTGAAATTTAACTAGGCATCCTGTACTTTACCTGCAAATCCTACAACTTGTTTCTTTCCCACTATATTCCAAGACATATTTATTATCCTCCAGACAAGCTTTTCCCGGTCCCCAAACCTTTTATGGAGGATAAGAAACTGCTGAAGTTTCTCCTGGTTTCTAAGGATGAATGTGCCTGGGCAGTCCATAGTGATTTTTAGAATTAACCATTTCCTTGATGCAGTCCAGGACTGGCCCTATAATAACTCAGCTTTGACAAAACAGTTGTGAATGCACTCAGACTTCACTGGTGGTTTTCCTTTGATGGGGCACTTTCCCCACCAAGTGGTAACTGCTCTCTTAAATTCTCTTGGATCCCTATCCAAACCTGCTCTCAAAAATCTAAACTAAATCTAACTCCCTTGAAATTAAAAACGTTCTAAGGCATTTAATAATTATGGGTAAAGCCACTATAACCATACACCTAGGTTAACACCTAGGAGGAAGGTTGCTGGATTGTATACCATACGATTTTGCGTTCCTAGCAGTGATACACAAGAATGAAGCTGCACTATGTCCTTGTCAGCACTAGGTATGTTAAGTTGGGCTTTTTTTTAAACCATTCTAATAGGTGTATGGTGGTATTTCATTGTGCTTTTAATTTGCATTTCCTTAATGCATTAGAAAGTATGCAAAGAAATGGGAACTCCCTTGTACTGCATGCACATAAATTAATAAGTCTATTTGGATTTGACATCACCTAGTAAAGATGAAGGGGAATACCCCCTTTGACCCAATAGTTCCATAAATCCTAGAGAAAATCTATATATGCTCAGGGAGTTCTGCCCTAGACTGTTCTTTACAGCATGGTTTGCATTGGCCAGAAATCTTAGATGCCCATGAACAATGGATGAATAAATTAAGGCTAACTAATTAACTGCAGTACTAGAGAGAGGTTAAAATAGATAGACTAGAGCTAAATCAACACGAATAAATCTCAAAAACGAATGAGAAAAGCAAGTTGCTAAACAATATATACATCTCCACAAAATTGAAGGATGCAAAACAATACATTGGTTTTGTTTATGTAGGCATAAATAAAAAACCTGAGTGTGAATGATGAATACCCAGATTCAGGAATGGCTTTCTCTGGAGAACAGGGAAAGGAATAGGGGAGGGTATACAGGGGCATTTATTCCCTCCTGCAAAAGTGAAGTAAATACGACAAAATACTAAGATTTGATAACCCGAGTATTTATCATATTAGTCTTTTACTATATTTGACATATTTTACAATTAAGGAAAAATGGCTAATGAACTATTGCACAGTAAGGTGAAGATAACCGATAGAACGGAGTACTGTTATCAGTGAGTCACGGTCCATGCATATTATCTCACTCTATGAGAAAAGCATTGCTATTTTTGTTTTGTTTGTTTAAGATTCCGTTTATTTATTTGACAGAGAGGGTGCGTGCACACAAGCAAGGGAACAGCAGGCAGAGGGAGGAGGAGAAGCAGGCTTCTTGGTGAGCAAGGAACCTGATGCAGGGCTTGATCCTAGGAACCTGGGATCATGACCTAAGCTGAAGGTAGTCGCTTACCCGAATGAGCCACCGAGGCACCCCAGCTCTTTTGACACATGAGGAAACCAGTTCCTAATGGTCAAGGGAATAATAAGTAGCAGAATTAGAATTAGGATGCCAGCCCATTTTAAGTCCAGTATTTGTTTCATTACATTAGTGCTGTCTTAAGAAGCTTCTGCTCCCTGAGAATAACGGTTGCTTTTTTAACAAAGACATCATTTTAAATGACTACAAGGAGAACTCACGGGTCTGGGATTCTCCTTAATAAGACTTACAAGCACTAATTTTATAAGAGCTAACTATTTAAACATGACAAAGCACCCGTCCTTTCTAAGTTTTCTTACCTATAAGTTGAAAGGTTTAGATTCTAAAATTCTGCTTTTAATGACTGTTTTAATTTCAGAGACATTTAAAAAGTTTCAACTCTGTTTTTTGAGTGGCTAATACATCCATATGGTTCAAAAGAGCAAGGACACAAGAGTACATGACAATCTCCCACGTCTGTGCCTTACTTTCCCCTTCCCAGAAAAAACCAAAGTTAGGGTTAGAGTTATCCTTCCAAAAACATCTATGCTTCCTGATTATTTTTGAAGCTACATAGTATTTTATTACATGAATGTACTACAGTTTATCTAGCCCCATAATGATGGGCTTTTGGTTAATTATAATTTTTATCGCAAATAATGCTGCAAGTAATAGCCTTATGCATATGTCCTTTCACACATGTGTGAGAATACCTGTAGGATTAAGTTCCTAGAAGTGGAATTACTGGATCAAAGTATATGTGTATTTTTAATCTCAATAGATATTGTCAAATTGTCCTCGAGGAAAGTGTTGGAGAGAATGTGGAGGAACTAAAACTCTCACACTGTACTGGTGAGAATACAAAATGGTATAACTACTTTGGGAAAAATTTGGCAATTTCTTAAAAGTTAAACTTACTTGACCCACTCATTCCACCCATTGATTCTTAGGCAAGAGAAATGAAAGCATGTTCCACACACAGCAGCAGCAAGAACTTCAAACAACCGAATGTCCATCAACTGGTGAATGGATAAGCTGTTTCATAGCCATTGAATAGAATACAGCCCAGCAATGAGAAGAACAAACTGATCATACAGGCAACAAAACAGATGAATTTCAAAATAATTAGAATGAGAGAAAGAAGCAAGAAAAAGTACACACGCTTTATGATTCCATTTATATAAAGTTCTAGGAAATATGTCACAATGTATAGTGACAGAAAGCAAATGAGTAGTTTCCTGGAAATTTGGTGAGAACTATGAGGGGATGGGGTAGGAGTGAGAGATTTCAAAGGAACCCAACTAAACTTCTGGCAGTTTGGGATGTGTTAATTTTTTTTTTTTTTTTTGAGATTTTATTTATTTGAGAGAGAATGAGAAAGAGAGAGCACGAGAGGAGAGAGGTCAGCTGGAGAAGCAGACTTCCAGCCAAGCAGGGAGCCTGATGCCGGACTCGATCCCAGGACTCCAGGATCATAACCAGAGCCGAAGGCAGTCGCTCAACCGAGCCGCCCAAGCACCCCTGGTTGTGTTAATTTGGCTGTGGTGATGGTTTTGTATGTCTTTGTGTGCATGTTTGTACTAAATATAAATTAATAAAAGTGTGCATTTTAAATGTGTGTAGTTTGAACATTAAAAAAAAAACAAGATATCTAAAACAAAAAAAGCATAGGGAATGTGCAAACCTGAGGTCACTGTGGTCAGCTAGTACAGAGACTAGAACTCAAGTTTAGTGTGGTCAGTGTTTTTTTTAAGCCTGGTGAAAGCAGTGAGAGATTTCTGCTTTTTCCCACTGAGGTATGTCATGACCTTTTTGTGGTTCTTTTAACCAGAAATCTTAAGATCTCCCTGCTAATGTAGATATAATAAGCCCAATGTATTATTTTTTAAGTGGGGAATATAAACAGAAACACTTTTTCATAATTTACCTAAGTCGATCTATGTACCCTTTTCCTCTAACATCTGAGTATTTTTCAAATACCCTTTTGAAACACTGATGCTATTAAGTTGAATTTTTACTGTAATGACTTTAGGTAATCACTCTTGGATTACATTTTATCTGACCTTCATTTCTTATTGTCAGAATTTATACTTTTTCTCCCAAGTTGCTGGTTTAGTATCCCAAGATTGCTGACTTATGGTTTTATTACACTTCCTTTGACGGACTCTGTCTTCAGCCTCTATTTATTTTCCTTATTGTCTCAAGATTCCCTTCCCTCTTCAATGCCTTCAATGCCTCACCTCCCTTTATTAGCCTTCACTTGGGTCATATCCTCAAGCATTTAATCTAGCCACTATTATCAGTACTAAAGTACTGACATAAATAAGAGATAAGGAAATGGCTGGTATCTAAAAAAGTGGTAATATTAAAATGACTTTATATGCAAAATTCAATGGTTCTTTTTTTCTCATTAATTGGTTCATTCAACAAATACCAATAGAGTGTTTTCAGTATATGTACTGCCCTAGTGGAGCAGGATTTCAGCACAATGGATTCAATCTGACAGTAAGGGTCTTCAAAAATAAAGAACCATCTAGTTCTTTCAGAAGATCCAATAAAATTGACAAGCCTCTAGCAAGACTGATTAACAGAAAAGACACAAATTACCAGTATCAGGAATGAGAGAAGTAATATTACTACAGATTATATGCTATTAAAGGAATAAAAAGGGAATATCACCAACATCTTTGTTCCATTGAATTCAACAACTTAGATGAAATGGGAAAATGCACTAAAAGACACAGAAACAAAGCTCACTAAAGAAAAATATAACTCGAATACCCCTGTATCTATTAAAGAAATGGAATTGGAAGTTATAAACCTTCCCCCAAAGAAAACTCCAGGTCCAGCTACCTTCACTTCTAAGGAAAGACATACTACTACTAAATGTTTAAGGAAGAAGTAATACTAATTCTACTTAAACTCCTCCTAAAATTGAGATGGTAATCTTTCTACCCACGCAATGAAGCCAGTAGGGCTCTGACACCAAACCAGTATCATTCATGAACATCTATGCAAAAAGTCTCAAAATTTTAGCAACTGAAATCCAACAACATATTAAAGGAAAACACACATGGGTCAAGTGGGGTTTATCCCAGGAAAGCAGGGTTGGTTGAATACTCAAAAATTAATGTAATTCACCATATTAACACACTGAAAAAGAAAAGGCATCGGACAAAATTCAACATGCATTCTTGAAAAAAACTCAGCAACAGAAGGAAATTTCCTCCACTGATGCAGGAAGAACCTCCAGTTAGCACCATACTTAATGAGGAAAGACTGAATTCCCTAAGAGTAAGAATAAGACAGGGATATCGAGTAAGGTGAATAAGAAAAAAAAAAAAAAAAAAAAAAAAAAAAAAAAAAAAAAAAAAAAAAAAAAAAAAAAAAAGAAAATAAAAAAAAAAAAAAAAAAAAAAAAAAAAAAATGGACAGGGATATCTACTCTTACTGCTTCTATTCAACATTGTATTGAAGGTTCTAGCCGGACATTCAGGCAAAAGAAAATAAAAAGCAAAAGATCATGGATATCTCAACTGGAGAGTTTACCAAGAACGCAGGATTCAAGGACACCTCACCTAGCAGGCTCAGTCTGTTGAGAGGCAACTCTAGATCTCAGGGTTGTAAGTTCAAGTTCCATATCGGGTATAGAGATTACTTAAAAATAAAATCTTAAAAAAAGAATGCAGGAGGGGCGCCTGGGTGGCTCAGTGGGTTAAGCCGCTGCCTTCGGCTCAGGTCATGATCTCAGGGTCCTGGGATCGAGTCCCACATTGGGCTCTCTGCTCAGCAGGGAGCCTGCTTCCTCCTCTCTCTCTCTGCCTGCCTCTCTGCCTACTTGTGATCTCTCTCTGTCAAATAAATAAATAAAATCTTTAAAAAAAAAAAAAGAATGCAGGATTCAAGATCATACAAAAATCATCTCTATTTCTATGTACTAACAATACATAATGAGATATTTTTAAAGTGCCATTTACAATTGCATCAAAAATATGAAATATGTTGGGATAAATATGGCAAAGGATGGGAAAGACCTCCAACACTGAAAACTTACAAAATATTGCCAAGACCAAATACAGTCAGTCTAAGCAAATAAAGAGATACATCTTGTTCATGCATCATAAAAATATTGTTAAGATTTTCTTTGCTCCTCAAATTTCATGCAATCATAAAATCCCAACAGGATTTTTTTTGGTGGAAATTGAGAAATTAATTATAAAATTCATAGGAAAGACAAAGGACCCAGAATAGTCCAAACAAACAAATTTGTTCTGAATAAGAAAAAAATTGGAGTTTCAAGAATTATTAGTTTCAAGAATTATTATGAGGTTAACAGCAATAAAAACAGCATTTTGTACAAATAGATCAATAAAACAGAACAGAGTCCAGAAATAAGCCCACACATATGTGGATAGTTGGTTTTTGATAAAGGCACAAAGACAATTATAATGGAAAAAAGGATAGACATAAAGAAATGATGCTGGAACAATTGGACAACCATTAGCAAAACAACAAAAAAGAACTTGGAACCATACCTTACACCATATACAAAAATTAAAAATGATCACAAAACCTAAAACCATAAACTTTTAAAAGAAGATAGGAGGGGGTGCCAGGGTAGCTCAGTCGTTGAGCATCTATCTGCCTTCGGCTTGGGTCATGATGCCAGGGTCCTGAGATGGAGCCCTGATTCAGGTTCCCTGCTCACTAGGGAGCCTGATTCTCCCTCTACCACTCCCCCTGCTTGTGTTCTCTCTCTGGCTGTCTCTCTGTCAAATAAATAAAATCTTAATTTAAAAAAATAGGAGATGTTTGTCATATTATGCCTAATTGGGTTAGGCAAAGTTTTTTTTTTAAGATTTTACTTATTTGAGAGACAGAGAGCAAGCACAAGCAAGGGGAGGCAAAGGGTGAGGGCAAAGCAGACTCCTTGCAAAGGCAGGGGGCCCAACGTGGGGCTCAGTCCCAGGACCCTGGAATCATGACCTGTGGGAGGCAGGCCCCTGGCCAGGGTGGCCTCCGCCATTAAAAGATGGCGCCTGGCTAGTTGCCAGGTTAGGATTGCCTCGTGAGACTAAGCAGAACGCCCAAAGAGGAAGTAAACAGCATTGGTTGCTAGCGAAGTTGTTCCTTTAGGTGCACAGCCTGATTCGCTCCCTCCTGTACCCTGCTCACTGACTGGTCATGTAGGCGTATATAAGTGTGTAGACTTGCGGAAATAAAGAGAGAACGTGCATCCGAACTGGGGCTTCTTGTCGTCCTTGTGTGTCGAGGGCGATAATGACCTGAACTGAAAGCAGACACTTAACTGACTGAGCCACGCAGGTGACCCTGCAACTTAGATACAGTATCAAAAGCACAACCCATAAAGGAACAAGTTGATAAATTATACCTCACCAAAATGAAAAACTTTGGCTCTTTAAAAGATATTATTAAAAGAATAAAGATAAGAAACAGCCTGGGGAGAAAATATTTGCAAAACATTTATCAGAGAAAGTACTTGTATCCAGAGCATATAAAGAACTCTCAAACTCAACAATTTAAAAATTGAAATGAAAAGAAATAGACTACAGATTCGAACATAGACTTCATCAAAGAAGATATATGAATGGCCAATAAACAGATGTAAACAGTGTACATCAAGAGACTGAGGAGACAAGCCACATACTAGGAAATATTTATAGAAGACGTATCTGATAAAGAACTGTTTGAGACATTCAGGCTGCTCTTACAAAAACACCATAGATTCGGTGGCTTATAAACAAACATTTATTTCTCACATTTCTGGAAGCTGGGAAGTCCAAGAAACGTGCCGGCATCACTAGGAAGCTCTGTGGGGCCACTTTTGGAAATCAGCTATGAAGCCACGAAAAGACACGAAGGAATTTTAAATGCATATTACTAAGTGACAGAAATCAATCTGTCAAAGGCTGTATATTGTATGATTCCAAATATATAACATTCTGGAATTGGTAAACTACAGAGACAGTAAAAAGATCAGTGGTTGCCACTGGTTGGGGAGGGAAGGGGCAGAGAATGGATAGGTAGAACACAGGATTTTTAAGGCAGTGTAACTATTCTGCATGTTACTATAATGATGGATATTATACATTTGTCAAAACATTAGGCAGTTCAACATTAAGCTATGCCCTCCTGTAAACTATAAACTTTGCATGACAATGATGTGTGAATGTAGATTCATCAATTACAACAAACGTGGTACTTTGGTGTGGGATGTTGATGCTAGAGTAGGGTGTGCTGGTGTTGGATCAGGGAATACATGGGAACCCTTTGTACTTTCCACTCCATTTTGCTGCAAATCTAAAACCTCTCTAAAAAATATATATATACATATATATATTATATGTATATATATATTTTTAAGATTTTATTTATGTATTTGTTAGAGAGAGAGAGAGCACAGCAGGCAGAGTGGCAGGCAGAGGCGGAGAGAGAAGCAGGCTCCCTGCCAAGCAAGGAACCCAATGCAGGACTCGATCCCAGGACCCTGGGATTATGACCTTCAGTTAAGCCAAAAGCAGTGGCTTAACTGACTGAGCCACCCAGGCGTCCCTCTAAAAAAGTATTTTTAAAAAAGGTGTTGGATGTCATTAGACATTAGGGAAATGCAAAGTAAAACTACAATGAAAATCTATTACAGGCCTACTAGAATGCTAAAATTAAGGCCACCAACCAAATGTGCATGGGTGACTATATGACATAATTGGAAGTCTCATATACTGTTGGTGGGAATGCAAAATGTATAATCATTTTGGAAAAATTAAACATACTCATACCATATGACCCGAAGAAACTTTTGGGATGGTGAATATTGTTACTATCTTGATTTTGGCGATGGTTTTATAGAGGTATACATGTCAAAATGTATCAACAGGTGCATTTTATATATGCAACTTATTGTATATCAATTATACCTCAATAAAGCTGTCTGGAAGAGAGAGCTAACATCCAGCATAGGACCATGATTCTGGAACAATCATTAATGCAATCTCAGTGTGGAAAATGACCAAAGCATTATAGGAATTCTGATCCCCCAATTAGCAAGAATGGTGCCTATATTTTAAAAAAATCTATCTTAACCATAGAAATTTGCTTGAAATTTTTTCAATTATTTCCCCACATGGTCTCTGTGACAATTTCAACTGTAGTAATCTGTTTATTTCTAACTGCTGTAATAATTCTCCTACCTTTATAGGTTGCTATTTACTCTGTACTTGAACACCCAGCTAGTTCCCACAGTTGCCCTGGCCCCAACCCTTTCCATGTACCTCAGCGATTAACTATGAGTTTAGAGAAGTTGAGGATGGGAAGGGGGCCTGGTAGAGTGGTTTTATCAGAAGATAAGAGCAACCAGCCTAGAAAAAGATCATTTGGAGCTTAGGGCTAAGCCCATTACCAAGATTCTGAACCAAAAACCACTCCCAGATCACAGTGACACTGGATGTGCTGAAGCTGTTCTCTCTTCTGCTCATGATTACAACTGGGTTTTGACACTAGACCAAGTTCCCAAATAGAAGACTGAGGAAGGAACATATAGTACTCAAGAAAACAATGATATGGAACTTATACCTGTTAACTCCTAAATTGTGAGGGCCTGGGGCTGCTCTAGGCCCCAACAGAAATCAAGCACTGAGCACCTTGTTAGCACACACGAATGATATCAGTAAATTGTAAAGACCAGTTGAGTAGCCTAATAAAAGAAATTATTTAGTTCTTTAGGTCCTTACCTAGCTTCTCTATGGCTCAGCAGAAAAATCAAAACTCAGGGCGCCTCCGTGGCTCAGTCATTAAGCATCTGCCTTCCGCTGGGGTCATGATGCTGGGGTCCTGGGATCCAGCCCCGCATGGGAAGCCTGCTGCTTCCTCTCCCACTCCCCTGCTTGTGTTTCCTCTCTCGCCCTGCCAATTAAATAAATAAAATCTATTTATTAGACAGAGATCAGGAGTAGGCAGAGAGAGAGAAGGGAAGCAGGCTCCCTGCTGAGCAGAGAGCCCAATGCGGGGCCCAATTCCAGGACCCTGGGATCATGACCTGTGACGAAAGCAGAGGCTTTAACCCACTGAGCCACGCAGGCGCCCCAATTAAATAAATAAAATCTTAAAAAAAAAAAAAATCAAAACTCTGTATTTGAGGTCAGTCATACCTCCATTCTTCCTGCTATGTCTGAATAAAGCAAATATTAGAAAGAAACGCAGCCAGCCTAGTAAGCATCATGGGTCTCTCAGAATTGGTTGTACTCTGGGACCTTTGGCTGTCAGCCCCAAGCCAACAAATACTCATTCCCCCCGCCCCGAGGCTAATATTTATCGCTTCCAAATTCTTTCCTCCCGCTCTTGAGCTACGGTGGTTGGGTACTTCGGGTGAATGGGTTCTACTCAGGCGACACAGCAGACCAGGTGGGGGGCACGGGCTAGCAGTGTTCAGGTGCTCTGTGGGCAGAGCTGCGAGCTAGGAGAAGACCCAAGTGAAGTGATGAGTCAACTTCGGTTGGCAGGAGAGGGAACGGGCTCACAAAGGACCTAGTGCCGCTAACCAGGTTCCTGACCCTGGGATTTGTCCGGATGGGCGTCGTGGGCACAGGGAGAGGAGCGCGTTTGGGTAAAGGTTCAGAATTTGGAGTGCGACCGACCTGGTTCGAACAGAGCTCTGCGATTCGGTGGCCGTGAGACCTCGTCCACACGCCCTCTCGGACCGTCCGTTTCCTCCCAGCTCGGCGGGCCGCGGGATAGGGCGTCGACGCGCGGCTCCGCACGCCTGCGGCCGGGCGCACGGGAAGCCCCGAGGCCCGCATGGGCGCCGCGCCGACGCCCCCTGCCGGCCGGCCGGCGCCCCGCGCTCGCCGGCCCGCGCCCAACGCTCGGCCCCTAGACGTCCGCGGCCGGATGCCCAGCGTCCGCACCGTCCTCGGCCTCCTGGCGGCTTTGGCGGCCTGCGGCGCCGTCGCCTTCCTGGGCTACTGTGTTTACTTCGACCGGAAGCGGCGTGGCGACCCCGCGATCAGGCGCCGCCTGCGAGACAGTGAGTGAGACCGCGGCGGCAGCGGCGGGCCGGGTGGGCGGAGGGCGGGCCCTCGGGCGGAGGGCTCTGCGGGGCGCGCGCGGGCGTCGGGATGGGTCCCGAGCCGCGGGTGCCACGTTGTGTTTGCAGAAAGAAGAGCCCAGCAGCGGAAGGCTGAGGGACCGGGCGCCCAGGTGAGGTGCTTAGCCGAGACGGGGCGTTGTAGTGAGTGACCCCCCGCTGGGTCTCGGGGTCTCCGAGCAGGCATTTCCCACCGCCTCTCTGCGCACCCGCGCCCCGCTACCTTCGGCCTGCGTGTGGTTTTTATCGTGCGCTTGCAAAAGGAAGGAAAGGAAGAACCAGTTGGAGTTAGGAAAAGGCTCATCCCATTTTAAAAAGAGAATTCTTGGGGACAGCAAATACAAAACACAAAAACCCTCCAACTGTAACAGACCGAACCTGAAGTGATGGGCCAGGGAGTTGAAATTTTGGGTCAAGGATTGTCCACCCTACCTACCTTTAAAGACCAGCCCTGGGCATGGTACCAATGATGACACCATCCTGTGACTCTGGTCACCTTGCTGAACTAGGTTGAAGCAAACTACAGCATGCTTCTGAACACCACCAACTGCCCTGCCAACCCCTCACCATGCTCTCTGCCAAATCAGCAAACACTGTTAATACCCTAGGCAAGAAAACAATTTTGCAAACTACAAAACTAGGTGTGTTGTAGTTAATTACACAGGGATTTCTGCCGTGTGTACTTAGGAACTTGGGTAAAATACAGATGAGAGCTATTACGAGCATCTCAACTTAATTTCAATATGCCGTGGATTTTTTTTTAATTGCCTGAAATTATAATTCCATGTTAAGAAGTTCTTTTAAATATTAGAAAGAACAACTGTGTTTATCATACCTTGGATTTGGAGATTAGGTTCAAGATGTGCTTTTTAAATAAAAATTAAATAATTTTGATCAGCAATCTTATACCTTACATGCATTATTCATTGTTAAATATTTTGTTACTCATTTAGTTGTGGGATCCGGCAAAGAATGAAAAATTGCAAGAACTTTTTCTGCAAGAGATACGAATGGGACAACTTTGGTTATCCAGAGGTGAGAATGTAAATACTTTTTTGTAAGCAGTTACTTATGATAATATATGTTGAAAAAATATTTGATTGGTATTAGTATGTCAAAAAACTTGGGAGTACCTGGGAGGCTCAGTCAGTTAAGCCTCCTGACTCTTGATTTCGGCTCAGGTATGATCTCAGTGTTGTGACATTGAGCCCCATGTCTGGCTCCGAGCTGAGTGTGGAGCCTGCTTAAAATTCTCTCTCTCCCTCTGCCCCTACTCACCCCCGACTCTCTCTCTCTCAAAGGAAAAAACAAACAAACAAACCTAGATGTGTTAACCAACTTGCTTTAAAGAGAATTTTTCACTTGATCATACTTTTCATCTCACCATATTATATACATAGCATCCAGGTTTCTTGGGAATGGGCACATGAAGAAGCAAAGCCTAATGCAGTAACACTTCATTTATTTTCAGGTAAAATTCCTAAGTAAATGACTTTTCCAAGTGACTAAATGTTTTATGAATTAAAACTTTAAAAAAATTGAACTGTTTTATAAAAATTTTCCTGCATTCTTAGAGTATTCTTAACACAATAATTACTTATTTTTGATGATGAAATCATTATAAATAACCATTCTTGTACTGTGTCTGATGTAGTAATGAAGGAGCTACCTTGGAGCTACCTTGGACTTAATGGCCATAAACTGTATTTTGAATTATAATTTATCCCCACCTAATTCCACATAGTTTTGAGAAGGCTTCACAATATCATTAGGTAAAATGATGGTGTAAATAACATAATAATAAATAATATAAATAATAAACTTATAAATATAAATAATACATAATACAAATATCTTATAAATGCTGTATGTAATAATCATGTCTTTGTTCTGGTGCTAAACCTGGAAAGGAAAATAATTTGTTTTCGGACTTCTTTTGTAAGGGATGAATCATGTTGCTAGTTAAGTAAGCATGATACCCATTTATGTATCTTTTTTCAAGTGTTGCAGATTTCCTCTCATCGCAGTGCCTGTAGCTGTTCTTGCTCTTTTATCTTTTTTAAAAAAAGATTTTTTCACCCTGCATTTAAGAGGCAGCATCCTCCAGAATTTATGAAAAACAAAGTCAAGATCCTGGACAATTCATAGCAATACCCAAGATTTTTACTTTGAATCAGTGGCTTAATGCCATGATAAAGGTTTTGAGAAACGAGTAGTCATTGCACATTAATCGTTATAATTTGAAGTTTTAGTATTTTATTTAATACTCATCTTTTCTTCTGGGTAGTTTTATAAATGGGCTAAAATATCTTAAAAATGACAAGATTAGTTAGAAATGACTTAATAATGATATAAACAGGAATGATTTTATACAAGGTAGTAAAGTATAAACTTGAAGGACCTTTGGGGTGCCTGGGTGGCTCAGTGGGTTAAGCCTCTGTCTTGGGCTCAGGTCATGATCCCAAGGTCCTGGGATCAAGCCCTGCATCAGGCTCTCTGCTCAGCGGGGAGCCTGCTTCCCCCTCTCTCTCTTCCTGCCTCTCTGCCTGCTTGTGATCTCTGTCTGTCAAATAAATAATAAATAAAATCTTTTAAAAAAAACCCCAAAACTTGAAGGAATTTCATTTGCACAAGCTTCTTTGAAGGTTCTGGGAAGAGTCCTAGCAATTTTGTATTCATAATTTTATATTCTTTTTCCTTGAAAAGGGCCCCCCAGGAGTCTGGCTGGTTCAGTCAGTAGAGCATGTGACTCTTGATCATGGGGTTATAAGTGTGAGCCCACGCTGGGGACAGAGATTACTTAAGAAAAATAAAATCTTAAAAGTGCCCCCCCAATTATATAAACTAGATGCCTCATGGGGTGCCTAGGTAGCTCACTGGTTGAGGTCTGACTCTTGGTTTCCCCTCAGGTCATGATGTCAGCGTCCTGAGCTCCACCAGGGAGTAGAGCTCTTCACTGAACATGGAGTCTGCTTCACATTCTCTCTCTCCTCTTGCTTGTGCTTGCACATTCTATCAGTCAATAAAATCTTGGAAGAAAAAAAAAAAAACTGGAGGCCTCACAGAATTAATTTCTCTGGATTAATTCCTAAATGTGGATACTGCTTGGACTTACGGGCAATTAAAATAGATAAACCCTTTTGGCTTTAACATTTTTTGAATTGGGATAGTATCAATATGGAGAGAAAAAGTAGGAATTATAAATAATTATTACATTATATATTCTTTATGTTTAAAAGCTTTCATGTAATAGTTCAGTTAGACTTAGAGGTGAAAATGCTATAAATATTGAGATGATTAAAGCAGACATGGTTTTTAAAATTACCTCTGGAGTACCTGGGTGGCTCATTTGGTTAAGCCTCTGTCTTCAGCTCAGGTCATGATCCCAGGGTCCTGGGATTGAGCCCTGAATCTGGCTCCATGCTTCGGGAGGGGGGGTCTTCGCCTCTCCCTCTACCCTTCCGCCCTGCTTGTGTTCTCAAATAAATAAAAATCTCTAAAGAAAATTAAAATTTTTTTACCTCTTAAGGGTGATAACATTATTTCTGTAAAACCCTAAATTGACATTATTAGCTCTTTAAGGGTTATTTATATCCGTATTTTATTTCTAATGGAGTTCTCATCTTGCTTGCTTATTTAAATCCCCACCAAACCCCAAAACAATTAAATCAGAATCTCTGGGGTGGAACCCAGGAGTCAGTAGTTTTTAAAACTCTCTTGGTTATTACAATACACTGTTTGAGAACAAGTGTTCTAATGCAATAAATTTTCACCTAGTTTTCTGTAATCCTTTCAATTTTCTCCACTCCTCTCTGCCATACCCCTAATTTTCATTACTTTGCTGTCAAGTAGTATAGTCCTATAGCCATCTCAATTGTGATTATGTCTCCATAGGACCTTAAAGCCAATAATTTTGGTTGAAATTTCTAATTAGCTGATTTGATTGAATTTATTGGTTGGTGGACTTACTTGATCAAATTGATTATTGTTGTTTTTTTTTTTACATTAGCTCTATCAACTTGAGAGGAGGCACTATATTTTTTTATTTATTTGAGAGAGAATGGTAGGGCATGAGCAGTGGGGAGGGTCAGAAGATGAAGCAGACCCCCCACTGAGCAAGGACCTGATGCGGGGCTCAGTGCCAAGGTGCTGAGATCATGACCTGGGCAAAAGGCAGATGCTTAACCAACTGAGCCACCCAGGCACCGTGACAGGAGGCACCATCTTTATCTTTCTTTAATAGTATTTTGATCTAATGTGTCATCTCCATAAAGCTGTAATTTTACTAATTTAAAATAAACCTTTTAGGGCCACGTGAGGGCCACCTGGGTGACTCAGTCAGTTGTGTCTGACTCCTGCTTTCAGCTCAGGTCATGATCTCAGGATAGTGAACTGGAACCCTGCCTCAGGCTCTGTGCTCAGCAGGGAGTCTGCTTGAGATTCTCTCTTTCCCTCTGCCCTCTACCCCCTGGCTTGCAGTATCTCTCTAAAATAAAGAAATTTTTAATAAAATAAACCTATTAGTAAAACACTAGCATAGTATTTCATCTAAGAAATGTCCTTCTGATGGTTTTTCAGTTTAAACTTAATACAAATTTTGGGAAGCAGTATTTTCCATCCATCATGCACTTTTCCCTTCAGATGACCATGTATTTCAACCAATAAATGGGAAATTATGTAACACCTGAAGAGTGGCAGCATACTGTGGTCTCAAGGTTCAGAAATTAGGTTCAATTATTAATTGGCATTAATTACTTCTGAAAATTTAAATCATGTCACTGATCTTTGCGTCAGTTTCCTGGAATGAAGCAGTAAGACTAAGTGATTCCATGTTATTATTTAGACAGAAATTCTATGATTAATTTCCATACTATATAAATTTTCACTTTTATAGCCAATCATTCTAAAATTCATCTTAAAACTACTTAGAAATCAAAGTTCATAAGTCTGTCTTCCCCTAGCTATCTAATTTGTGTTACACCAAACCCTGTTTCAAACTTTTTGATAATACAATCTGTTTTTTAAAAAGTCTCATTTAGCAAGAACATCAGGTGTTTCCTTCATATTTCATCAGTCACACAGGTAGAGTTAAAGGTATCCTATCTCTGGGGCACCTGGTTGGCTCAGTGGGTTAAATCCTCTGCCTTCGGCTCAGGTCGTGATCCCAGGGTCTTGGGATTGAGCCCTGCACCCGGCTGTCTGCTCATCAGGGAACCTGCTTCCCCCTCACCCCTGCTCTGCCTACTTGTCAAATAAATAAATAAATAAATAGAAATAAAATCTTAAAAAAAAAAAAAAAAGGTAACCTATCTCCTATCAGTAACAGAAGACAACCATTAAAAAACACTCAATACCCCTGGTCTTGCAAACACACATTGTAGAACACAAACATTTCTAAATCAAGAGTGCACTTTTTAATAGTAATTTGGGTCACAACATTATTCATCTTGCAGCTTGATCACAGTGAATCTAATAGGCAGCCCAACATTTTCCCCATTTATAATCTTTACTCTTTTTATGATAAGTAATCTGTAGTTTGACACTTCCCCCCTCCCCCATTTTAACATTTGGTGCTTTCTTGGTAATCTGTGGAATGTTTATTTGAAAGAACGTTAACACTTTGCTTTAAACCTTATCCATCTGTTTCAGGAGAGTGTCAGCTGGGGGTTGAACATCTCAGCACTGCCCTTTTAGTGTGTGGACAACCACAGGAACTTCTGAAGGTTTTCAAACACACACTTCCTCCTCAAGTATTTGAGATGCTGTTGCACAAAATTCCCCTTATTTGCCAGGTGAGCACATACTTAATTGTCTTTCCTAAAGGGACACATAAAAAACCATATTAGGCTTGATTACATAAAAATAGCAAAGTTTGTGTATGGATGGGAGCATTAAATGAGTAAAATTTCTGAATTTTTGGTTGCTTTTCTTGCCTTATGATAAAACAAGCTTATTTTTTCATGTTCCTTTAACTACAGTGGATTGTGTATTTTGAGTCTTATACATGTTTCAACATTTCAACTTTAAAGGTAGCACTGTTAGTATTTTGTCTTTGTACCTTTAAAGACCTAATGATTACTGGCTGCAATTGCAACAGAGGCCTGTAAGTTAAATGGTATGTTAGTTAAATGATGCAATAGCTTAAAAGTAAGATGTAATTCAGAAAACCATTAATTTATCAAAGCAGAATAATACTTTTGGCTTCAAATATGACAAAACATAAAAATCACTTTGGTAATGGAAACATATAGGCTAATTTAAATTGGTGTTCTCTTAAGTGCAACTTTAGATTGGTACCAAATGAAATCCCCTCATAAGCCAATTTACTAGTAGGTATTAGTCTACTTAACCTTTACCCAATTTCTTGGTATATTTATTCATCAACTAGAATTTCCTGCAGATGCTTGGATTTGTTTTAGGATTCATTTTGCCCTAAGACACTACTTTAACTTCGATTCACTTTTTATTGCACTGATCACATGTCATGCCTGAGAATACACTGTATAATGCTGGACTCAGAATCATTCATGTTGGACTCAGCTTTTGAACAAAACACGAAACAGTCTCCACTACAGCATATTAGTCAACTCTTACACATTCCCAAGGTAGTCTCAGATGGGATGTTTCCCGTACACATATGCAAAATATGGCTAGGATATGAATGTATAATGCCCACCCTGACACAATAAGGGAGGCAAGAAATGATCGTGTGTTGAAATGATTAGCAAGTAACGATTTTATGTATTTACCAGCAATTTGAGGCAGACATGAATGAACAGGAATACTTGGAGGATGATCGTGATTGAAAAACATTTGAACGTACCCACAGTCCAGTCAGAATACTATGGTACTATATATATAGTATAAACAACTGTTCAGTGATATTTCCATTTATTTTACTTTTAGTAATAAAAAATTATTTCTATCTCATACATGATTGAACACATATTTTGCTTTAAAATTAAAAGTCACAATTGAAGAAACAATGGTTTATTTTTCTTTTTTTTTTTTTTTTTTTTTTTTTTGTTTTTTTTTTACAATGGTTTATTTTTCTAATGAAATTACCAAGCTGCTGAATCTTAAGGCCTCAACAAATGTTGCATCTTATTATTTTCATTGAACAATAAGACCTTCTATTTTGATTATTCTCGGTAAACAGCAATTTTGTTTCTCCAGTTGTTTCCATTTGCCAAAGTCATGACTGACAGTTTAATAGGGTGGCTGCTGCTTTCCTGGGATTCTATCAAGATGAATCCTCACTTCCATCGCAACCGCTGCTGCCAGTCTTTCATCAAAAGTCCATCCATCAGGACTTCTCTATCGTGGTTGGCCAAGAAGTCCTGCTTTGGCTGCCAGGGCTTCATTCTGCTGAATATGATACTCCTGAAATCTCATGGATATTCTCTGTGTCATTTTTAAATATTTCTGTAAGCAGTGTTCTGAACAGGTGGTCTAGAAATAGAGAAGATCCAAGAGGCAACACAGAAATGTTAATTTTTAAAAAGTGCACGTATTCTAAATGAACAACCATGGGGTACTTTTCTTTGAATATGTAAGAACTAAATGGTATAAATGAGTAGCAAGTGATCATAACTTTCAATTGTTAGTTTTATCCATTTACAAGAATTAATATATACTAAATGTCTATCAGTTTGTAAGCACTAAAAACAATGGTATGTCCCTGCTTTTTCCATCCCTCATCTGATTGTTAAAACGTAGGCCCAGGAGTAAGTCTGTTCCTTTTAAATGAAAAACTCCATTCTGCACATTCTTAAATTTCCACATTTCTTTCTAATGAGAATTACACTTAAACAAGAATATTTTAAGCTTTGTAACTTATTTAACAAGGACTTGTTGACTGCTGTTATATGTTCTTGGCATGAATGGTGATCAACATCTGACACCGGAGGAAGTTTATGTCACTTTTAGCCAATATAAATGTTTTGATGAGGATATTAAAAATTAAGATTTCTCATAGGATTGAGTTTGCGGAGTCCACCTATGCATATGAGCCACCATATTCAAGCTCCGCTTTTTCCAAAATTAGCCAGAGTTGTCAGGGTCAGACAGAAGAGCCCTATCAATATTTTCTAGCCAGGCCATCTTGACTGAAAGCTAATTAGTAAGAATCTCTGCTACAGAACAGTAACTCAGCAAGCCCTAGGCATCTTATTTAAAAAAAAAAAATTTAAAAAAAAGGTGGGGAGGCGCCTGGGTGGCTCAGTCCGTTAAGTGTCTGCTCAGGTCAGGATCCCAGGGTCCTGGGATTGAGCCCTACACTGGGCTTCCTGTTCGGTAGGGAGTTTGCTTCTCCTTCTCCCTCTGCTTCTTCTAAGAAAAATAAATAAAAGCTTTTAAAAAATTAAAAAAAAAAATCTGCCATGCTACAGTGTGTGTATATATATCTGGCAGACTATCATATTAAATTTGGGATCATTAAATTCAATGCCATGGGTCCCAAACTGCTTCAGTTCCTCTGAGCAATAGAACATATGAAGCAACCCAAATTCCTGTAGTAACTAGGAACAAGGGAAATGGTTAGAGGCATCCCATTTCTATTTTCTATGACAAGCTTAGAGAATTTTTAGTGGCCTGGGGACATTTTTCATACCTCTTCGGGTTTCACTTCTCTAGTTGTGAAGTCTTTAACGCAATCCAAAAAGCAGGTTTCTGTAAGTTTATTGTAGGTTCCAAGAAACTCCTTAAACTACAAATAAATCAGAATATTATTCAATATTCGGTTTTTTAAAACAAACATGTTTTGAAACTTTAATTACTGATGTTTTATATCTGAGGAAAATACCCTATAATACTTGAAATCAACAGTTACTTTCACTAACTTAAATGGGCATAAATAGACATGTATGGTATGATCTACCAAAAGATAGTCCAGTTTTCTAGTTAAATATTTATTTGTTCCTGGATATCTGTCAAATTATTTGAAAAATGTTTCATATCATTTAAAATCCATTTCTAGAAATGAAACACGAAGTTATTTTCTAAGATCACTAACTAACATGGTTGCACCCAGTTATGCCTTAATTTTTTTGCAAAATTCTTTTTTCTTAGTTATAATACCTTACCTGTTTTATCTGATCAGATTCTGGTATTTGTGCAGCCATATTCTAAAGGTATGTTTATTAGTCACCTGATTTAAAGATTAAGAAAAAGTTTGTCAGTCTGTGAACAAATATTTTTAGGCTAGCTAAAGAGTTAGGTAATTAAAACAAGAACAGTTTATGAAAAAGAACTGAAACAAAGTTTACCTGAAATTATTGTTCTCATTTTATAAGTTTCTAGTGTAGTATGTAATTATATCCCCCTCCCTCCACAATCCCCCAGGTCCTTAATGGCAATGAAGAACCCTACCATTTACAGAATTAGATTTTTTAATGCTGGCTATGGGACCCAAAAGCCCCTGCTATCCAAATCTCCAGTTTTAAAACAGCTTGCTTTGTTACCTTGCAAGGTTACTTGTTAAAGCCTCGTTCCTAGTAGAGTTTTAAAGGAAACCAAGAGATCTCTGGTGTCTTCCTGCAAGTACTTAATCTTAACTATTCCACTGGTTGCTAATATAACTTTGACCTCTGATAATAATGATTCTTTTACTATCTCTACATAAATACAAAGTTTCTATTAATTGTTAAAAAACAGCACCCACATGGAACACCTGCATGGCTCAGTCCATTAAGCTCAGACTTGTGATTCTGGCTCAGATCATGATCTCATGATCTCATGGCATTATGGGATCAGGCCCTACATGGAGCTCCATGCTCAGCAGGGAGTCTGCTCAAGATTCTTTCTCCCTCTACCCCTCCCTGGCTCACTCCAACACATGTACTCTCTCTCTCTCTCAAACAAAACAAAACAAAACAAAACAAAAAAAGGGAAAAGACATTAATAGTAAAGTACTATCAAACATCTGAATATAAGTGGACCTGTGTAGCTCAAACCTGTACTATTGTTTAAGGGTCAACTGCCTATGTTTTTACCATATAAAATACCTGAAAAATACCAACAGGTCATAATTTTTCAAGTATTGCTGTGCTGTTATAAAATACCACCAACCATTCAGGTTGTTGATTTCTTCCTGGTTCAATTTTGGGAGTTTATAGTTTTCCAGGAATGCATCCATTTCATTTAGGTTGCTAAGCTTATTGGCATATAACTGTTGATAATAACTTCTGATGATTGTTTCTACTTCCTTGGTGTTCATTGTGATCTCTCCCTTTTCATTCATAATTTTATTAATTTGGGCCTTCTCTCTTTTCTTTTGAATTAGTGTGGCCATTGGTTTATCGATCTTATTGATTCTTTCAAAAAACCAGCTTCTAGTTTCATTGATATGTTCTACTGTATCTCTGGTTTCTACCTCATCGATCTCAGCTCTAATCTTATTTCCCTTCTTATGTGTGGAGTTGGTTTGATTTGTTGTTGATTCTCCAGTTTTTTAAGGTGTAGAGACAGCTGCTGTGTTCTGGATTTTTCAGTTTTTTTGAGGGAGGCTTGGATGGCTATGTGTTTCCCCCTTAGGACTGCCTTTCCTGTGTCCCATAGGTTTTGGACCGAAGTGTCTTCATTCTCATTGGTTTCCATGAATTGTTTCAGTTCTTCTTTGATCTTGTGGTTGATCCAAACATTCTTAAGCAAGGTGGTCTTTAGCTTCCAGGTGTTTGAGTTCCTTCTGAACTTTTCCTTGTGATTGAGCTCCAGTTTCAAAGCATTGTGATCTGAGAATATGCAGGGAATAATCCCAGTCTTTTGGTATTGGTTGAGTCCTGATTTGTGACCCAGTATGTGGTCTATTCTTGAGAAGGTTCCATGTGCACTTGAGAAGACTGAGTATTCTGTTGTTTTAGGGTGGAATGTTCTGTATATATCTATGAGGTCCATCTGGTCCAATGTGTCATTCAATGCTCTTGTTTCTTTCTTGATTTTCTGCTTTGATGATCTATTTCTGAGAGAGGGGTGTTAAGATCTCCTACTATTAATGTATTCATATCAATATGACTCTTTATCTTGATTAACAGTTTTCTTATGTAATTGGCTGCTCCCATATTGGGGGCATAGATATTTACAATTGTTAGATCATCTTGGTTGATAGTCCCTTTAAGGATTATGTAGTGTCATTCTATATCTCTGAGTACAGTCTTTAGTTTAAAATCTGATTTATCTGATACGAGAATCGCTACCCCAGCCTTCTTTTGAGGCCCATTGGCATGAAAGATGCTCCTCCATCCCTTCACTTTCAGTCTGGGTGTATCTTTAGGTTCAAAATGGGTCTCTTGTAGACAACATATGGATGGGTCCTGTTGTTTTATCTAATCGGCAACCCTGTGCCGTTTTATGGGCGTATTTAGGCCATTCACATTGAGAGTGATTATTGATAGATACATTTTTTATTGACATCGTGTTATCTTTGAAGTCTTTCTTTCTGTAGATTGTCTCTATTATTTCTGTTCAATGTTATTCTTAGGATTTTTCCTCTTTTATAGAACCCCCCTTAATATTGCAGTACTGGGTATTTACGCCAAAGATACAGATGTAGTGAAAAGAAGAGCCATCTGTACCCCAATGTTTATAGTAGCAATGGTCACGGTTGCCAAACTTTGGAAAGAACCAAGATGCCCTTCAACGGACGAATGGATAAGGAAGATGTGGTCCATATACACTATAGAGTATTATGCCTCCATCAGAAAGGATGACTACCCAACTTTTGTAGCAACATGGATGGGATTGGAGGAGATTATGCTGAGTGGTAAGTCAAGCAGAGAGAGGCAATTATCATATGGTTTCACTTATTTGTGGAGCATAACGAATAGCATGGTGGACATGGGGAGTTAGGAGAAGGGAGTTGGGGGAAATTGGAAGGGGAGGTGAACCATAAGAGACTATGGACTCTGAAAAACAATCTGAGGGGTTTTAAGTGGTGGGGGGGTGGGAGGTTGGGGGAACCAGGTGGTGGGTATTAGAGAGGGCACAGATTGCATGGAGCACCCGGTGTGGTACAAAAACAATGAGTAACTGTTATGCTGAAAATAAATAAAAAATAAATTTAAAAAAATAAAAATAAATAAATAGAAAAAAAAAAATACCACCAACCAGGGGCACCTGGGTGGCTCAGTGAGTTAAAGCCTCTGCCTTTGGCTCAGGTCATGATCCCAGGGTCCTGGGATTGAGCCCCGCATCAGGCCCTTTGCTTGGCAAGCAGCCCACTTCCCCTGCTCTCTCTGCCTGCCTCTCTGCTTACTTGTGATCTCTGTCAAATAAATAAATACAATCTTAAAAAAAAAAACAAAACACCACCAACCAGTCAAAGACACAGAAGAGTCTATATTATACAATGCAGTTTAAGAATTGTGCTTCTGGAAGGATGGAGCAAGGGATGTGTTTTTCCCTATTCTTCAAACTAAGTATAACTAAAAACCCTGGACATGACATATAAAACAAACACAAGACTCTAAAAGGTGGAGAAAATAAAGTATATTGGCCAGGGCCTTTGGGACCTGAGAAACAAAACAGTGGGGAATTTTACTTTCTCTCATTTTTGTTTCCTGTATCACAGAGTTGGAGCTGAAGAAGCCAGCAATCTGCAAATGCCAATGGGCACAGTCAAAACCCCCCATCTCTCCAAAGCTGGCGCTCTCTAGCCAAAGGGCCAGGAAAGGGGAAGCCTGTAAAATAGAAAACTTTTAAACAATAACTGTATACTCCAGGCAAACAAAAAACACTGTGGCCTGCATCCCCCATCTACCACATCACTATAAGCCAACTGAGGAGCCTACATTTCCACCCTCACTAAGCTGTAATGAGGCACTAAGTCCCCCAGACTTCACAGAAGGGAGACTAGGAAGCAAGGACTTTCATCCTTACTGGGCTTTAATGACGGCTACCCCATCCCCAACAAGTATCAGTGGAAACAACATGAGGAACCTGGACTTGTACCTCAATGGCAGTAATGAGGTACCCTTCTCTCTCCCTTCTGGGCTGTATCAAAGGAGGCCTCTTTGAGATTCAAGGCTTGCATTACTGTCCCATGGTAATTAGCTCATTGTACCCTCTTCCAGTGTCAGTGGAGATCATGTGGGGAGCAGTACCAGTCACTCTGAGCCAGGGTGATACCAGTGGAGGCCTGCTGGACAGCCATAACTCCTACTCTTGCTCAGCAGTACCGAGGAGCACACCACCTCCATATACCTTAAGTGACAGAGTCAGGGCCCCTGCCCTTCTTTCCTACATCTAGTAGTAATGAGGCAGCATGCCCCACCCCCCCGCCCACCGCCACTTCTGCTAATGGAGCAGTGGCAAAAGGAGCCGGCTAGAGAAGAAGGTTTACCAAGATCTAGAACCTCAAAATACAGTATGCAAAATGTCTAAGTTACAAAAAAAAATTGGTCATCATACCACAAGATAAGAAAATCTCAAATTGAATGAAAAATAGACTCTCTCTATATATCCAATACTGAGATGATGGATTCGGAATGATCTGACAATGATTTTAAAATGGTTATTATAAAAAAAATACTGCAATGAGCAGTTATGAATATCCCTGAAACAAACAAGATATTACAAGAACCAAATGGAAATCTTAAGAAGTGAAAAATAACCAGAACAAACTGAACAGATGTAATCAACACCAGAATGAAGGACAGAGGAAGCAGTCAGCAAATCAGAGGATAGAAAACATAATTAACCAATCTGAATAACAGAAAACTATAATGAAAAAAAGAAATGAACAGAGTACCAGGAACCTATATGAATGTAATAAAAGATCAAACAGTTGTTTCAACAGAGTCCTGGAAGAAGAGGAACAAAGAGCAGGGATGTAAAAGTACTAGAAGAAATGGCTAAAAACCTCCCAAATTTGGCAAAAATAAATTTATATAGATCCAAGAGAAGCTGAATGAATGCCAAAGAGCATGAACACAAAGGAATCTATCAACATATAGCACAGCCAAGCATCTAAAAAACTAAAGACAAAAAAGGGTAGCAAGTGAAAAAGTGACATCTTACCTATAGGGGAAAACAATTAGGATGACATTAGTCAACCCAGTGCCTGTATCTAGAAAAAATACACTTCAGGAATGAAGGGGAAATCAAGACATTTTCAAAGGGAGGAAACTAGAATTTGTTGTCACCTGATCTATCCTTAAAGAAGAATTAAGTTCTAAACAGAAAGGAAACGATAATAGGAGACTTAGAACATCAAGAAGGAGGAAAAACAGAGTAATAAAAAATATGAATTAGTACAATACACTTTTCTTCTTAAGTGTCCTAAACTGTTTGACAGTTGAAGCAAAAATTATAAAACTGTCTAATGTCAATTTAAATGTGTATTAATAAATATGGTAAAGGCAAAGGGAGGTAGGTGTATCACTGAAACTGGTGCTGACACCATTAGACTGTAATCAGGTATGTAAATATCATGTAGTACCTAGAGCAATCATTAAAAAGGATATATAAGGAGACATACTCAAAAATACTATATAGATAAATCAAAATGAAATGTCAGCATATATTCATGTAATCCACAGAAAGGCAAGAAAAAGAGAAAAGGAGAACAGAAAATTAAGAAAATAGCAAAAAACCCTGGGGTCCCTGGGTGGCTCCGTCAGTTGAGTGCCTGCCTTCAGCTCAGGTCGTGATCCTGGGGTCCTGGGATCAAGCCCCACACTGGGCTCCCTGCTCAGCGGGATGCCTGCTTCTCCCTCTCCTTCTCCCCCAGCTCATGTGCTCATGTGCACTTGCTCTCTCTCATAAATATATAAAAATCTTTAAAATAATTTAAGCCCTAGTAAACAATTACACTAAATATAAGTGGTCTCAATAATCATTTAAAAGAGACTGGTAGAATGGATTAAAAAACATTGCCAACTGTATGCTGTCTCTAAGAAATTTACTTCAAATATAATGATACAGGTTGAAAATAAAAGGATAGAAAAAAAAATCTGTCATGCAAATAAAAGAAAATAGTGGGTATATTAATATCAAACAAAACAGACATCAGAGCAAAGGAAATTACAAGACAGAAAGGGACTTTAAGGATTAATCTGCCAAGAAAACAAAGCAATCCTAAATGTGTATGCACCAAACAAGAGAGTGGCAAAATACAAAGTAAAACTTAAAGGAAAAAGAGAAGGATATAGTTGGGGACTTCAACTTTCCTCTTTCAAGAATCAACAGAACTAGGGGCGCCTGGGTGGCTCAGTGGGTTAAAGCCTCTGTCTTCGGCTCAGGTCATGATCCCAGGGTCCTGGGTTCGAGCCCTGCATTGGGCTCTCTGCTCAGCAGGGAGCCTGCTTCCTCCTCTCTCTGCCTGCCTCTCTGCCTAGTTGTGATCTCTGTCAAATAAATAAATTAAATATTAAAAAAAAAAATCTCAGAAGAATCAACAAAACTAGACAGAAAATTTACAGGGAGATAGAAAATTTACAAGGATATATCAACCCACAATCCACATTTATAAAACATTTTACCTACCAGCACAGAATATGTATTTTTATCAAGTGCCCATGGAGCACAGACCTGGATAAATCATATATCCTGGGCCATAAAAATAGACTCGACAAATGTAAAAGAATTGAAATTATACAGAATGTCTTCTCTGATCACAACAGAATCAAACTGGAAATCAGTAACGAAAAGATAACAGGAAAATCTCCAAACATTTGGGAAATACACTACTTCTAAATAATCCATGGGTCAAAGAGGAAATCTCAAAGAAAGAAAAAAAAATCATTGAACTGAATGAGACTGCAAATACAACACATCAAAATTTGTGGGACACAGTTTAATCTGAGCTAAGAGGAAAACTGACAAATAAATGCATAGAACTGAGAAAAGTTAAGGTCTCAAATCCACACTCTAAACTTTCACTTCAAGAACCTAGAGAAAGAACAGAATAAACCTAAATCATGTAGAAGGAAGAAAATAATAAAGAGCAGAAGTTAATGAAAATGAAAACAATGGAGTGCCTGGGTGGTTCAGTGGGTTAAAGCCTCTGCTTTCGGCTCAGGTCATGATCCCAGAGTCCCGGAATTGAGCCCCATGTCGGGCTCTCTGCTCAGCAGGGAGCCTGCTTCCTCCTCTCTCTCTGCCTGCCTCTCTGCCTACTTGTGATCTCCGTCTGTCAAATAAATAAAATCTTTAAAAAAAAAATCATAAAAAAAAAAAAAGAAAATGAAAACAAGTATAAGTCAATAAAATGAGCTGGTTCTTTGAAAAGATTTTAACAGACAAACCTCTAGGAAGAGTAATAAAAAAATAAATCACATTATCATTATAAGGAATGAAACAGGATATATTACCATAGACTCTGCAGACATCAAAAGGATAATAGCACAACAAACAACTCCATATATAGAAATCTAACAACTTATTCATGAGTTTATTATTATCTAAATATCAAAACCACAGTACACAAAATTAATGAAAAATATCCTCATAAAATGAACATAAAAATCCTTGACAAAATAATAGCAAATGTAATTAAGCAATATATAAAAATAATTATACACATTAAATAAGTGGAGTTTACTCCAGAGCTGCAAGACTGGTTCAGCATTTGGAGAAAAATGAGATCCCATCAATTGATCCAGAAAGAGCATTTGACAAATTCAACACCCATTCATGATAAGAACTCTCTAAAATAAAGAAACGAGAGCTTCAACTTAATAATCAGCATCTACAAAATACTATAATTAATGATGAAAGACTAAATATTTTCCCCTAAGACTGTGAGGAAGGCAGGGTATCTGCTCTTACCACTCTTACTATACTGCTGAAGTTCTACCCAGTGCAATAAAGCACTTTCATAACAGTTATGAAAGAAAATAAATTGACAAAATAAAATGACATAATTGTGAAAAAGAAAATCCCAAGGGATCTACAAAGAAACTTAGAACTAATAAATTCAGGAAAGTCACAGGATACAAGATAAACATGCAGAAAATCAATTTCTATCTCTATATACTTGGCAGTGAACACTCGGACAATGAAAAGTACACCATTAACAATCGCTTAAGAAACAGACCTGTACCCCTTGCGCTAATAATACATTATATGTTAATAAAAAATAAAACATAAATAAAAAAACCCAGTCACTTAAGAAAAATTTAGGGGCAAACCAAACAAAGCTTGTACAAGACTTGTATGCTGAGAACTACAAAATACTGATGAAAAAAAAAAATCAAACACCTAAATAAATGGAGAGACATATTGTGTTCATGGACTGGAAAATTCAACCTAGTATCGATGTCCATTTCCCTAAAATTAACATAGAGAGGCTTAATGTGATTCCTATCAAGGTCCCAGGAAGATTTATAATTTTGGATGAGATTATTATTTTTTAAAAGATTTTATTTATTTATTTAACAGAGAGAAATCACAAGTAGGCAGAGAGGCAGGTAGAGAGAGAAAGGGGAAGAAGGCTCCCTGCCGAGCAGAGAGCCCGATGCAGGGCTTGATCCCAGGACCTGAAGGCAGATGCTTAACCCACTGAGCCACCCAGGCGCTCCTAGACGAGATTATTTTAAAATTTATACTAGAAAGCAAAGAAACAAAAATAGCTAAATTAAAAAATAACAAAATGGGAGAAATACATCTACCTAATTTTAAGACTTATTACACAGCTACAGTAATCAGTATCATGTGTTATGGGTGGAGTAGCAGACACACAGATCAATGGAACAGAACAAAGAGCCCAGAATTAGAGTCACACAAATATGCCCAACTGATTTTTAGTAAAGGGGCAAAAGCAATGAAGTAAAGGATATAGCCTTTTCAACAACTGGTACTAGAACAACTATACATCCAAAAGAAAAAATTTAACCTCAAACTAAATCTCTCATTTATATATGACTTATATAAAAATTAACTCAAAATGGATCATGAACTTAAAAGTAAAACATAAAATTACTACAATTTACAGTGACAACACCAAATACTGGTGAGTAGGTGGAAAAACTGGATCACTTCAGATATTCCTAGTAGTAATTCCTATTCCAGCAAACAGTTGGGCAGTGTCTTAATTAAACATACAACCACCATAAGACCCAGTAACTGTATTCCTTGGCATTTATCACAGAGAAATGAAAACCCATGGTCACACAAAATTCTGTAGTTGAATGTATATGGAAACTTTCTTTGTAACAGTCAAAAACTGGAAACAACCCCAATGTTCCTCAGTAGGTGAATGGTTAAACTGGTACACCAGTACCATGGAGTTACTTCTCAGCAATAAAAAGGAATGAGTTACTGATGCACAAACATTGCACAAATCTCTAGAGAATTATACTGAGTGAAAAAAAGCTGATTCCAAAAGGTTATACACTATATAATTTATATTAACATACATGAAATGACAAAATTAAAGAAGTGGAGAATATTAGTGATTGCGAGGGGTTAAGGAAGGGATAGATATAGGTAGGAGGGAAGGGAGTATTGCTGTAAAAAGGCAAAATGAAAGACTTCTATAATGGACACATTCTATATCTTGACTGTATCATCAACATCTGGGTTGTGATACTGTGTGATGTTTTGTAGTATGTTACCATTGTGAAAAACCAAGTAAAGGGCACAAGGTGTGTCTGCATTTTCCCCTACAACTGGATGGAATCTATAACAATCTCAAAAAGTTTAATATTAAAAAAAATGAAGTTGTTCAGCTGTCTAATACCTGCCAAAGAGTAAGATTCAGTGGGCAGTGTACAAAGTTTTAGCAAATGCTCAGAACTAGAGCTCTTTTGGCTTCTCACTCAGAAAACAGCCTGAAAAGATCCAAGAACTGGTAAGATAACTTTTGTGAAAATAGGTGTTAAATGAAACACTGTTTTGTGGGAACTTAAAAATATATATAAGGGCGATTACTCTAGATACAAATGTAGTGATCTGAAGGGGCACCTGCACCCCAATGTTTACAGCAGCAATGTCCACAATAGCTCAACTATGGAAACAACCTAGATGTCCATCGACAGATGAGTGGAAAAAGATGTGTTATATATATATAATGGAATACTATGCAGACATCAAAAGAAATGAAATACTGCCATTTGCAATGACATGTGTGGAACTAGAGGGTATTATGCTAAGCAAAATAAGTCAATTAGAGTAAGGTAATTATCATATGATCTCACTGGAATTTAAGAAACAAGGCAAAGGATCAGAGGGGAAGAGAGGAAAAAAATAACAAGACCAGAGATGGAGACAAACCATAGGAGACTATTAATCATAGGAAACAAACAAGGTTGCTAGGGGTAAAGGGGTGGAGGGATGGGATAACTGGGCCACGGACATTGGGGAGGGTATGTGTTGTAATGAGCACTGGATATTATGTAAGACTGATGAATCACAGTCCTGTACCCCTGAAATAAATAATACATTATATGTTAATTAGCTTAATTTAAATAAAAATAAAATAAATACAAGGGCAATAAAACATGCATTACAGAATAGGCCTCCAAGTGAAATGACAGAAGTTCATCCATTAAGATCATGAACCTTTAGAATTGTTGAATTGTATAGCACATTCACTCTACTTCAGGACACCAGTGTTTCTACACCTCACACCAAAAACAAAAACAGATCTGATTTTCTTACTTATAGGAACCTTAGAAATTTGCATATTCACTGACTGTGATGTCAAAATCCCATTCTTTTCCCTATTCCTATCCTTTTATTTCTTCAGGTTAAAAATCATATATAATCACTTTTTAACTGGACTTCAGAAAGGTGGAAGGTATGAAATCTTTAAATGTTAAGTTTCAGAGACTGGTAAAACTGTGTCAACTCTACCCCACTCGCCCCTTGGTATACAATTCATGGTGACAAATGATGGTTGTTATTGGGAAGTCTTTGACAACACATAGATGAGGAGTGCCCTAAATGTTCTTGGTATGAATTTTATTTAAAAATTATTTACGGGGTGGGGGGCGCCTGGGTGGCTCAGTCAGTTGAGTGTTGGGATTTTTGGTTTTGGCTCAGGTTGTGATCTCGGGGTCATGATACCGAGCCCTATATCTGGCTCCATGCCGAGCATGGAGTCTGCTTCAGATTCTCTCTCTCTGCCTCTACCCCTGCTTGCATGCATACTCTCCCTCTCTCTCAAATAAATGGATAAATAAAATCTCTAAAAAAATAAAAATTATTTTCTTGGTATTATTTTTAATATATGGTCATTAACAGTATATATCTCTTCCTTTAAAGTTTATCATGAGTAATCTATTTCTTTAAAATTGGAAAATAAAAGAGAAATAGTTCTATTCAATACCCCTATGTTAACATTGTGATTTTCTTTTCTCTAGTCATTCAATTATACATATGTATTTTTTCAATTATCTTCCCAGACCTATAACTGAGCTAAGAGCTAACAGTTTTCTCAAGCGTGCCGAGGTCTCCAAAACTCTTCTCTGCAGTTGACAATATCAAGATTATGGTATACTTAATTATAGGTCCTTGTCCCTAGAAAATACTGGAGATGACTGAGGGAATGATTTTCATTTTTAGTTGCTAGTTTGGGGTCTTCCAAGTCTCGAGGCATTCTATTTTAGTTATTTAATACTAAACTGTGCTGACAAAGTCCAACAGCCACACAAACCACCTGATGGTGAAAACAGATAGAAACAATATGGCTTCTTTGATTCAGTCCTAGTTTTCAGTTATTACAGCAAATGTTTGTTACTGTGGAAGCAAATATCCTATCAGAGGTTACCTTATGGTTTTATCTGTGAAACCTGCAGAGGGAAGGAAAGGATAAGAAAGTTTCTAGAATCTCTGGCTTAGGTCTTGAGAACGATGATAACAATGCTAAGTTATTTTTCTGTCAAACAAAATATATAATAAAACTAGGGAACTTAGGAGTAAAGAGAAATTGGGGCACCTGGGTGGCTCAGTGGGTTAAGCCTCTGCCTTTAGCTCAGGTCATGATCCCAAGGTCCTGGGATCGAGCCCTGCATTGGGCTCTGCTCGGCAGGGAGCCTGCTTCCTCCTCTCTCTCTGCCTGCCTCTCTGCCTACTTGTGATCTCTGTCAAATAAATAAAATCTTTAAAAAAAAAAAAGAGTAAAGAGAAATCTTATCAGCCATCAATTCAAACCTTTTCTGATGCATGAGTTTCCTTTTGTTCGGAAAATTAGCTGTCCAACCTTTGCTTGAATGTCTCCAATGACTGATTTCTTACCTGAAAAACGAGGGGATTACAATATGACTGCTGAGGCCTCTTCAAGCTCTAAGTCTATTTGATGAAATCTAAACTTCTGAGGGCTAAATTGTTTTCAATAAGTGAAATTAGTTTCCTCAATCTATTCTGAGGTTACAATTCCTTAGCATATGTGTTATATGTATTAATAAGTACTTAACATCCCAATCTTTCCAGGTAGTATGTTCAGGTAAACACACAAGGACAAACAATTCCCACAAATTTCTAAAAACAAAACAAAACAACCAAAGGACTAGGATGTGACAGGGGAGACGTCCTCTATTTCTTTTTTGGATCATATGCAGATCTGTACCATGTCTGGAGCAAAATTTCTAATTCTGTTCAAACTTAGTTTACAATAAGTGATTCTTCTGATGTACTGGACCATTATCAGAACTACTGACCCTAGTCTCTGCCTGACTGGTACTGAAAATTGGTAGTCTTGTGATTCAGGCAAGGATCATGAATGAATGATAAAACTACTGGGTGAAAGGTAGTTGGGGAACAGGATATATCCATGGTCACAAAGTATGTCCATAGGTTACTTTAAACCAAAGGAAAACAGTTCCTTTACATTGGAAAGATCTGGCAGTCCCCACAATGACCAATAAAGACACAGTACTGACTATGTAGTATTCTTGCCAAAACTGATCAGATTCTGATCCTGAGGGAATAACTAGAAAAATCCACAATGTAGGACAATTTGTAAGAGAACTATACTAGTCTTTTTAAAAAGTTAAAGTCATAAAAGGCGTAGAAGGCTGTTCTAGATTAAGTGACTAAAGAGTCATGACAACCAAACACT
Organism: Mustela nigripes; assembly: GCF_022355385.1. NCBI lineage: Eukaryota > Metazoa > Chordata > Mammalia > Carnivora > Mustelidae > Mustela > Mustela nigripes. The sequence continues at coordinate 104,417,759 of NC_081569.1, forward strand.
GTGTGAACTTTGGACCTTGAATCAAAAAAAAAATTTCTGAGTTAAAAATAAGACATTTTTGGGATAACTGGAGAAATCTGAAAGTTACCTTATTAGGTGTGATCATCTTATTGCAGCTATGTAATAGACTGGTCTTAAGGAGATACATGCTGAAGAAATTAGGGCTAAAGGTTATGTCTGAAACTTACTTGCAAACCCGTCACCAAAAAAAAAGTGTATCTATTTACATATGTATGGAGATATGAGAGCGGCAAAGAGGAAGTAAATAAAGATGTTAACGACACAAAAGAAATATAAGAAAATTTTGTGAGCCATATTTTTTTGTTTTGGCGCTATCATTGTCTTTGCTAGTTCAGATGTCTAAATTGATCTGAACTTGTCCGATCAATACAAAAATGGGGCTCTGCCACATATCCCTTTGGTTTAGAGTTGCAGCAGGTTTAGTAAGTTATGTCTGATTAACTGGCAACCCCAACTCAGCTAACTACTAAACAGGCAAAAAATACTTTTGAAAGATTATTGCTTTGGGGTTTAAAGCATAGATTCCAGGCCTGAAAGGTGAGCCTATGAGCACTAGACTAGATGGGGGCAAGATTACTTGGGTTTTAACCCCAAGTCTGATATGAAAGGGGTTTGTAAGATCCAAATCAAATTATTTATTCAAATAATTTTAATACGTTTCTTTGCCTACTGTCACACCTTAGAGACGACAGAGGGAAGGTCATTTTTTCTTTCATATTTAAGTTTCAGCTACAAAATAAGGGAGTTAAGTCATCTTCAAAGTCTCTGAAATTGTTATCTTTTAATTCACTTACATTATAAAACAAATAGTGAACAAACAGGTACCTAAATGCCCCATAACGAAGAGAGAACTGTAACTGGCATAAGAAATAATGACAAATAATTACAGAAATGTATCAAGAATAATCAAAAGGTTCTCCAAAGCTGAGCCCCTAAGGTCCCTTTTAATTCTAAGATTTTTTTTCTATGAAAATAGATGAGATGCAGAAATAAACTTATTTAGCTTTTACAGATTACATTTTTTTGCTTTAATTTTTAAAAACTTTCGTAATGCACAAAGGGAAACGTCTAAATAGTGAGTCCTCAAAAATCAGCGAATCAGGTAAGGGGTGCGGGATCATGGTATTCTGTCTAGAGAAGATTTTTCAGTTAAAGGAGGGTCTCCTGTCTGTCAGCTCAAGGTCACTGCGTGGATGCTTTAAATTTAACTCAGTGCTCCAAAACAAGACCCCGACTCCCGAAATCCGGATTGAGGGTGGCTCAGAGCTTCAAATTCCGACCCTCGCCCCAGGGATACGGTCCCCGGGCAGCGCCCAAACCCGTTCTGGGGACGCCCGGCTAGTCTTTTCACCCCTCCAACCCCCAAGTCCCACGTACACGCGGCGGCCTCCTCCAGAGATCCCGCCACCTTCCCGAGCGTAGCCTGGTGGCCTCCGCCTGGGAACCCGAGATTCTAAGCGCAGAGAAAAGAGACCATACTTGAGCACAGGTTCTCGCATCCGACACCAGTGCGAGGTTGGGGGGCTGCGCTGCCAGTCGATTCTAGGGGCGGAGGGTCTGGGTCAGGGAGGGCGCCGCAGTCGCTGGATGGGAGAGAACACGTGGGAGAGGCGATGTCAAATAGCCCTTTAGACTTTAAGACGCGGATTCGTTACAAAGCAGGGAACTCTGGAGGAAAAGCCGCTATCTCCAGTGAATTCTAAAATTCTCTAAGGATTAAGTTTTGTAATTGTATACTTACTCAGTGCCTTCTATGCCTGACTTCCTCACCGAAAACTACCCGAATCTGTCGAGAGTTTTTGTAAAACGAATTTACTTAATCCCGGGTCCTTAACGGTCTCCAGGAGCTGCACTGTAAACAGTCCCTAGTCGACCGGAGTGGTATTGTCAGTTAAGCCGGGACCTGTGCGCGTCTCCGATGAGACCCTCCAGTTTTACGCAGTGTTTAAGTCTGGTGGGGCAATGTACTGCTTTAAAACAATAAAATCAAATCTGCACCTTTTAAATCTTTTACGTTGGGAGTTTGTTTCCACCCGGAGAGGGATGGAGGTACACCAGAGGGCGGTCAGCTTTTTGGTTGGGTGTTTTGGATGATTTTTCTTGGCGCGCATGCGTGTTGTGTCTCAAGGGCCGACTTAAAGAGAAGCGGGGGTTGACTCGCGGGCAACTGAAGCTGTTGTCAGATTACACCTGTGACTGCCGGGTTGTGAAGCATTCGGGAGACGCAGAGGGGTGAATTTAGGTGTCCGATGTTTGCATCTGGAGGGGTGTGTAAGACTCTTTGGCTGAAGAAAGCTTTGAGCTTCTTAAGCTTATAATTATTAGTAACTATTTTAAATAACTTTTAGTTATTAATAAATTCTCAAAAGTCATTAAGCCATTAAGCTTTTTTTTTATTTTTTTAAAGCATTTCAGTTTTACGTGCTTGACTCCCGCTTCTCAACAGATGTTAACCTCGCCTCCACATCTGTTTGGTTTTGCACTGCCAGCTCTTGGCTTTGGAAGTGCTCTCTGTTGTTGAGTTATCTGGGCTCATGCGGCCATTCTCTTGTCCTCCGCGCTCTCAGATTCACGGGCGTGTGCATTAATGGACTGAGTGGGATTAATGGGTAAATATGATGTTCTAGTTGTCTCTTATCCTGGATTAAATACCAAACTGAAATTTCTAGCTTTGCGGATAGTGTTTAGACGTTTTATTTAAAGGTTGATGACTGAACGTTTTAAAATCACTTGAAATTCTTTTTTTTTTTTTTTTTTTTTTTTATCATACTCCTCCCTCGTTCCTTCTCCCCCAAGTCCTCAAAGCGGTGAAAATTTTGTTCTGAAGTTTTTATGGACCCAGAAGAAATTCTTCTTTTCAGAACTGTGGGACTAATTTTGTTCCCAATAATATGAAAGGCTCTAAGTTTAGCCCGGAAAAGAAAAAAAGGGTTAAAATACCAGCGAGGAGACTTCGTGAGGTAGTTTCTCCAAATCAGGGAGATAATTTGGCTTTGCTGAAAGAGGAGTTGCCCTGTGTTCCTCCAGCGTTGTCTGCAAATAAACGTCTTCCTGTTAGAACCGAGGCTAGCTTGAATGGAACGTTACGTGGTATGTGACTCCGAATAGCTTTCACTTTTGTAAATCTTCAGTCTTTATTTTCATTTCTTTTTTGCGTTTCAAATTTTAGGGGATTTTTAATGTTTAAATTCTCAAATATAAGATACATCTAGTTTTAATTGGTGTTTGAAAGCTGACCCTTCCTCTGGGAAAATGGCTAGTACAATCGGTCTAATTGAAACATATCCAATAGGTGGAATGAATGAAACACTTCTGTGCTTATTCTTTGTGTGGTTTTTGCACATTGTTCTTGTTCACGTCTATGGTGGACGCACTAAACTATGTGATGTGTGTGTTTACTGTTCATCAGTAGAGGTTTTTACCAAATGCTCTACCTTCTGTTTGGTTGGTGTTACTCAGTTTGGCATAGTAGAAAAGCATAACTTCTGCCTTTTGATGGCTTCCATGTTCCAACTCACTTAACCTGTCTCCAGTGAAAATGAAGAAAACATATGCTTTGCCCATTTCATTGATGACCATAGGATCAAATTAATGAATATATGTGCAAAAACAAAAAAATGCATTTATAGTGCTGCTTTTGGGGGAGGTGTGGCATAATAAAGGCCTGCTTTTATATCATGTACATATTTTATTCCTGGCAAATTCTACCCATAGTATGTCCAAATCCAACATTGTAATGCTATATTTTAAAACATTTATCTCACTTGACTGTCAGTACTGATCCTTATTTTCCAAAATATCAGCTGTAAAACCTTCATCAGGATATATTTTAATTACAGTTTAAGTTCTTTGCATGAAAAATGACTTCCAATTTAGGTTTAGCATTAATATTGAGTTTATAGTTCTTGAGTCAAGCCTATACAGTTTCCAAAATTATGGTTCTGGTTTTAAAGTCACTAAAATGTATTCCTTTATTTTGTTAGGTTCAGCAGACTTGACTAGAACTTATCAGCAGCCTCCATTAGCAAATTCTACGGGGCCAGAAAGGGTAAGCAAAAGAATTCTAAATTATGTTCACGTTAAGGTTTTCAGTATTGTTGAGTAATGTATTCCTAAATTATGTTTGATGAGTAATGGGCCTTGTTTTTGCTTTAATTTCACTTACCAAGAGAAATGTTTTATATCCAATTGTGACTTGAATAGTATTTGAGACATTACACAAAGATTCTTCCATAAAATAAAAAATACTCATTACTAAGATGTTGAACACTGAGATAAATATTGGAACTGAAAATAATCTCTGCTGTTACCTAAGAAATGGGGTTCTAGACTGCAGACTTAATATACTGTTAGGTAAAGGTAAATAACTAGTAACAACATCATTTTTAAAAAGTGAGGTATGATATGTTATCCAAACGATTGTAAGGTCTTTTGTGGGGTTTTTTTTTTTTGAGGATTATTTAAGAAATAACATGAAATTCTCATCTTGACCTTTATAGTGCTGAAAATATTTGATGATCAATACATTTTGTTCATGCAATCTAATTAGATTTTGACCACTATCACTATAGATTGTCAATTTAACAAGTCTTTAAAGAACAGAGTTTCATAATGTAATATCTTGAAAATTGAAGCTGGTAAATTAAGAATGAAATTAAAACTGTCTACTTAACAACTTTGCAAAAGATTCACAATAAAAATGTATGATTATGTGCTGTACTTGGTCCCTCTGTAAATGCTTAGCCTTTGGGTTGGTGTTTTTGTTTCTTTTTTGAGTATGCCTTATTTAATGATTAATGATATCTGAATTCCATTCTCTAAATAACTTCTCAAGTGGATATGCTATTATATAAATTACCTCTGGAAAGACTGTATCAATATATGTTCTTCAGCAAGATCATGAATAGAATTAGTGGTATTATTTTCTCTTAGCTTTACCAATACAAGACATCAGAATTAGACCAAAAAAAAAAAAAAAGAAGAAAAAGAAAAGAAAAAACCAACAAACCCAAAAAACAAAACCATTTTGGTAGGTAAAGAAAGCATCTCATTATTTTAATAAAATAAAATTATTATTATTATTATCATTATTATTCTTTATTATTACCGAGGGGGAAATTTTTTTCCATGTGTATAGCCATCTTTATTCTTTTGTGACTTACATATTTCTGTGCTCTACTTTTTCTTATTCATTTGCAGGAGGTCTTTGTATTAACATCCCAAATGCATTCTATTATATTGTTAGCCTCATTGGCTATATTTAGAAAGTTAACAGTTGTTTGTCAGGAGATAGCCTGATCACCTTCCTTTTATGATTTTCTCTTTACCCTTTTCTAATTTAGCAGGGAAAAAAATTGATGTGTCTAAGGAACAGGAAGAGCATTGTTGAATGAACCTAGTACTTAAAACGTCAAGATGTCTTAGTACTGAATAGAATCTTAGAAATGAAGTCTAGGGTTACAGAAAGCTGATTGCCTGTGGAGAACCCTTCTGAGACTACATTTTGAGCTCAGGGATAAAGAACACAGTGGTTAATTTGTGATGTGCCTTGTGTTGGCCATCCTCATGCACTCCATTTGACTCAAAATGAATCAGATTTTCACATTAAACTGTAGCAACTTAATTGTTACATGACTCCCTCTGCTGAAAGTGGCAAATTGAGATCTGAGTCTGAATTTTAGGACCACAGTGCTTGCTTGTTTATTTACTCATTCAACAAATCCTTGAGTACCTTCAAGGTACCCAAGCATTGTGGTGGTTCTGGGAATCGAGGGTAAAAAAACATGATCCTGCCCTCCTGTCTCTTAGCTAGTAAATGGTACTTGGTAAGTAATAAATCATAAAGGTTTTTCTAGCCTTTCATTTTTCCTTTCATATCCTGAAGGATTTTTCTAAGGATGTTGCAGTGCAAAGGTTGCCTTTGGAGAAATTGGACGAGAGCAACAAACAAAAAGGTAAAAAGGTAGACTTTTTAAAAAATTTTTTTTTACTGCCGTGAAATATACACAATGAAATTTACCATTCTAAGTGTATAGTTCTGTAGCAGTAGGTATATTCCCCTTATGCAGTTATCACCACCATCCGTTTCCAGACTTTTTTCATCTTCTTCAGTCAAAACTCTGTACTCATTAAATACTAACTCTCCATTTTCCCCCAAGTCTATCTAGTTTTATTATTGTCTTATTTCACTTAGCATGCCTTTGTGGTTCATTTACGTTTTATGTGTCAGGATTTTCTTTGTAAGGATAGGATTTTATATTCTTACGTTTTAAGACATTCACTGATTTTTTTTTTAGAGACCTTAATTAAAAAGACTTATTATTTTTTCTGATTATTTTGATTGTTTCATCTTAATAAGCTATTAATGGAATCTTTGAAAACCAGAAAAACGTTTATAGTCATAAAGGTAATTTTATTACTACTGACCTGTTGTATAAGTTTGGTGTTAAGTATTTATTTAAAAAAATTTATAAACTCTGAATTCAAGTTTTGAGTAGTCTTTTGTAAGATAATAAGTTAAAAATATGCTTTGAGGAAATATTTAGTGATTTTTTTCTTTTTTTTCTTTTAAAGATTTTATTTATTTGACAGACAGAGATCACGAGTAGGCAGAGGGGGGTGGGGAGCAGGCTCCCCGCTGAGCAGAGAGCCTGATACGGGGCTGAATCCCAAGACCCTGGGATCATGACCTGAGCCAAAGGCAGAGGCTTTAACCCACTGAGTCACCCAGGTGCCCCTTAGTGACTTTTTCTATGTAGCTTTATTTTTATCTAAGCAGTTTTCTCTTTCAAGTTTGAGCAGAATGTCTTCACAATTTATCCCCAGGTATTTTTGATACATTTTTCCCCTATTGTCTAGGATTATTACTATTATTATATGTTCATTTAATTTGTTACTTGCACTTTTTTTTATAAGAGGGGGAGAAGGGAAAGGGAGAGAGGGAGAGTGAGAACCTCAGTCAGGCTCTGTGCCCAGGGCAGAACCTGTCACGGGGCTCAGTCTTACAATGTTGAGATCATAATCTGAGCCAAAATCAAGAATTGGTTGCTTAACAGGGCACCTGGGTGGCTCAGTGGGTTAAAGCCTCTGCTTTTGGCTCAGGTCATGATCCCAGAGTCCTGGGATTGAGCCCCACATTGATTGGGCTTAGAGCAGAGAGCCTGCTTCCTCCTTTCTCTCTCTGCCTGCCTCTCTGCCTACTTGTGATCTCTGTCTGTCAAATAAATAAATAAAAATCTTAAAAAGAAAAAAAAAGAATTAGATGCTTAACTTACTGAGCCACCCAGGTGCCCCACTTCCTTGTATTTTCTTAAAATTGAGAAATCTTATTGCTGAATTCCTAACCATTCTCTTATTAGTTTAAAATCTGTTTGGGATAGCTTACTGAAATTTAACAAATTTTTAGGAATCTGAAGTGTGTTTCATGTTTTAATTTTGCAGCAAATGACATCTTTATTTCTCGGTACACCATGGGACAGAAAGATGCTCTAAGAGCAGCTTTAAAGCAAAAGTAAGTTTCATTTACAGAAAATAAGTGGGCCATTTCTTATGTTTTTATGTGGTTCTCTAAAATCAGCTTCAATTACATTTTGGACATAGGAAAAACGTTCTTTTCTATGAATGAAATATATATAAAACATTTTTCATAGTGATTGATATATAAGATACTCAATAGCTGTGAACAATTATTATAGAAGAGGTACTGTTCTCAGGATTTTATATGCATTAACTCATTTAATACTCATAAAATCCAATGAAGTAGATTCTATCACATCCCAATTTTACAGAATCCCCATTTTATAGATGAGGAAACTGAGGCACACAGAGATTGATTTTTCCCAAGGCCATTTAGCAAGTATTCACTGGGCTGGGATTCAGACCTAGGCACTCTGCCTTCATAGAGTTTACTCTCTTAATCACTTCACTATACTACTTGTAGCAATGGTCAAGTACATAATACTTCCTATTTACTGTCCAATGACATTTAGATTTTTCCTGGCCAAGATTTAAGAAAGGGATAAGGTTAGCGTCTGGATGGAGTGAAAGGAGACCATGGCTTTAACTCCATCAAAGTGGTCCTTCCCAAGTTCATCTTAAATACCAGTGAAATACAAAACCGACTCTAAGAACAGCACCATGCTAAGCATGCATCTCCACTATTCTGGAGGCAGTTTTTATTATTTTTATCATTAGCAGATATGTGATGAGATACATATTCTTAGGCTAAATGTATTCTACTCCTGACCTAGAACAGCCTGGAAGGCCCCTTAGAAAATAAGTAAAATTTTTACTTGATCTTGAACTCTCATTTTATTCAAAAAGGAAATTTTTATATTACTTCAAAATGGAAAATCATTTTTTAAATACTACAATTAAAATGATTACAATTAAATGACTACAATTAAAATAACAAAATTATTATTTTTCCACCTACGGCTATCTGTGGCAAATATATTACACTCTGGGAAACATTGGACTAACAAAAATTAAAAATGTCTCTAAATCACAAGAGTGTGGTCTGAATCAGCCAGAGTTTAAGAGCTGGTTGTTTCGCCTCATCATATTTTTCCTCTTTACCTTTGTTCAGCCTACAATTCCCAATATGCGATGTGGTTCAGAGAGGAATTTGGATGATAAATTGTATTCTTGGGCTTATAAATATATAAGAGAAAGCAAAATTAAGGGCATGAGGAGTGGTGCAGTCTTTCAAGTTTTACAGTTGACCCCAAAATTGCAGATTACATCTGACTCATTTGGACCAAAAGCGAGTATCACTTCTAAAGCAGGTGACCTGCACTAAGGACCTTAACAACTTGCCTTCAAGTCAGAACTCTCCTAATGGAAATCTCTGAGACCTCTCAGAACTCTCAGATCAGGGAAGGAGAAGTTGTTTATGAAATGGATGGTGAGAGGTAACAAATGGATGGTGAGAGGTAACAAATGGATGGTGAGAGGTAACAGTGAACACTAATTAATCCCTCTTAGACAGTAGATCTCTCCCCATTTCAGGATGAAAGAACAGAATTCAAAACAGAGTAGGAAGGGTCTTGAGAAGGCGGTTGCAATGTAGAGAATAATTGAATCAGAAACATAAAAATGACTCTCATGTTTGGTTAAAAGACAGTCTGTGTCTCAAGAGATAGATTTTGCTGTAGTCAATGTCACTCGAATTTATTGGTTTTATTTTTTAATTTTTAATTTTTTATTATTTTTAATTTTTTTATTGTGTTATGTTAGTCACCATACAATAATACATCATTAGTTTTTGATGTAGTGTTCCAAGATTCATTGTTTATATATAACACCCAGTGCTCCATGCAATATGTGCCCTCCTCAATACCCACCACCAGGCTCCTCCATCGCCCCATCCCTTCTCCCCTCTATAAGTCTCAGTTTGTTTCTCAGAGTCCACAGTCTCTCATGGTTCATCTCCCCCTCCGATTTCCCCCCCTTCCCTTTTTCTTTCCTTCTCCTAATGTCCTCCATGTTATTCCTTATGTTCCACAAGTAAGTGAAACCATATGATAATTGATTTTCTCTGTTTGACTTACTTATTAGTTTTAGAAAATGGTAGATGGAATTTGGCAAAGTGATTCTAAAATTTACTTGGAAGGACATACAGTTGAGAATAAATATATATAATATTAAGAATACAGACATATAGAGGGGTGCCTGGGTGGCTCAGTGGGTTAAAGCCTCATGATCCCAGAGTCCTGGGATTGAGCCCCGAATTAGGCTTTCTGCTCAGCAGGGAGCCTGCTTCCTCCTCTCTCTCTGCCTGCCTCTCTGCCTACTTGTGATCTCTGTCTGTCAAATAGATAAATAAAATCCTAAAAAATAAAAAAGAATACAGACATATAGAATACACATACTTGAGAACAGCTAATTTGGGGGGAAAAACTGGAATGATGGAGAATTTGTCCTATTTGATATAATTGCTCTAAATCTATACTAATAAAAAGTATAGACCAGAGACTGAGTAAAGATTCTGGCCAGAGTGTCTAAAACAGGGTAGAATGTCCTTACATATGGATGGAGAGGATGCAAGGGGCTAAGTTATACTTCTTCTTTTTTTTTTTTTTAGATTCTATCCATTCATTAGACAGATCACAAGTAGGCAGACAGAGAGAGTGGAGGAAGCAGGCTCCCTGCTGAGCAGAGAGCCCGATATGGGGCTCGATCCCAGGACCCTGAAATCATGACCCAAGCTGAAGGCAGAGGCCCAACCCACTGAGCCACCCAGGCACCCCTAAGTTATATTTCTTTAAAGGAGAGAAAGGGCAAATCATCTTAAAATGTTAAGGTATGATATATATTTCTTAAAAGGCTCACTTAGATAGCAATATCAAAAGATGAATTGGAAGAGGACCGGACTGCAGTCCAGGAAACCAACTGGCTACAAATTTGGAGGTGATCTCTTTGAGATGGATTTAGTTGGTCCTTAGTACATTGGAGGGTGGTGGAATGAGGGTGGGAATCATGCTGGTTTGGAGAGGAGTAGACAGGTTTGGAGGATAGAGATAGAATTGACAGGAATTGATGATTTGATCTGAGAGTGAAGAAGGATCTAAGGATGAATCCCAGATTTTTGTCTTGTATAAATGCATGGTCACTCGTAGTATTCACTGAGAAAGGAAATCCTTGGGAAAGAATTCTTGGGGGAATAAATTTCATTTTGGACATATGCAGGGGTTTGAGAGATCTGTGAGATATCCAGGTTAAAAATGTCCAGTAGGGGGCGCCTGGGTGGCTCAGCACGTTGAAGCCTCTGTCTTTGGCTCAGGTCATGGTCCGGGGTGCTGGGATCGAGCCCCACATGGGGCTCTTTGCGCATCAGGGAGCCTGCTTCCCCCTCTCTCTCTGCCTGCCTCTCTGCCTACTTGTGATCTCTGTCAAATAACTAAATAAAAATCTTTAAAAAAATGTTCAGTAGGAAATTCTATATGAAGTTCGAATTCACAAAGTGTATAGAATATGCCACATATTCTATATAGTATATAGTGTAGAAGTAGTATATAAATGGTGATCTGAGCTCTGGGAACAGTTGAAGTGACTCAGGGAGAGTGAAAAGAAAGATGGCATAGAATAGGACTCTAAGAAAACCAAACCTGTAAGAGCTATGCAAAAAAGCAAGTGAACTTCTAAATGCTACTCAGTTTATCCAGAGTTTTAGGAATGTATGGTGTTAATAAAGCCAATGAGAATGAAGTTCTAACTTTGATAGGCTTCGCAGAGGTAGAGAAAGGTAAGGACTGAAGAGTGTCCATTGAATTAAGCAAAAATTATTACTGGCCTTCATGAGGGCAGTTTCTTCATGGTATTGGTCTAAATGCCAGGTTCAGAGGATTTAGGAATAAGAAATAATTCTAAAAATAAAAAAAAAAGAAGAAGAAGAAGAAATAATTTTTCTGAATGAGAGAGTTGTATATTTTCCCTGTTTTTTACACTTGGAAGCTATTTACATTTGTTACATTAAACATTTAATTTGATTAATAGAAAAAAATAAAATTTAAAAGCCTATTAAGAAGCTGATGTCTATGGGACGCCTGGGTGGCTCAGTTGGTTAAGCAGCTGCCTTCGGCTCAGGTCATGATCCCAGCGTCCTGGGATCAAGTCCCACATCGGGCTCCTTGCTCCGCAAGGGAGCCTGCTTCTCCCTCTGACTCTGCCTGCCACTCTGCCTGTGCGCGTGCTCTCTCTCTCTCTCTCTCTCTGACAAATAAATAAAATCTAAAAAAAAAAAAAAAAAGAAGCTGATGTCTAATCTTACAATGTTATTTCTCTTGTTGGTCAACTTAATGTATTCATGTAGAATGATTGATCTTAAAGGGTAACTCACATTCAGACTTCAGATAGGAATACTAAAGGATAGAAATATCTAAATTATATTTTCTTAATACACCACTTAATCAGTTAGATACATAATGAGTGCCTACTGTGCTTAGTTCTTTCTTAGTTGCTGTTTGGCTTAAAAGAAATCCCCCTTCCCTGCCCCTTACCCCACACCCCAGGTTGCTTAGAGCTTAGTTGGGGAGAGAATGTGGACATACACGGAGGAATGAGTGATTAGAACTGTGATAGGAAGCATCATTGCATTTAATATATTATGAAACTGTTCTGCACAGACATTTAAACCAGGGAGTGGCCGCTTATCAAGACTCAGTTGTGTACTATAGGCAGTAAAAGCAAAAGGAATTATTAAAGGGAGAGATCAATTGAAAGTGTTTAAGGATAGGTTTTTTGAAGAAGGTTAAGGCTTGTGTTGGATCTTAAAGACAGAGGAGGATATATAGTAAGTTGAGTGGAGGAAGGTTGAGAGAACAGTGATTAAAAAGTCTGGAGTCAAATGTGGGAAGGGTGTGTTGTAGCCAGTGAGGAGCAATGCGACTCCTGAAAGGTTGTGTGTGAACTAACAGGTGTATATAGGAAGATAGGGAGACAGGGATTGGGGATGGTGTGTGTGGACAGTCAAACAAGCAATTAGCCTAGTCATTTGTCTCTAAGGAACAATTTTAGATTTTTGAATGGTGGAGAGATATGTTTGGGAAGTTTATGAAGGAGTAAGATCTGCAAGAATGAAACAGTTGGTAAAAGATGGTGAGGCTTTTTTTTTTTTTAAACCAGAGGCAGAAGCATGAAGGGAGAAGTATTATTCTGAGAGATTTAGATGTTATGGGACCTTCTCTAGGAATCATAAGCCAACTGTGCTTTACTGGGTCTGTGACTTTGGTCAAGTAAATCCTATTACCTCTGTGGACCTCAGTTTCTTCATCTGTCGCATTAGGATGTTAGGATATGTGGCCTATTGGGTTCTCCTTACTCCGTAGTTCTGTGACACCATTCCTGCAATTGTGATGAAATAATTGACAAAACTTGGTGACTCATTTAGATGTGAGAAGGTAAGTGGAGAATGGAAAAGTCAAGAAAACTTCAAAATTTTGAGACAGAGAAAAATGATGCTCCTAGTAGAAATGAGGAAATATCAAAAAGGAGTAAGCTTAAGAGCTGCTCTGGGTCTTTTTAGAAACCAAGAGAAATCCAGCAGTTAGAGATGGAGGACATTCCTTCTGATCTTACTTAGACTTGCCTAGGGACTCTGCAGTTTTTTCTAATTCTTTTCATTGTTTTTGTTGTTGTTGTTGTTCAGGGCAAATATATAACAAAATTGAGTCTTTTCCCCCTTTTTTCTTAGTATTTACTTAGTTAAATCTTTCATTGTAAATATGTATGTATTTTTCTCATTTTTAATCCAGACTGCTTCAACCTGTTTTATGCCCTGTTTTAACAAACTATTATAATGTCACTATTTCTGTGACATTTATTAAATCAAAATGAGCTAGAATTTTAAAAAGAACTTTTTTTTTTTTTAGCAGTTTGAACAATTTCTCTTGGGTTGTCTTCCTTTGGAAGTAAAACTTGGTACTTGCATTCTTAGAACCTTTTCTGCATGTTTTGTCCTTTGTGATTATATATCTTTGTAATTGTGCCCACATCTTTTTCATATGTGCAAGCCTTATTTTCTGAAATATCACAGCCTTCCAGGAATTGTCTTCTTGTATCTTTAGTCTATAGTGACCTTTCATAGATTTCATTAACTAAGTGACTGATTAGATCTGATATGGAAAACCAAGTGATTCAATTTTTGAAAAAAATCAAGCAAACCCACCTTCAGCAATTTATCATCGTGAATCCTTCTTGAAATGGCTCAGTGTGGCTTACTGAATATATTTCTATTCCTTTTTCATTTACAGAGCTCAAAACATGCCTGTGTTTAAGGAAGTAAAGGTACAGCTTTTAGAAGATGCTGGTCCAGAAAAGGACGCTGCTACTCAGGAGACGAGAATTTCACCCAGTGGAATTGATTCAGCTACAACTGTGGCCGCAGCGACTGCAGCTGCCATCGCTACGGCAGCCCCGCTGATCAAAGTATAATTTTCTCCCCAGATTTTTGCGGCTTCTTTGTCAAATGTAAAAATACTTATGAGGAATTGAGTCTATAAATGGTCGTATCCTACTGTAGACCAGTGTCATTCTGGTTGGTCTCAGTTTGAAAGAGTTTTCCTGTTTGTGCTTGTATATTATCTCTGAAGAGTTGAGACGTACCCCGGCCTTGCTGTGATAATACCAGAGAACCTAGGACTGCCTGGTTTCAGCCTGAAAATATCACATCCAGGGAACCCTGAGTCCTGGGCAACCTGGGACAACAGGTCATCTTTATTTCAGAACTAGAAAGGAACTCAGAGATTGTCTGTGGCAAACCCCCTCAGTTTGCAAATGGAAAACTGAAAAACACTGTTAGAATAGGCACAGGTCCCAGAGCTAATAGGTGGCCAAGCTAAGTCTGGGACTCCAGGCTGCTGACTTAATTCAGCCTGAGATTAGGGGGGTATCAAAAGCTAATTTGTTTTGTTATTTGCTTCTTTTTAATTACCATTTAAATGTTTTATTTTTGGCAGCATAACAGTTCTTTGTTGCAAATGTGTTATTAATGAGAGAAAAAAAATCTACTTAAGGCTAACTATCTTCTGCTTTTTATTTCTGTGATTTTTACTTTAAACAGCCTTTGTAGTAACTGAGTGTATTTTTGATGTCTTTTGGGATTTTATTGTTTTAGGTGCAGAGTGATTTGGAAGCAAAAGTCAATTCTGTTACAGAATTACTGAATAAGTTACAGGAGGCTGATAAACAGTTACAACGTGTTACAGAGCAGCAAACAAGCATTCAGAATAAACATGAGAAATTACATTGTCATGATCATGAAAAGCAAATGAATGTGTTTATGGAGCAGCACATTAGGCATCTTGAAAAATTACAACAGCAGCAAATAGATATTCAGGTATCTATAATAAAGCTAGCACACATCCCATGGTCTTTTATCACTTGGATCCCTGAGCTAATATTCATTGATAATTGCAATAGCTCATTACATTGTAACAGTTTTCATTCTTAAGTAGTGATTTTTGAGTTCATTATTCTTCCTGTGCAAGTGAAGACCTCTCTCTGCACATTCTAGTTCAGATATCACTAGTTCTATAAGACATTTCCATGGAGTTAGCTTTTCCTTTTTTTGTGGTATTTCTGTTCGTACCATTTTTAAAAAAGATTTTATTTATTTGACAGAGATCACAAGTAGGTAGAGAGGCAGGCAGAGGACAGGGTAGGGGGGAGGGAAGCAGGCTCCCTGTTGAGCAGAGACCCCCAATGCAGGGCTTGATCCCAGGACCCTGGGACCATGACCTGAGCTGAAAGCAGAGGCTTAACCCACTGAGCCACCCAGGTACCTCTCTTCATACCCTTTTGAAAGGGCTCATATTGCATTGCAGTGACTTGTTATATCAGTGCTTGTTAGGCTGAGAATATGCATCACAATCACATGAAGAGCCTTATGAAAATACACGTGCTTGTACCTCTCAGAGATTCAGACAGCAGGTCTGAGATGGGGGCCTGGGAAGAGAAAGCTCTAATGATTCTAATGAGATGAGAACCATTTGGTATACATAGTACTTCTGCATTTAATTCATCAAAAGCATAAATATTTTAAATTGCCTTTTGAATATAAGCTGCGGGTTGTTATAAAAAGAAGAGTTATCTTCAGAAGGAACTGGTAGTATAGTTTCTTATTTATTTTGGAATTTCCAAGTCCTGGAACAGTAGCCAGTACTCAGGTACTCAGTATACTTTTTTTTTTTTTTTTTTTTGAGTGAGTGACCAGCTTTATAAATGCATTGGTTTTTATTTTTTCCTAATTAATGTGCAACTTAAAAACTGTAAAAAATTAAAATATAATGTTCAGAAGAATATACAAAAGTAAGTTTATTATAGCTCAGTATGTTATCACAGAACAGACACTAATATACTGCAATTCTCAAAACTTCTTATTAGAGGGGCGCCTGGGTGGCTCAGTGGGTTAAAGTCTCTGCCTTCAGCTTAGGTCATGATCCCAGGGTGCTGGGATCGAGCCCCAGCTCAGGTCGTGATTCCAGGGTGCTGGGATCAAGCCCTGCATTGGGCTCTCTGCTCAGCAGGGAGCCTGCTTCCCTTTCTCTCTCTCTCTGCCTACTTGTGATCTCTGTCAAATGAATAAATAAAATCTTTAAAAAAAAAAACCCACAAACTTCTTATTAGAGCTTGGCTTGAGCTTTCCATGTGTTTGAATATAGTATTTTTATTGGAATAATTATGGCCATACAAAGTAAGGTTTTATTTTTATTTATTTTTATTTTTTATAAGATAGCATTTTAAAAATTTTATTTATTTTTTTATTATTATTATTATTTTAAAGATTTTATTTATTCATTTGACACAAAGAGATCACAAGTAGGCAGAGAAGCAGGCAGAGAGAGAGAGAGGAGGAAGCTGGCTCCCCGCGGAGCAGAGAGCCCGATGCGGGACTCGATCCCAGGACCCTGAGATCATGACCTGAGCCGAAGGCAGCGGCTTAACCCACTGAGCCACCCAGGCGCCCTGTAGACATCTTCTTTATAAAGCTCATAATTACAGGGAAAGTTGAAGTTTTAGTGACATATTAGGTATATTAGTAGTTCAATAAATGCTTAATGAAGTGAAATTTATTGAGTCTCTCCCATTTGTTTTATGTAGAGAGATCTCTACACATTTTTTTAAACGATTTATTTATTTATTTATTTATTTATTTATTTGACAGAGATCACAAGTAGCAGAGAGCAGGCAGAGAGAGAAGAAGGGAAGCAGTCTCCCTTCTCTCTGCTGAGCAGAGAGCCTGATGCGGGGCTCGATCCCAGGACCCTGGGATCAGGACCTGAGCCGAAGGCAGAGCCTTTAACCCCCTGATGCACCCAGGCACCCCAGATCTCTACGTATTTTTTTTTCTCTCTACACATTTTTAAGATATGTGTAGAGAGAAAAAAACTGTTAAACTGTAAATATTTTTAGATTTTCCTTTACCTCATAAGACTTTTGAAATCAGTTTTATTAGATACATATAATTTCCGGATGTTTTAATAAATAGTGCTGAAAATTGTCATTTTAGCTCTCATTTGTATTTAAATGCATATATATTATTAATACTACAAATTTGGGTGCTTCTTAGCAAGAATTTTAACCCTTCAAATGAAATCATCCAGGATATAAAAGAGAAGAGGAGAGATTTTGGTTTGAAATTCTTTGGTTGAAGTAGATGTCTTGGACTAGAGCCCCTTCCTTTTGGTCATTTCCTAGCATGCCTCATTGGTCTTCAAGCCATCTCTGAAGTAGAAAGGAAGAAACTGAGGTTTAGAATAGCTAACTCAAATGATCAAGGTCACATTAGAGCCAGGCTTAACCCAGTGACATCATTGCTACAGTGGATAGTTACATGTAATGTATGTATTCTTATCGTTTATTAAATCTAACATATTGTTTTCAGGTCCTCTAATAAATTTCAGTGTAGTTTGTCATCTAACTCTTTCAAATGGTATTTGAAGTTGATAAAATAATTGTATATTTTCCAGACTCATTTCATTAGTGCTGCGCTCAAGACCAGTAGTTTTCAGCCTGTTGCTATGCCCCCTTCTAGAGCAATGGAAAAGTATTCTGGAAAACCAGACTTTTCTAATCATGGTGGCAGTGATCTATCTTCACAGAACACATTTGCTTCCAAACAAGGTAAAAATGTCTAGTTCTCTGTGAATGAAAAATGTTACCTACGAATGTTCTTTATAATATGTCAGCCCAAAACTTGTTTAATAGGCAGTAGAAGACTAAGTCTTTGTTTTACAAAATTAGTTTTCTTTTAGGTTAGGTAATTTTTAGGTCATTTCAAAATTCGTTGTGTCTAGTTAGGGATCATTTCCTACTTACTGATTTTAATAAATAACCTTCACAAATTGTCAAAAGCACATATAAGTTTAGAAAAATTTTACATATCTCATATCAGTGTTTGTAATCAGTTTTCCAATTCTCTGACAAACTGTGTATTTTCCATTTTTCTTGATTTTATGAGGAGAGAAATGACCTGAGTACAGTAATAAACTATTTCACATTATTTTTAGTTAGTAATATGTTTGCTTATTTTCATAGAATCTTAAAAATCGTTGTTTATAGTAACAAAGGAAGTGCATAGTGTATTTGTATTAAACCTCTGGAATTTAAAATAAATGAATAAATGGGGGTCCCTGGCGACTCAGGCAGTTGAGCGTCTGATTCTTGATCTTAGCTCAGGTCTTGATCTCAGCATTGTGAGTTCAAGCCCCACACTGGGGTCCACGCTGCGTGTGGCACCTACTTAGAAAATAAAAAGTAAAAAAAAAAAACCCCAAAACCAAAAAAAAAAGCAAAAAAAGAAATCAAATAAACAAATGTGTTTCTAAATTATTGAATGAATTGATTGAAAATCAAGGGCTATCCCTTTAATGATATCCAGATCCATGTAGTACAATATCCCCAACATTTGATTTGTTACACCATTGTTGTTTTATAGACGTACTGAAGATTCTTTATACTTGTAAGTTGCTTTATGTTTTTCCACAAAGGAGTGGTCCTTACAAAACTGCTGTGAAAGTGGCATGAGTCAATTTTTAAGTCGAAAGCAAAGAAGATGAAGCACAGGGAGGTTGTGACTTGCCTGCTCCAGGTCACTGGACTTGAGAGTGGGTTGTTCAGAGCTACAGCCACAACTCAGGGTTCAGTATGCTCCAGCCATAGACATGGACACTTAACTTCATTCTCAGTTCTGAAGACTTAATTGCTCAAAATTTTGTTTTTTTAGACTTGAATTTTAAGGGGAAAAGTGTATGTTTTATTGGTTGTGTACTGATTTGCTTTCTTTGTATGTCTTAGTGACAGTAAAAGAAATATAAGGAAAAAAATGAGTAAATTTAAACTTCAACAAGTTAAACTTTTTATTTTTCAATACTTTTTCTTGGGCATACATTATTTTTATGTACTGCAATTTAGCATAAATATGATTTTGTACTGCTTTTTTTACTAGCATATCAGAAGTATTTCCCATGTTTTATGTAATTATCTTCATAATATTGGTTTTTAAAAATTTGCTTTTATTAACATATAATGCATTATTTTCCACAGAGGTACAGGTCTGTGAATCATCAGACTTACACATTTCACATAACTCACCATAACACATACCCTCCCCAATGTCCATAACCCAGCCACCCTATCCCTCCCTCCAACCCTCCAGCAACCCCAGTTTGTTTTTTGAGATTTAAAGTCTCTTATGGTTTTTCTCCCTCCTCATCCCATCTTGTTTCATTTTTTCCCTCCCTAGCCCCCACAATGTCCTGCCCTGGCTCTCAAATTCCTCATATCAGGGAGATCATATGATAATTGTCTTTCTCTCATTTACCTGTTTTGCTCAGCATAATACCCTCTAGTTTCATCCATGTAATTGCAAATGGCAAGATTCCGTTTCTTTTGATGGCTGCATAGTATTCCATTGTATATATATACCACATCTTCTTTATCCATTGATCTGTTGATGGACATCTAGGTTCTTTCCATAGTTTGGCGATTGTGGACATTGCAGCTATAAACATTTGGGTGCACGTGCCCCTTCGGATTACTACATTTGTATCTTTAGGGTAAATACCCAGTAGTGAGATTTCTGGATTGTAGGGTAGCTCTATTTTCAACTTTTTGAGGAAACTACATACTGTTTTCCAGAGTGGCTGCATTCCCACCAGTGTAGGTTTAAGAGAGTTTATTTGAGAGAGAGAGAGTGAGTGAGAAAGCACAAGAGACAGTGGGGAGAAGCAGACACTCTGCTGAGCAGATGTGGGGCTTGATCTCAGGTCCTGACCTGAGATCATGACCTGAGCCAAAGGCAGTTGCTTAACCAAGTAAGCCTCCATAATATTAATTTTTAATGATAAAAGAATAGTCACAGTTTACTTGTTGGGCATTATCCTGTTCTTGGGCATTTAGGCAGATTTTAGGTTTTTTTTTTTTTTTTTTTTTACTTATAAACATTCTGTGATAAAATCATCATGCACTTATTTATTTATTTATTTATTTGAAGATTTTATTTATTTATTTGACAGGCAGAGATCACAAATAGGCAGAGAGGCAGGCAGAGATAGAGAGAGAGGTGGAAGCAGGCTCCTTGCCGAGCAGAGAGCCCGATGCAGGCCTCGATCCCAGGACCCTGGGATCATGACCTGAGCTGAAGGCAGAGGCTTTAACCCACTGAGCCACCCAGGTGCCCCATAAATCATCATGTATTTAATGTTTTCTTTCTTCTAGGTTATTTTCTTAGGATAAATTCCCAAGAGTAAGGTTACTAGGTTAAAATATATAAACATTTTAAGACTTCCTATACTTAGTGCCAGATGGTTTTATTAGTTTTCATTGCCATGAGTAGTGTCTGGCTATGCCATTTTCACCATAGCTTAAATAGCACAGAATATTGTCATATTGATTTTTTTCATATTTGTTAGCTGTAAGTGTAAAATTTTTATGGGTTATATTTTGAACCCATGCACTTGTTGAGAGCTGTTTCTATGTACTTGTTAATTTGTGTATCCTACATAATTTTAGTTTTATTTTTAAAATATGGGGAAGAGTAATATTCTATATATTAATGTTTTCTAAAAAAATAAGTTGAATTTATTTTCTTTATTTTCTATTGAAGCACCTTTTAGAGAGGTTGAAGATATGGGTTTTGATAAACAGAAATCTCCTTTGGAGACACCAGCACCTCGCAGGTTTGCTCCTGTACCTGTTTCAAAGGATGATAAAATATCAAAGAGGGAAAATCCTAAAGAAGAGAAAGAAAATATGGAGATGTCAGGTCATAGAGGTAATAAAGCAATCATAACTCGCATCTGATACTTTTATTAGACCTACGTCAAATTAGGAACAGATTTCCATACTCCTGATTTATTATTTTCTTATGTGCCTAATAGTAACTAAATCTTTTTTTAGTATTTTTCTTTAAATGATACTTACTAGGCAAATCAATCTTCTTTATATTCTTTGTAGGAGGTAGAGGTATACAGTTATAATTCTGATTATTTTCTATAGATTATTACTTGAACCTATAATGAACAAATTTTGTTATTAATAAAAAAATAATGCTTTACTAAAGGTAAAGCTGATCATTTTTATGGTGAATTAACTTTTTAAAATGAAATTAAATTTTATTTTTTTTTCAGTGATCCATAATTCATTGTTTATGCACCACACCCAGTGCTCTGTGCAATACATGCCCTCCTTAATACCCACCACCAGGCTTAATACCCAACCTCCCACCCCCCTTCCCCTCCAAAACCCTCAGTTTGTTTCTCAGAGTACACAGTCTCTCATGCTTCATCTCCCCCTCCGATTTCCCCCAACTCACTTCTCCTCTCCATCTCCCAATGTCTTCCATGTTATTCCTTATGCTCCACAAGTAAGTGAAACCATATGATAATTGACTCTCTCTGCTTGACTTATTTCACTCAGTATAATCTCTTCCAGTCCTGTCCATGTTGATAAAAAAGTTGGGTATTCATCCTTTCTGATGAAGGCATAATACTCATTGTATATATGGGCCATATCTTCTTTATCCATTCGTCTGTTGAAGGGCATCTTGGTTCTTTCCACAGTTTGGCAACTATGGCCATTGCTGCTATGAACATTGGGGTAAATGTATCTTTGGGGTAAATACCCAGTAGTGCAATTACAGGGTCATAGGGTAAAAGCCGATCATTTTAGAGCATGTTTCCTTATTTTGTTTTTAGGTGTGAATTTCAATAGTGGAACTCAGAGAAATTTAACATTTGTTACTGTGTTCAGTTGGAAAAAGTGTTACACTATTAACAATTTAATAGGAAACAAGAACTTTTATAAGTGACCTGAAGAAATAATTTGTTAAAGACCCTTAAAGCCCTTCTAGTAAAAGAAGTTAAAGTGTTAAATATAAGCTTTTATTCTTAGAATCACTTAAATGAATTTGAGTCTTGTCTTGGATGCATTTAAAGAGTTTTTAAGGATACTAAAATCTTTAATAAACCAACCTCACCTAGAGATAAAAGTTACTATGTAACTTTATTAAAGGGACGATTTGACTAACAGTTGCTATAAAGAAACAGTCAAATCTCCCTTTATTGATAAAAATCATGCAGTTTACTGGGTTTTTGATGATGTCGTGGCTCATCAAATTCCTTTTTTATGTGATGGAAATAAATTCAGACCTAAAATTTTACTAATGTAGCTTACATGAGTTATAAATATTTAGTTTTATTGGGTGAGTGTATTTAAAATTGACATTTTAAAGTGAATTGAGTAGATAGATAATCATCCGAAGAAGATAACAGTACAAATATATGTGAGCTATTGTATAAAAAGGAAATGACTTAGTACTTGAAAAATGATACTGTATTTATTTTATTTCAGGAAATGTAAGACTATTGGAACAGATTTTGAATAACCATGATTCTTCAACAAGAAAAAGTGAATCTTCAGATAAAACCTTACTAACTAGGTCAAAAATAGGATGGAATGTTGAGAAGAGTGACAGGTAAAAAAACAAGACATTGGAATAAAAGCTATATTGAAAAGAGCTTTATGTAGTGGCTCAGTTACTTAAGTGTCTGCTTTGGCACAGGTCATGATCCCAGGGTCCTGGGATGGAGCTGTGTCCAGCTACCTTACCTTTTTCTCCCACAACCCACCCCTCCACCCACTCGTGCTCTCTTTCGCTGTCTCTCAGATAAATCTTTTTTTTTTTTTTTTAAAGAACTTTGTTTATATTTCGAAAATTTCTTTAGGAATTTCGATAAATGTATAACATTGCTTTTAAAAAGTTACCTTAGAGGGCACCTAGGTAGCTTAGTTGGTTAAGCGTCTTCAGCTCATGTCATGATCTCGGAGTCCTGGAATCAAGCATCCGGCTCCCTGCTCAGAGGGAGTCCACTCCTCTCTCTCCCTCTGCCCCTCACCACCACCTCTCTCTCTTTCTCTCTCTCACTTGCTCTCTCTCTGAAATAAACAAATAGATAAATAAATAAAATCTTCAAAAAAAAAGTTATCCTAGATTTACTATTTTCTGCTGTTAATATATCTACCCCTTTACTATAGTTATAAACTGAATTTATCTTAATTTCTCAAGATGCAGATTAATTCTAATGAATGCAATTATTTATTTCTATTTCTACTTATTTTTTGAGAGAGGGAAGGTGAGTATGAGGAGGGGGAGGGGATGGGCAGAAGGAAAGAGAGAATTTTAATCAGGCTCCACCCTAGCGTGGGTCCTCCAGAGGGGCTTCATCTCATGACCTGAGCCAAAATTAAGAGTTGGACGCTTAACTGACTGAGCCACCCAGGTGCCCCCAGATTATTTATTTCTGATGAAATGATATTTGAGATTTGCTTCAAAAATAATCCAATGCAGGATAGGGTAAACCAGATTGAGAATATGGATGAAATGAGGATAGCCATGAGTTACTGATTAATATAAAGAAGGGGGTATGGAAGTCATTGCACTATTCTTGCTACTTTTGTGTATGCCTGAAATTTTACATTCATAGTTTTTAAAAAATTAAGTACATCTAGGTCATGACCTAGATACATAAAATAAATTTTATTTATCTTATAAATAAATAAATAAATATTCTATTTATAAATATTAATAAATATCAATAATATAATAAATAAATATAAATATTTATTTATGAATAATATAATTTTATTTATAAATAAACATTTATATTTATAATTTATATTTATTCAGTATCTGTTATTATTTATTATTATATACTATACAATATATAATTATAAATAAAATAAATTTTATTTATGAATAAATATTTTTTATTATTTATATTTATTATATATTATTTTATTTATTTAGTCTATAAATTTTTATTTATCTTGAATGTCATATAAATTGTGGTAATAAAAATTAAAAGTAAGCCACAGTTTTAGTGGTTTTATGTGAAGAATACAGTCTTAGGCCATTTGCTTTTAATGTAATTACTAATAAAAGAGTTATGTCTGTCTTATTGCTATGTGTTTTCTATTGTCTTATGTATTTTTCTATTCCAGTATTTCTCCATATGCTCTTCTTTTATATTATCTAAACATTAATCTTTTTGTTTCTTATACTATACTTTCTGAGTTGTTTTCTGAGCTTTTTGGGCCACTATTTATAGTTAAACAGTACACATAACCTTTCTCTTCTTCTAGGACTATGTTGTTTATTGATACTCTAAATGGTATCTCACAGATCTGTGAGGCTCTTAAATTTTCTTTTTTTTTTTTTAATATTTTATTTATTGATTTGAGAGAGAGAAAGTGTGTACAGCAGGAAAGGGGGCAGAAGAAGAGGGAGAAGCATATTCCCATTGAGCAGGGAGCATGATGCTGGGCTTGATCCCAGGTCCCTGAGATCATGACCTGAGCCAAAGGCAGATACTTAACCAACTGAGCCACACAGGCCTCCCTCTTAAATTTTCTTCATTGTTTTTTTTCTCTGTTTCTCAGATGGGATAATCTCAATAACTTATCTTTAAGCTGTTGAATTCTTTTTTCTGCCAACTCAAATATGCTGTTTAGGCCCTCTATTGAAGTTTATATTTCAATTATATTTTTCAATTCCAGAAATCCTGTTTATATGTCTTTGTTTTAAATAGTTTCTGTCTCTTTATTGATATTCTTTACTTGGTGAGACCTCATTCTTATGTTTTCTTTTAATTCTTTGAACATAGTTTCCTTTAATAATAACTAATTTATAGTTCTTGCCTAATAAATCCAATATTTGGAATTCCTCTAGCACAGTGTGTATCGACTATGCTTTTTCCTGTTTAGCTATACTTTTTTTTTTTAAAGATTTTATTTATTTATTTGACAGACAGAGATGATAAGTAGGCAGAGAGGCAGGCAGAGAGAGAGGAGGAAGCAGTCTCCCCACTGAGTAAAGAGCCCAATGCAGGGCTTGATCCCAGAACCCCGGGATCATGACCTGAGCTGAAGGCAGAGGCTTTAACCCACTGTGCTACCCAGGCGCCCCTAGCTATACTTTCTTGTTTCTTTGTGTGTCTCAAAACTTTTTGTTGAAAATTGGACTATTTCAAATAATATAGTGTGGCAACTCTGAAAATCAGATTCTTCCATCCCCTAAGGTGTGTTGTTGCTGTTTGTTTAGTGACTTTCCTGGGTGAGTTCTGTAAAATGTGTGTTCTTTGTCATGTATGGTAGGTCTCTATTTGGTGAGTTAAGTCTGCTAATGAGAAAGAGACTTCCTTAACTATCTTGAACCTGTAAGTCTCTCTCTGAGTGTCAAGGGGCTCTGTGTGTGTGTGTGCGCGCACATATGCATGTATATCGTGTTGGAGCATACCTTCAGCGTTCTGGCACTTTATAAGTCTGTCTTTTTTTTTTTTTTTTTTAAGATTTTGTTTAGTTATTTAACAGACAGAGATCACAAGTAGGCAAGAGGCAGGCAGAGGGAGAGGGGGAGAAGCAGGGCCCTTGCCGAGCAGAGAGCCTGATGTGGGGCTCAATCCCAGGACTCTGGGATCATGACCTGAGCTGAAGGCAGAGGCTTAAACCCACTTATGTCTGTCATAGGCTTAACACCCAGGTGCCCCTATAAGTCTGTCTTAACCTTAACTTGCAACTTGCACAAAGCCTCAGTATCAGCCAGATGTGAGAGATTAGGCTTTTCTCAGATTTTACTTGGACATTCACAGAACCCTATACATGCACATGGCATTCTAGATCCCTGGTAACGTGTTAGGCTCCACTGTGGACATCTCATTCCCCTGAGTTTTAGTTTATTGGCATCCCTCTTATTGCCTCAGGCAGCTGAGATGTTAAATACTTGCTGCTGTTTTCAAAAATTGACCTGTGGTTAAGATTTCTCACTGAGCTAACTCTGAGTCAGGTCAAATAAAGAGAAACCCTACGAGTGGGACTTTCTAAGGAGCTCCAAACCTGTTCTGCTCTTTCGAGTTGTTGCTGGCTGTTGGTTTTCATAGCTATAAGGGTTGTGAAGCTGTTAATTTTCAAAGCTGCCAGAGAATTGGGGAAAAGGTTCTTGGAGTGAGACAAATTAAAAATGCCATAAAGCTTGCTGTTCTTACTGAGAGTCATTTTCTTTTTTCTTTTTTAAATTTTATTTATTTCAGGGAGAGAGAGAATGAGCAGAAGGAAGGGCAGGGGGAGAGGGAGAAGCACGCTCCCCACTGAGCAGGAAGCCCAGTGTGGAACTAGATCCCACAAGCCTGGGATTGTGACCCCAGTTGAAGGCAGATGCGTAACCTACTGAGCCACCCAGGCACTCTGAAAGTCAGTCATTTTTTTGATTAAATTATCCTTTAGTTGTTGTCCTTTCATTTCCGGAGTTTTGAAAAAGCTGATTTTGACCATTTTTGCTAGTGTTCTCTTTGCTCTTACGGAGGAGTAGATTTTTAGAGATCTTACTCCACCTGTTTTTTTTTTTTTTTTTAAGATTTTATTTATTTGAAAGACATAGATGACAAGTAGGCAGAGAAGCAGGCAGAGAGAGAGTGGGGGAAGCAGGCTTTCTGCTGAGCAGAGAGTCTAATATGGGGCTCGATCCTAGGACCCTGGGATCATGACCTCAGCCAATGGCAGAGGCGTTAACCCACTGAGCCACCCAGGCGCCCACTCCATCCTTCTAGAAGAGCTTCTGGACATTCTTTTCTTCAAAGCAAAACCTTTTTCTGCTCTTTTCCTACTATGCCTAACCTAGTCTGATCAGAGTAATTTTGTATCTTGTGTTTTCTGTTTTTGATATGTTTAATCACTTAACCGATTAATTTCATTATACAGTTTAATAATATACCATTTAGTAATATGTAACTAAAGATATCTCAGATTTATGTATTCAAATGTTTACTGAATTTATGATAATTTAGGAAACTTTGTTTTTAAATCTTTCATAGCAGTGACACTTTATCCTCTCCAAGATTTACTTCCTCTGAAGAACTAAGAGCAGCTAAATTGACTGTACAGAGGTCTGATGATTTTCCTCATGATCCTGGCCAAAAAAGGAAAGAAACAAATGGTATACTCCAGGTAAAGTGGAAACAGGATATTAAAATTGATGACGATTAGTAAAGGTAAAAATTATGAAGAAAGATAACAGTTATCACGACAGAAAGCAAGCAGAAAGATGAAGAGACAGTACTGAAAAAGACATGTTAATTCAGTCTGTTCTCTTTTACAAAACTTTTCCAGAAGACCTTTTTTTCTTCTTCTTTTCTCTACTCATGACTCCTTGGCTAGCTTTCCAGCTTCTATTAGAGAGGAGAAAAAGGGGAGAGAGACCTGTGAATGACCCCGATTATCCAGTCCAAAGTGTCTGCCACGCCTACCTGAGCCAGCTTGCTCTTATATTGTTTTAGCTTTCTTTCCCAGATAATAACTTTGGTTGGCCACTGGACTGCCCAGCACTTCCGTGGACTTCCAGCCCTATTTCATGTAACGTTCACATTAGTACTTCTAAATGGAAAGAAACCTTAATTGCCAATTTTATTTTTTAGTTTTTTATTTCTGATTGAAGTATAGTTGACATGCAATATTAGTTTCAGGAGTACAACATAGAGGTTCGACAAACATACATTATGAAAGGCTAACCATAATAAGTGTAGTTACCATCAGGCAAGGACTCTTTTATAGCTCTTTAATTGGACAAATTGAGTCCTTGGAATATTTTGGTATAGTATCTGGCCCCAACTATAGTAATAGCTCTCATTTGCATTAAAATAATGAATATGAACTTTATATAGTAACATTTTTGCTTTTTTTCCTTTTAAGCCAAAAGAATCTCTGATTATGTCAAGGCTTGCTGATCTTCCACAGAATTCCATTAAGCTTCAAACAACCAATAAAAGATCCATCTTGAAAGATGCTGAGAAGATTTTGAGGGGAGTACAAAACAATAAAAAAGTCCTTGAAGAAAACCTGGAAGCTATTATTCGTGCCAAAGATGGAGCTGCCATGTATTCATTTATTAATGCTCTGTCTACTAACAGGTAAGATAGGATGTTGGCATCCCCAGGTTATTTATGAAACTGCCAGTCCCATAGGCTGGCTGGCTGGCTGGCTGGCTTTCTTTCTTTCTTTCTTCTTTTTTTTTAAAAAAGATTTTATATATTTATTTGACAGCGAGAGAGGGAACACAAGCAGGGGGAGCAGGAAAGGGAGAAGCAGGCTTTCTGTTGAGCAGGGAGCCCAATTACGGCTTATCCCAGGACTCTGGGATCATAACCTAAACTGAAGGCAGACGCTTAATGACTGAGCCACCCAGGTGCCCCTGCATAAGCTTTCGTAATTGTTTTTCTATATGCTTCATTTTGCTTAATGTGTTTTGGTGTTTTGAAAAGGTTCTTTATTTCCTTTGACAATGTAGACTCACTATAATTAGATATTATATACATGTGGCTGTTACTTTTTACAGATGTAAAATTTTCCTTTAAATCTTTTTTTCTCTCTATGATATGTATCTTCTGGGATCTGTTCAAACATCCTTCAAACATTTGATGAAAACTATTAACGTTGGTTTTTCCTTTTCAGATGAAGGCTATTGGGCTACATAGTAGATTTAAAACTAGATAAGAGTCCTGATCTAGGTCCTATTCTCAGAACATTAAATGCTAATTTAAGACAATTCTTTTTTTTCCTTTTGTAGAGAGATGTCAGAGAAGATTCGGATCAGAAAGACAGTGGATGAGTGGATTAAAACTATTTCTGCAGAAATTCAGGTAGATATTGGAAAAAACAATTAAGGGAATTCTCAAGAGATAATTTCTTTTCTTTTTTTTTTTTTTTTAATTTTATTTATTTATCTGACAGACAACGATCACAGGTAGGCAGAGAGGCAGGCAGAGAGAGAGGGAAGCCAGCTCCCCACCGGGCAGAGAGCCCAAAGCGGGGCTCGATCCCAGGACCCTGGGATCACGACCCGAGCCGAAGGCAGAGGCCTTAACCCACTGAGCCACCCAGGCACCCCTGAAGAGATAATTTGTAAGAATCATACTTACTCTCAAAACATTCCTTATGTATAAGTCTACTTATAATTTTTCATTTCATTCTTTACTTAGTACTTTTACTCTTAGTAATGAGTTTCATTTTACTTAGCAAGTGCTTCTTCTCATAAATTAGGGCTCTTATGTGGCAAATTGTTGGACAATAACTAAAATATGAGTAATTTGAAAGAAAATTTAGCAAAAGTATTTAAAGAAGAAAAAAGTGTATTTAAAAAACATTTCAAGACTGCAGATTTAGAAGCACTGGCTTGCCAAAGTGAAAACAACAATATTATGTAAAGGAAAATACCCCACATGATTTCTAAGGTTACTAAGTTTACACAAGTCAGTTCTGGATGAAACAGGTACTACTTTATCACATCCCAAAGCTCAGGGTGGATCTTTAGAGATTAGCATTGCAAAAATCTAGGAGAGTTTTAATTAGAGGGTCAGTAGTTTAAAAGAAATTCTTAAAATGTATATACATTTGAGGGAACAGAACTAGACAAAGCAACACTGTTATTTTCATCTTTGGGTGCAAAGTGTTTTTTTCTGGCTGTAAGATGTGTGTATATGCTTCCTCACAATCATAGCAAGACGATGTGTTAGTTCAGTTGCCACAGCAATAAATGCCAAAATGTATTTTTAAACTTTGTTGTTTAAGAATCTATATCTCTAATGTTATGAAGAAATATTATGTGATGCACCAAAAAAAAAAATATATTAAATAGAAGATTTGGAGGTTAGTTTTGGCTTTGTAGACAATTGGCAATATATGTCACTCTGTTACTGTGAATTCATTACAAAGTATGTTTGTTTAATTCTTAGAGCTATTTTAATTTATAAATATTTATTACAGAGTTTTATTACAAAGTTGTTTACTTTTTGAAAAATTTTTTTTAATTTAACTTTTTCAACATTTACTCCAGTACTATGGTTCGAACATCAAAAACTATGAGGTTTATAATGAAAACTTACCCTCCTACTCTTGTACCTCAAATATTATTTCTCATTCCCCCTGCTCCATAAGGCACTGATTTTTTTTAGTTTTTCTTTATTCTTCTAGAGAGTTTTTATTCATATGTAAACCAATGTAATTTATTTACAAAGTATTTGAAACTGCCAAAGTATATTTCTATAATAGCGGAAAATAAATTCTGATACTTTAGCTGTGAAAGCACTACTTGGATATGTTTTAAGTAATTTAAATTTTGCTTTTGTTAAGGATGAACTGGCAAGAAAAGATTATGAACAAAAGAGATTTGATCAGAAGACTCAAAGGACCAAGAAAGCTCAGAATATGAGTAAAGATATTAAAATTAACATGCAAGACAAAACAGTAAACAATTCTGTACTTCATAGAAAACATTCTCAAAAGCAAAAAGAGGAGCATTTTAGAAATCCACTCTTGAAGAGCATGCCTGCTTCAACCCTACAGAAAGAGAGAAAAGAAGTAAGATCCTACTCTGGTTTTGTGATGTGAAGGTTGCATTATAATTAATTATTTCATTTCCTTTAAGCTATAAATAATGAACTGAATATGAGAATGTTTTTTAAAAATGTGAAGGACTATATAAAAATAAACTATCTTTAAACTATTGATATTGAGGGTTTTGGGCATTCATAATGTGGAAAGCAGTGCACAAAATACGTAATTTCTTCCTTCTGAGATCTCAAACTTAGAATCATCATATTTTAGTTATAACAGGTATATCTAGAGGTCATCTAGTCTAAAAATTAGATTCTCTTATTTGTGCTACTCAAAATTGTATTTTGTCTTTGCATGTATATGTGTGAATATACCTTTTTTTGGGTTTATTTTCCAGTTTAGCAAATATGTCTAGTGCCTAGTGATTGTGAGATTTGGTACTAGATGCTATGGAGGGTATGTTTTTGGCTGCTCTCATTAGGCTGTAACTTTCTCAATACCAAACATGGATTGTTGGACACATCAATAAAGCGTCTAATTTAGTACTGAGCACTTAGTAGATAAATGCTAAATAAATGCTAAAGAAATTAGCACTCAATAAATAAATAAATTTATCTATTAGATAAATGCTAAATAGTAGTAGTAGATAAATGCTAAATAAATAAAGCACTCAATAAATGCTAAAAGAAGGGTGCCTGGGTGGCTCAGTGGGTTAAGCCGCTGCCTTCAGCTCAGGTCATGATCTCAGGGTCCTGGGATCGAGTCCCGCATCGAGCTCTGTGCTCAGCAGGGAGCCTGCTTCCTCCTCTCTCTCTCTCTCTGCCTGCCTCTCTGCCTACTTGTGATCTCTCTCTGTTGAATAAATAAATAAAATCCTTAAAAAAAAATGCTAAAAGATTAAAGGTGGAATTAAGAATATAAAAAATCATTTTAAAGACTTGATTTATGTTATATTATTGTGATTGAATATAATTTTATAAAATGTGTTTAAACCTTACTTTGTGGGGCTAAAAATATACTTAGTAGTATAAGAACCTTTATGTTTCTTGAGTGGATGGCTTTTATATTTACCTTTCATGTTTATGAAAACCATAAAACATTAAAACTATAGTTTGAAAATTGTATCTAGAATTTAAGAGCCATTTAAAATAGAGGACTTTCCTGACCTGATAAATCTTATTATCGTACTTAAGCTGGCATAAGAAAGCTTTAGAAAATTGAGATCTGTTTGGTGACTATTTTTTTGGTGAGTTGAATAACTTTGTGTGCTTAGGGATTTTTGAAAGCAACCACAGTGGTACAAGATGAAGATTATATGTTGCAAATTTATGGAAAACCGATTTATCAGGGCCATCGCAGCACTCTTAAAAAAGGACCATATCTCCGATTTAATTCTCCATCTCCTAAGTCCAAACCACAGAGACCGAAAGTCATAGAACGAGTTAAAGGTAAGGAACCTCATTTTTCTGTGGTAGACCTTATTTTTTATGCTGTCAGTTTAATATATAATGTTTAATTTTTTCTTTTATTTTTTATGACTTATAAATGCAGTTCAAATTATATAATGCTTAGGCATGGAAAACAATTCTTCTAAGAGTAGGAAGAAATAGACTACTTCAAGGCATAAAATGGGAATAAGTAGGGAAAAAATATAGACCAAGGCACAAGATAGGAATAAGTGGGATAAGATAGGATTAGGTGGTATCTTCATATAAAGCATGATAAAGTTTGCATTTATGAGGCGGTATCTTGAATAATTTAAATTATAATCCAGGGGAAGTGGACATTTCCCTGTGATATTGCTCTATCATGTTCTTTATGAAAGAATGCTATAAATGATCATAAAAGGATTTATATAGTAAAGGTGAAAAAAATTTTTTGGTACTTTTTGTACACCACTAAAATAACTTCATTTTTACTGTATGTTTTGACTCATATCTACTATTTCACTAGTCTAGTATATTTATTAAAGTTTTATTTATTCTAGATAGAGAGCACACATGCATGTACATGCATGAGTGGGGGGAGGGGCAGAGGGAGAGGGAGAGAGAGAATCCTCAAGCAGATTACCCACTGAGTGTGGAGCCCCCTGCAGGACTTGATCCCATGTCCAGAGATCATGATCTGAGCTGAATCAGGGTTGGACACTTAACCAACTGAGCCATCCAGGCACTCCTCTCTAGTAATATTTAAATGTAACTCTTTTTTTGTGTGTGTGTGAAAAAGGGCATTTATTTACTCATTATGGAGGGTCCTATATATTTTTTTTATAATAATTAATTTCTTAAAATTTATTTTCAGCAGAACAGTATTCATTGTTTTTGTACCACACCCAGTGCTCCATGCAATCCGTGCCCTCTCTAATACCCACCACCTGGTTCCCCCAACCTCCCACCCCCACCCCCCGCCGCTTCAAACCCCTCAGATTGTTTTTCAGTGTCCATAGTCTTAATTAAATAGGGAGTCTGTTGACTGTGGTTACATTTTGAAATTTCTCAGCTTGTACTCTGGCAGCCAGTAAGCTTCTGCAGTATGTGATAACTAGGGGGTACCAACTCATTTTTGTTTCTTATCCTTTCTGGAAGTTGGAGCTGTCGCATTGCTTTAGTTTTCCATTCCTTTCATTTTTTTTAATTCTATTTTATTTTATTTCTTTTCATTGTTCCAGAATTCATTGTTTATGCACCACACCTAGTGCTCAATGCAATACATACTCTCCATAATACCCACCACCAGGCTTACCCAACCCCCCACCCCTCTCCCCTCCAAAACCCTCAGTTTGTTTCTCAGTGTCCACAGTCTCTCATGGTTTGTCTCCCCTTCCAATTTTCCCCAACTCGCTTCTCATTCCTTTCATTTTTAAAAGCTAGGTGATCATATCGGGTGTCAGTTTATCTAGAAATCCTACTGGTATTAGTAAGTATAAAGCTTATGGATGATACTTGTTTCTGCTTGTTTATTGGCACTTTGCTATTATATTTGGGCTTTTGACAGCCGATGCAAAAAATAACTTGAGGTCTTAAAATACTTAAAAATCCAAAAATAATTTTAAGTAACACTTTTTTTTTTAAAGATTTTTATTTATTTGAGAGAGAGACAGTGAGAGAGAGCATGAGCAAGGAGAAGGTCAGAGGGAGAAGCAGACTCCCCATGGAGCTGGGACCCCGATGTGGGACTCGATCCCACAACTCTGGAACCATAACCTGGGCCCAAGGCAGTCGTCCAACCAACTGAGCCACCCAGGCATCCCTTAAGTATGATGGATGTAACTAAGAAACTGTGGAAACACGCTTATTCTTGGGTCTTGGTGCCTGTCGTTTTCTCTTCCCAGAGAGCTTTTCCCTCAGATATTTGCATGGCTTACTCTCTCAGCTCTTTGGATTGTTGCTCTTAGCTGTTCGCTCCTCAGAGAGGTCTACCCTGACCATGCTATCCAAAACATTACCTCCAACACTTTTCTTTCTCTCTCTCTCTTTTTTTAAAAGATTTTAGTTGTTTATTGGACAGAGAGAGAGAGATCACAAGTAGGCAGAGTGGCAGGCAGAGAGAGAGGAGGAAACAGGCTCCCCACTGAGCAGAGAGCCCTATGCGGGGCTCGATCCCAGGACCCTGAGATCATGACCTGAGCCGAAGGCAGAGGCTTAACCCACTGAGCCACTCAGGTGCCCCACCTCCTATACTTTTCTTATCCTTTTGCCCTGCCTTATTGATCTTCATAGCACTTTTCACAACCTGATGTTATATATATGATTTAAAAAAATTTTTTTTAAAGATTTTTATTTATTTATTTATTTGGCAGAGAGATTTATTTATTTATTTATTTATTTATTTATTTATTTGACAGAGAGGCAAGCAGAGAGAGAGGAGGAAGCAGGCTCCCCGCTGAGCAGAGAGCCCAATGCGGGGCTCGATGCCAGGACCCTGAGATCATGACCTGAGCCAAAGACAGAGGCTTAACCCACTGAGCCACCAGGCATCCCTATATATATGATTTTTAATTTTTATTTTTTAATGCTTTTTTAAAATTTGAGTATAGTTGACACAAATGTTACATTTGTTTCAGTGTATAACTTAGTGATTTGACAAGGTTATACATTATGCTTTGTTTACCACAACTGAGGTAGCTGCCATCTGCCCTGTTAGATTGCTATTATAGTACCATTGACTGTATTCCTTATGCTCTGCCTTTAATTCCCATAAGCTATTCATTCCACTACTAGAAGACTGGATCTCCCTCTCCTCTTCACCCATTTTGTCCAACCCCCATCTACCTCCCCTCTGGCAACTACCAGTTTATTCTCTGTGTTTATAGGTCTGATTCTGTTTTTTAGGTTTATTGGGTTTTTTTGTTGTTGTTTTTAACAAAGAAAACTTGTATTTATTGAGCAATCAAAACAAAAATAAACATTTTTCTATGGGATAGGGCCTCCATTATCCTTGCTATAGATGTAACTGAAGATTAATAATTTATAATTTATTCATTATTTTAAATTTTAAAAGTACAGAAAATACAGAAAAAGGCTTTATAAGTTTTATATTCTAGGTAATCTCACTACAAAATCTGGTAAATTTCTGGTCTTTTCTTCTGGGTTTACTTGTTTTTTAAAAAATTCAATTTAGTTAACATATACTATATTATTAGTTTCAGAAGTAGAGGTCATTGATTCATCAGTCTTATATAACACCCAGTGCTCATTACATGAAGTGCCTTCCTTAACACCCATCACCCAGTTTCCCCAACCCCCTACCCACCTCCCCTCCAGCAACCCTCAGTTTGTTTCCTATAGTTAAGAGTTTCTTATGGTTTGTCTCCCTGTTTTCATCTTATTTTATTTTTCCTTCCCTTCCCCCATGTTCATCTGTTTTGATTCTTAATTTCTACATATGAATGAAATCAAAGGTTATTTGTCTTTCTCTGACTGACTTGATTCTGCTTTTAGTTTTATTTGTTTTTAGATTCCACTTATAAGTGGAATCATATGGTATTTGTCTTTCTCGGTCTGAGTTATTTCATATAGAACAATACCTTCTAGGTCCATCCATGTTTTCTCAAATAGCACAATCTCCTTTCTTATGACTGTGTAATAAACCACTGTACATATATTCCACATCTTCATTTGTCTATCGATGGACATTTAAGTTGCTTCCATATCTTGGCTATTGCAAATAATGCTAAAGTAAACATAAGGGTGCATATATCTTTTTATTTTTTTTCCATATATCTTTTTTGAACTAGTGTTCTCATTTTCTTTGGTAAATACCCAATAGTGGAATTATTGGATCATATGGTATTTCTATTTTTAATTTTTTGAGGAAACTTCATACTGTTTCCCATAGCAGCTATACCAACTTACATTCCTTTTTTTTTTTTTAAGAATTTATTTATTTGACAGAGAGTGAGAGAAGGAGAGAAAGCATAAGTGGGGGGAGCAGCAGAGGGAGAGGGGGAAGCAGGCTCCCCGTTGAGCAGGGAGCCTGATGCAGGACTCGATCCCAGGATCCTGAGATCATGACCTGAGCCGAAGGCAGAGGCTTAACCCACTGAGCCACCCAGGTGCCCCCCAACTTACATTCCTAATAACAATGCATGAGGTTTCCTTTTTCTCCACATTCACTTATTTCTTGTGTTTTTTATTTTAGCCATTGTAATAGGTATAAGGTGATAATCTCTATTGTAGTTTTGATTTGCATTTCCCTGATGATGAGTGATGTCATCATCTTTTCATATGTCTATTGGCCATCTGTCTACCTTCTTTGGAAAAAGGCCGGGTGTTATATTTTTGTTTATTGATTGTTTTCCTTACTAGACTGTAAACTCTGTGAATACAGATGGTTTATTCAGTACTGTATTTCCTGTATCTGGAGCAATGCCTATGAAATGCTGAAAACAAATATTTTAAATGAGCACTCAAGAAAAATTCATTTAATTGAATGAATGAATACAAGACAACAGAATGAAAAAAGAAATACAGATGTGGTACTAAAATGTTTCTTCCTGGCATCATGGAGCTATATTTAAAAGTCTAGATTCATAAAATTACTCCCATATAAAAGTAAAAATGTAGTTATGTGAGAAGTTTATTTAGAAGATAGCCTCTTCTCCTTTATGTTTTTACTTTTTTTCACTTTCCTCAGGTTCCATAGAAATCAAACAAATTTCTAAGTTTTTAAGAATTCAGGATTCAGGGGCATCTGCCTGGCTCAGTTGGAAGAGCATGCGACTCTTGATCTCAGGGTTGTGAGTTTGAGCCCCACATTAAACGTAGAGATGACTAAAATAAATAAATAAATACATACATAAACTTTAAAAAAAGAATTCAGGATTTAATGTCTATATGGATTTAATTCACAAGAATGGAAAAAATACAATGATATTAACTCCTGTAAGGTTTGAATAGATATAGAATTTGACTGTGGATAATTTCAGAGGATAAAGACTGGTTATTCAGAATTATGTCATGAGTAAAGGTGTAATTAACTTTTTTGTACCCATAGGGAAAAAATGTAATGAGTTAAATAAATAATACAGTCTGAATCTGAATAGTCTTCTTAATCTTTTTTTTTTTTTAAAGATTTTATTTATTTATTTGACAGACAGATCACAAGCAGGCAGACAGGCAGGCAGAGAGAGGGAGAGGAGGAAGCAGGCTCCCTGCAGAGCAGAGAGCTCAATGCGGGACTCGATCCCAGGACCCTGAGATCATGACCTGAGCCGAAGGCAGCGGCTTAACCCACTGAGCCACCCAGGCGCCCCTCTTCTTAATCTTTTATTCAACATTTTTCCCCTTATCATTAAATCACTGAATTTGTTTTGTCGTAGTAGTTGAGCAAGTTGTTACGTGTATTCAGGAGCTCAGAAACCATGGCCTACAAGTTAGCTGCCTATTCTTAGAAGTAATATCGGAACCTAGCTGCACTCATTTATTTGTGACTGTAACATGACTGCTTTCATGTTTTAGTGGCAGAATTAAGATGTCGGAGCTGAGAGCACAAGGCCCATGAGACTAAGGTGTTTACTATCTAACCTTTTAACAGAACGTTTTTGCCAACCCCTGGTTTCTGTGTTACTTCTATTTTAAGGCCTTGTAATTACACCTTATTATATAGAATAAGATCTTTCTGTAAAGGAGAGTTACTGTATTTCTAGCTGGATAGGCGTTCCAACAATATTTTAAAATCTCTGTTACTGAATATTATTATTACAGGCACTAAAGTCAAGTCAATAAGAACACAAACTGACTTTTATGCAACAAAACCTGTGAAAATGGATTCCAAGCCCCAACATTCTGTGCCTGCTGTGCTGCCTCCTAGTGATCAGCAGTACTTGTTCAGCCCGAGCAGAGAAATGCCTACTGTTTCCGGTACACTGGAAGGTCATCTAATTCCTATGGCTATTCTTTTAGGTGAGTCCCAGCAAAATACACAGGGCCAATTTTAAATTCTTGTCAGCAGCGGCAGAACTTTCAAAATGACGTGATAGTCTCCTACCTTTTCCTCTCTCTGTGGTATTTGTGGGCAGGGCCTCCGAATGTGTCTTACTCCATGTAATAGCAATCTCTTAAATAACGGGCTCCCACTATAGTTTCACTCACAGGAAACATTCCTTTGGTATTTTAGAATACATTGCTATAGAGGAGACAAAGTAAAAAAAAGGTTTAGAATGTTATAGATTTCATAATAATTAAAGAATTTAATGTCCTGTCTCCAGCAAAGTACTTTGAAGTAATTGTATGTGCTTTTGAACTAGGCTGTGGTAAGTAAAAATTGTGTGGTATTCTAAAACACAGTAGTTGGTTATTAACTTGTTTGAGGTCTCTCAGACTCATTGTAAAAATTCAACAAATAATTTTTGCTTCCTCACTAGCTCTTCAAATCTAGTTAACTATTATTTTTTTCTTTTACTGTCTTTGCTCTTCTTTCTTAAATTTGATGAAGGACTTAGATATATCTTCCAGCAGAAGATAGAAATTTTGATATTATGGGTTAATAGCATGTCAGCCTGCTAACTGTATCTGTTTAAACATGCCTTCTGTAAGTAGAGTAGCTAATACTTATAAAGTCCCTGCTGTGTACCTGGTACAGATCTAAGCACTTTACATATATGAATTTATTTAATCCACACTATAAAACACACGGTAATATACCAGTTTTATAGATAAAGAAACCAAGGCACAGAGGAATGAAGAAATTTGTCAAAGGCCATATAACTTGAGTGGAGCTGGGATTCAAACCCAGTCAGTTTGGCTGGGATTCAAACCCAGTCAGACTATGTTTAAAGAGTGCCCTGTTCTGTCCCTCTTTATTTTGAAATATAGGAAATAAATGGAACTTTTGAAGTGCAAGCTAAGTTTCTGATAGCTGTGGTAATTGCTATCAGTGGGAGTACATGCTATGTCTTGGTGGTGAGTCACTAGTA
Source organism: Mustela nigripes (assembly GCF_022355385.1). Taxonomy (NCBI): domain Eukaryota; kingdom Metazoa; phylum Chordata; class Mammalia; order Carnivora; family Mustelidae; genus Mustela; species Mustela nigripes. The sequence continues at coordinate 104,456,574 of NC_081569.1, forward strand.
TTTTGTTGTTGGTTTTATTCCTGTCCATTGTTGCTGTATAAAGTTTTGAGAATAAAAATAACATAGTATAACACATTACACTTTAGTCTTGGCTTTGCTGCTTACTGTTATGACCTTTGGCAAATTATGCTGTTCCTAAATGTGTTTTCTCAACTGTGAAATGTGGATAATATTAATACCTCAGAGGCTTATTTTGAGGGTTAAATTAGATAGTGCATGTGAAGTATCTGGCATGCGTGTGTGCCTGGTAAGTGTGAGTTGCTGCTGAAAGGATGACATGGTAGGTGTGTCAACTATAGTGACAAGAGAAAGAAAGATGATTGCGGATGGCGCTTCCTTTTCAGTTGAGAGAGAATTCAGCCATAAGGATCTGGGCTGTGTATTTGATTTTTCCCTTCATTTCTGAAATAGTTGACTCATCTCTTCCCCAAACTTTTTAGGACAAACCCAAAGTAAGAGTGATTCCATGCCACCCACTGGAGTAATTGTAAACAAGCCACACCCTGTAACAGTGACTACTTCCATTCCTCCATCGTCTCGAAAAATGGAAACTGGAATAAAGAAACCTAACGTCGCAATTATAGAAATGAAGTCGGAAAAAAAGGATCCTCCTCAGCTTACTGTACAGGTATGTCAGGGTGCATGAATAGAAAATTTTAAGGAAGAAAAAAATCTTCAGCTTAACTTTAACACTTAAAATTTATTACATTGCTTCATAAAAACTTTACTTTCATTGTGGGTCTTTTATATTTTAAAACTGTGATATTAGTGTAACCCTTCTATCCTTATTCTGTATGATCTAAGCTACTTTTTCTAAGCCAGTGGCTCATGTCCAAGTGACATGATGATATTCCAAAGTGAACAACTGCGTTGGTGGTATAGTGGTGAGCATAGCTGCCTTCCAAAGTGAACAACTGAACAGTATATTACAATTAATTTTAAAAGAACGAGTGTGACTTTAAATATATATAAGATTTGAATGAATGGAAAGAGAACTTATATGTGAAGATTAAATATTCAAGTTGCCAATTCTTCCTAAGTTAACATATAACTTAAGTCAAATTTCAATTTAGCAACCCCCCCCCCCCCAACAGACCATGTGTTTAATTTTTTGTTTGTTTTCTTTAACTTAAGGATCATTTTGATATTTGAAAGAATAAAGGGTTTTTGGGTACTGGACCTGTACAAAGAAATATTTCAGAAATAGTCTTGGTTGTTTAAAACAAATGTAATATAGGACACCTGGGTGACTTAGTTAAATGTCCAATTCTTGATTTCAGCTCATGTCATGATCTAAAAGTTGTGAGATTGAGTCCCATATTAGGCTCCAAGCTGTGTATGGAGTCTGCTTAAGATTCTCTCTCCCTCTGCACCACCCCCAACTCCAGTGCTCTCTCTCTCTCTCGTGCTGTCTTGCCCTCTCTCTAAAAAAAAAAAAAAAAAAAGTAATATGTAGTAATTACTTTGTGTATCAGTAGGGAAGAGGAGTCTTGTAAGTGAAATAATATATGTTGTAGTTGGTTAATAATGTGGAAAATAGATCAGTTTTAGACTCTAACCTCCCACTGTATGGCACATGAATTCTAAATAGACAACAGGCAAAAGTTTAACTGTAAAATGTAAAAGCAGAATGAGAAGATAATTATATAGAATCTTTATCAAATAGAATCTTTATCAAAGCTGAAGCTAAGTCCAAATATGAGAGAAGAAAACCTACATATAATAAAAGAATAGATTTGAATCTATAAAATCTAAACTGAAGCTAATATAAAAAATTCATATGTAAAAAGGGAAACATACAGTTAGAATATATGAAAGGACTATGCCGTAAAGGATTAATTCTTAAATCTGAAAACTTCTGTAAGTTAATAAGAAGGCAGGTGCAAATCTAGGAATATTCAAAGAACCTGAATAGTATCTTACAGAAGAGGAAATACAGTTTATGAGCAAGAAAATGGATACTTTAAATCTTTCTAGTTACTAAAATAATCCAAATTAAAATAACAATAATATAGCTCCATTTAAAAACTTATTGCTGAGACAATTATGTTTTTGACGACATGAATAGAACTCATTTGGACTGCATTTTGGCATTAATTATCAAGAATTTTAAATATTCATGCTCTATATTAATCTAGTGTCTGGTGATCTGTCATAATGAAATAATGCCAGGTTAGGGGGGGAAATGTTTAGGGGGGGAACCCTATATATATATGAAGAAGTTTTTTGTGGTGATATATATAATAGTGGAAATATTAGAAATGTCATAAATGCTTACCAACAGGAAAATGGTTAAATAATTAAGGCATTATTAAAATATTATATATCTAAAATATAATTATTAAGTTTATGGGAGCATGAAAGGTGCTTATAACCTAATTAAGATGAAAAATCAGAAATAGTAAGAAGTGGATAGTAAAAAGAAAAGGGAAGATTGAAAATAAAGTTATCTTTTTTTTTTTTTAAGATTTTGTTTATTTATTTGTCAGACAGGATCACAAGTAGGCAGACAGGCAGAGAGAGAGAGAGGAGGAAGCAGGCTCCCCGCAGAGCAGAGAGCCCGATGCGGGACTTGATCCCAGGATGATGAGATCATGGCCTGAGCTGAAGGAAGCTGCCCAACCCACTGAGCCCCCGGGCGCCTGAAAATAAAGTTCTCTTAATAGGGTCTTATGTGTTCCCCTTTATTTTCTAAACTTTATAAAATACTCTATCATAACTTAAAAAAATTGTTATCCATTGACTTCTTTATAAAAAGTTAAATATATGTTACTGATGTATAGACTGACAGGTATTTGAGTCAAAATGATGAACAGAAAGCTGGATGTTGTGTTTTGTTTTAGGTATTACCCAATGTGGATATTGATAGCATTTCGAATGGTAGTGCTGATGTCGATCTATCTCTGCCTAGTCCCAAAGAAGCATGTCCTCCTCTGAAAACTTGGATACAGGTATTCAGAAATTTATCAGATAGTTTTGTGTAATGTCTGACTATGAAGTTTAACTAATATTATTCCATGCAAAGTCTTCCATTGTATGTCATAATAATTTAGGTTTTAAGGAAGAGATTCAGAATGAATCTAGTATTGCTGATGAATTTGAAAAAGAAAGTTTGTTTAAGATCCTTACATTTATAAACATTGTGAAAGTGATAATCCTTAGTGTACTTTTTTTTTTTTAAAGATTTTATTTATTTATTTGACAGAGAAAAATCACAAGTAGATGGAGAGGCAGGCAGAGAGAGAGAGAGGGAAGCAGGCTCCCTGCTGAGCAAAGAGCCCGATGCAGGACTCGATCCCAGGACTCTGAGATCATGACCTGAGCCAAAGGCAGCGGCTTAACCCACTGAGCCACCCAGGCGCCCAATCCTTGGTGTTCTTTTTGGGTAATTTAAGTTGTCTCATATGTGAAGAGAGGATTTCTGCTTCTTTGGTGAAAAAGCTTGATTTAAACAGGAATCAAATTATAGTTTTCCTGAATATGAATTTCATAGTGATGTTTAGAGTTCATGTTTTGGGATGTTACTTTGTCAATATAGTATTGACATGATACAAAAATAGGCATTTCTCCCTAGTATTTATTTGCTATTCAATAATGAAGCTCTAACTTTACTACACACTTGAATAACACTGCTGCTTTCCCCAGCTTTCATCTGTTGTAAGCAGATGTAGTCCTCAAGGGTATAGGTTTAAGGAGAGGGAGAACACCAATTTTTCATGATCAGAAATAGTAAAACGGGTGTCCAGGTGACTCAGTTCATTAAGCATCTGCCTTCGGCTCAAGTCGTGCTCTTGGGATCCTGGGATCAAGCCCTGAGTTGGGTTCCCTGCTCAGTGGGGAGCCTGCCTCTCCAGCTGCATCTGCCCTCTCCCCCCTGCTTGCATGCTTTCTCTCTCAAATAAATAAATAAAATCTTTAAAATAAAATAGTAAAATAGAACTGACCTTAAATGGCAATTGTGCCTAATTTAATTTTTTCATCAATAACTTTTTTTTTTCTTTACCAGAAGTTTATTAAAACATATGGTTACAAATAAGTTTTTGGACTGTTTATCATTCTTCTCTCAGGGAGGGGCTAATGTGGTTTTGGGGACTAGATTATATCAAGTGAGGCCTACAGGCTAAATTAGTATCTCGCTAAATTAGTATTTATAACTTTCTATTTTATTTGATACTGTATCTGTCTTTTTGTGTGTTTGTATATACATATACTTACATATCTAACATATAAACACAACCTTAGGAGAGAAATCATAATCCTAGCAACCTGACTGGTTGGCTTAAGATGCATTGTTGATGGAGTCATTGACAAAAACTTATATTTAATTTTTGAGAGCTATTAAAATGAAACCTGATGGCTCAGGTACTATCTTGGATTTCATTTTTTTAGTGAAATCAATTCTAAGTAGGATATTAAAATTAAAAAATAGAGCTATGTAATTATAAGCTTATGTTATGGGTAGAAACATGGTAAATTATGTATAAATTTAAACGATATTAAGCACAACAAAATCTTCTTGAAAATGCTTTCTTAGACCCCAGAACTTACGACGGTAGATGAAGAAGAGGTCAAGTTTCCAGGAACGAACTTTGATGAAGTAATCGATATCATACAGGTAACAAAGCTTAGAAAATGTGAGAAATTATTTTTCTAGCAGTATTCTTCCATGTAATTAAAGATAATTATACACATGTATCTGTATATAATTTTTAGAGCAGTTTTAGTTTCTAAAATGAACAAAAATGAGATGAAAGTTCAGAGATTTTCCATATACCTTCCATATACCTTCTGGCCCCACACATGTATAGCCTCCCCCACTCTTAGCATCTGGAGTGGTACATTTGTTAAAATTGATGAACCTAAATTGACCCATCATAATCACTCAGCATCCGTAGTTTACTTTAGAGTTCACCCTTGATTATGTACATTCTATGGGCTTGAACAAATGTATCCATTATTACAGTATCAGGCAGAGTATTTTCTCTTCTCTAAAATTCTTTGTGTTCTACCTATTCATTCTTCCCTAGCTCACCCCAATCCCTGGTAACCACTGACCTTATTGTCTCCATAGTTTTGTTTTTTTCTGGAATGTGATGGGGTCAGAAGGATACAGTGTGTAGCCTTTTTGGATTCTTTTACTCAGTAATATGCATTTAAGCTTCCTCCATATCTTTTCATGACTGAATAGCTCATTTCTTTTTAGTGCTGAATAATATTCCATTGTTTGGATGTGCCACAGTTTATTTACTCATTCACCTACTAAAGGATATCTTGGTTGTTTCTGAGTTTTGGCAGTTGTGAATGAAGTTATGATGAACATCTGTGCACAGATTTTTTTTCATGAACATGTTTTCATCTCCTTAGGTAAATATCGAGGAGCATGATTGCTGGATTGTATGTTAAAAGTATATCTAGATTTGTAAGAAACCAGTGAACTTTTTTTCGAAGTGGCTGTACCATTTTTCTTTATCACCAGTAAGGAATGAGAGTTCCTGCTGCTGCACATCTTTGTCAGTGTTTGGTGTTGTAGGTATTCTGGATTTTGGCCAGATTTTGTGTAGTGGTATTTCTTTGTTGTTTTAGTTTGCATTTCCCTGATGACATATGATGTGGTGCATCTTTTCATACGCTTATTTTCCACCTGTATATCTTCTTTGGTGAGGTTGTCTGTTAAGGTTTTTGGCCTACTTTTAAAACGGGGTTTTGTTTTGTTTTAAAGATTTTTATTTATTTACTTGACAGAGACAGAGATCACAAGTAGTCAGAGAGGCAGGCAGAGAGAGAGGAGGAAGCAGGCTCCCTGCTGAGCAGAGAGCCAGATGTGGGGCTCTATCCCAGGACCCTGAGATCATGACCTGAGCCGAAGGCAGAGGCTTTAACCCACTGAGCCACCCAGGCGCCCCAACCGGGTTGTTATCTTATTGTTGAGTTTTAAGAGTCCTTTGTATATTTTGAATAACAGTTCTTTTTTTTTTTTTTTTAAGATTTATTTATTTATTTATTTGACAGACAAAGATCACAAGTAGGCAGAGAGGCAGGCAGAGAGAGAGGGGAGGAAGCAGGCTCCCTGCAGAGCAAAGAGCCCAATGTGGGGCTTGATCCCAGGACCCTGGGATCATGACCTGAGCCAAAGGCAGAGGCTTTAACTCGCTGAGCCACCCAGGCGCCCCTGAATAATAGTTCTTTATCAGATATGTTTTGGCAAATATTTTCTTCTTGTTTATGGCTTGTCTTCTAACTCTCTTGATGTTGTATTTCACAAAGAAGTTTTTAATTTGAATGAAGTCCAGCATATCAGTTATTTCTTTCATGGATCACCCATCTGATGGTGTATCTAAAAAGTCAGTACCATACCCACAGTCATCTCAGTTTTCTCCTATGTTCTCTTCTAGGGGTTTTATAGTTTTGTGTTTTACATTTAGTCTCTGATCCATTTTGAGTTAATTTTTGTGAAAGGTGTAAGGTCTGTGCAAGGTTAGGTTTTTTTGCCTGTGGATCATCTTGTTGAAAAGATGATCCTTGCTCCATTGTATTGCCTTTGCTTCTATGTCAAAGATGAATTGACTGTATTTATGTGGTTCTAATTTTGGGCTCTCTATTCTGTTCCATTCATCTGTTTGTCTGTTCTTTCATCAATTCCATACTGCTTGATTACTATTGCTTTATAGAAAGTCTTGAAGTTGAATAGTGTCTGTCCTCCAACTTTATTCTTCTCCTTCAGTATTGTGTTGGCTATTATGGTTCTTTTGCCTCTCTATATAAGTTTTAGAGTCAATTAGTTGATAGCCACATAATATCTTACTGAGATTTTTATTGGAATTGCATGGAATCTATAGATCAAGTTGGGAACAACCAGTATCTTGACAGTATTGAGTCTTCCTATCTAAGAACATAGAATATCTCGGGGCATGTGGGTGACTTAGTCGGTTAAGCATCTGACTCTTGATTTGATAAGATTCTCTCTCCCTCTCCATGAACTCTACAAAAAAAATCATAGAATATCTCTTTATTGATTTGGTTCTTTGATTTCATTCATTAGAATTTTGTGCTTCTCTTCAAAAAGTTCTTGTACATATTTTGTTAGATTTATACATAAGTATTTCATTTTTTTTGGTGCTTATGTAAAGAGTATTGTGCTTTTAATTTCATTTTCCACTTGTTCATTGTTGGCAAACTTGTTATAATCAATAATTATTTCCAGGAGTTGTTTGGGGTTTTTTTTTTTTTTGTCAATTCTTTCAGATTTTCTATATAGACAATCATGTCCTCTGCAAACAAGGACAGTTTTATTTCTTCCTTCCAAACACCTTTTATTTGCTTTTATTGTCTACTTGCATTAGCAAGGACTTTTAGTACACTGTTGAAAAGGAATGGTAAGAGGGGACATGCTTGCCTTGTTCCCAATAGTTGAGTATGTTTTCACCACCAATATTATGTTACAGTGCTTTGAGAAACTTCCCTTTACTTTTGAGCTAAATGTATTTTAATTTTAAAATTATGAAGTTAGGGGCGCCTGGGTGGCTCAGTGGGTTAAGCCGCTGCCTTCGGCTCAGGTCATGATCTCAGGGTCCTGGGATCGAGTCCCACATCGGGCTCTCTGCTCAGCGGGGGGCCTGCTTCCCTTCCTCTCTCCTACTGTGATCTCTCTCTGTCAAATAAATAAATAAAATCTTTAAAAAAAAAATTATGAAGTTAGTATTCTATAGTATAGTATTCTCTTCATCTGTGTCCTCTAGCTGCCTCAGTGAAATATAATGGATATCAGCTGGTTCCCATCTACATCTCTTCTTTCCTGCTTCCTATTTTCTTCCTCCTTTTCATTTCCTTTGGCTCCCCCACCTCCAATCTATCCTTTCTTTATTCTGTTAAACATTTGTCTGTCTGACTTCTGGATTATTGGCAAGATCACCAGCTAGCTCATAGTGAGGGGAAAAGTTGTGAGGGGTCTAAAATCCAAGAGAAGAGTCCATATAACAGGAAGAGCTATAGAAATGATATAGAAATGGTAAAATAGAAGAAGGGGGAAAATAGGAAGAAGTAAAATATAGAGGATGGGAGAAAAGAATCATATACCATAGAAACCACTTGAATAATAAAATGCCAGTACAATTGCAAGATATTTATTCATATTTCTTTCAGGACTTTCACTGCTAACGCCAGATTTATTCATCATAAAATCAAACCCTATTTTAGAATATTAAGAGATATGTACTATATTAAAGGTTTTTGTTCACTGGCATGTTTTCTCATGTGAATTGCACATGAATGTTTCAAAGGCAAGAATCTTACTTATCTTTATATTTCTAATGCCTGGCAAAGACATTTGACAACTTTTTCCTCCCACGTACAAGTGAAAGAAACAGTTATAGAAATAACACATGATTTGGAGTCAGAGCCAAGTGTTCCAATCCTGGCTCTGCCACTTATTAGTTGTGGAGTTAATTTTTTAATGGGAGGATATTAATCGAATTATAGTTTTTAAAGACTTCTAATTTTTTTGAGATACATATTAAACCATTTACAGGTAAAATGAGATTTGTGATTTGTTTCAAAATTATATGTGAAAGGTAAAGCAGATGGGGGTGTATAGAGGTGACACAAATTAGCTGTGGGTTGGTAATTGTTAAAGCTGGCAACAAGTAAATGGGATATGCATAATTTATACATAACCAATATAGTATATGAGCACTATTTTGTTTTCTTTTAAACATGTCTGATATTTTCATAATGAAAAGTTTAAAATTTTCAGAAATTATTTCTTTGATCATATGATGGTGCAAATAATGTATAAGGTAACCTAACTGCATTTGTAGACGTAAATTATAGGTTCAGAAAGAGGAAGCAGTGATATTTAGAAGCATTAATTTATTATAATAAATTAAGATAATAAATTTATAGAGGGAAGTGTTAATGTTCTATGCAGGAAAAACCAAGTTATTTAGTTTGTTTTATGACTGCTTAAAATGAACAGTGGGTTTTAAAAAGACAAAATAATTGTATAATTAAGGTTTCTTCAAGGCAATTTGTATGACAAATATATATATTGTAAATAACTTGATGCCACCTAATTAGAAATTCTATTGATTAATGTAGAAGTGATGGTTAATTTACCAACCCAAGTTTCATGCTTACCCTAGTCATTCAGTAAATGTTAAACAAATACATGAATGTAATAGTTTTGTTTTTATTATTACCAGGAAGAGGAAAAACGTGATGAAATTCCAGAACACTCTGAGCCAATTCTGGAGTTTAACAGAAGTGTTAAAGTTGTTTCTACAAAATATAATGGTCCTCCATTTCCGCCAGTTGCTTCTACTTTTCAGCCCACCACTGATGTTCTGGATAAAGTAATTCAGAGAAAAGAAACATTGGAAAATAGCTTAATTCAGTGGTGAGTTTACAGTGGTGTTGGTATGAACAGAATCGTAGTAGCAGATAGAAAGTATTAAATTTTAGGGGCACCTGGATGGCTCAGTGGGTTGAAGCCTCTGCCTTTGGCTCGGGTCATTGTCCCAGGGTCCTGGGATCGAGCCCCGCATCGGGCTCTCTGCTCGGCGGGGAGCCTGCTTCCCTCCCTCTCTCTCTCTGCCTATTTGTGATCTCTGTCTGTCAGATAAATAAATAAAATTAAAAAAAGAAAGAAAGTATTAAATTTTAGTTGAAAATCTTCCTTGTCTCCTTTTGTTTATTAAACTTTTCCTTTGTTACAGTCACTGGGAACTATTTGATGTGATGTGAGGGTTTAAATAGTTGTTGAAGGTATTGTTTTTCTTGAATATTTGTATTTAGGCTGTCTATTATGGCAAAAGAGGCTGTTAAGTAACAAAAGCCTTCAAAATGTATGTATTCTTTTTTTTTTTAATGTACATATTCTTTAATTCCATGATTCACTTCCAGAAATTCCTAAGGAAATAATTATGGTTCTGCTACTCAGCCATAGACTACTTAGCACATACAGTGCTTACCGTAAACAAGGCATTGTTCTGCATGTTACTTCTATAACTTATGAACTCTTTTTTTTTTTTTTTAAGATTTTATTTATTTATTAGAGAGCAAGAGAGAGAACACAAGCAAGGGGGGGCAGCAGGCAGAGGGAGAAGCAGGCTCCTTGCTGAGTAGGGAGCCCGATGTGGAACTCGATCCCAGGACCCTGGGATCATGACCTGAGCTGAAGGCAGATGCCCAAATGATCTGAGCCACCCAGGCACCTCTGAACTCTGTTTTTATCTCTGTTTTCACCTGTGAGAAACTTTAAGGAAGTTATGGCATAAACTAAACTTAATAATAATACTTACCAAGATTGCACTTAGAAGAATATTTAATGATGTTGAATGATATTAAGAATTAAAAGACTGCACTCAAAAATACACATGCAGGGATACCTGGGTGGTGCAGTTGGTTAAGCATCTGACTCTGGTTTCAGTTCAGGTCATGATCGCAGGGTCGTGAGATCAAGCCCAACTTTGGGTTCTATGCTGGGTGTGAAGTCTGCTTAAGATTCTCTCTCTCTGGGGCATCTGGGTGGCTCAGTAGCTTAAGCCTCCGCCTTCAGCTCAGGTCATGATCTCAGGGTTCTTGGATGGAGTCCCACATGGGGCTCTCTGCTCAGCAGGGAGCCTGCTCTCTCCCCACCTGCCTACCTTTCTGCTAACTTGTGATCTCTCTGTCAAATAAATAAATAAAATCTTAAAAAAAAAAAGATTCTCTCTACCCCTCTCCTTCTGCCCCTTCTCACCCCCCACCCCCACTTGCACATGTACTCTCTCTCAAAAAAACAAACACACAAAAAAAAACCACCACAACAACAAAACCAAAAAAAATGTACATAGGAAAAAATTTGAAAAACATATACCAAATTGTTAGTTGTGTTTATCCATGAGTCCGAGATTTTGTGTGAGATTTTGTAACTCACATATTTCTCTACAATGACTATCTATACGTGTATAATAATTTTTCACCAGCCTCCTGGGTGTTGTAAAGAAATGTACAGAACTGATCTCCTATTATATTCCCTTTTTCCTTCCTTCTCTCTTTCCTCTTTCATTTCCTAAAAATGACCTTGGAAATAAATTGTCTTTCCTTTTTAAGAGGAAAACTACCTGTATTGTAGTCCAAATATTTATTTCTTTGAAGAGAGGGCAGCTGGACTTCTTTTCTAATTCTGATCTTGTGTGCTTTTATATGGGTGCTTTCCGAGTAGGGAACCCAACATTTTAGGTGCATGATACGTCCGATAATCCTTGACCTAAACCTTATTATGAATTTAAGAGGTCTGTTACACTTTTCATTAGGCTAATCTGCAAGTTGATTAAATCAAATTTAAATCTGCCTCCCACATGGTGATTCTGTTTCATGTGGTTTATTCAACTGGGAGATCCCTTTATTTTTTTTTCCAGATTAAACCTTTAGAATTACTACTTGGTTGTGTAAATGTTTGTGTCCATTGGTGAAGTTTATTTTTAGGGGTGTTATTTCTAATACTTTGTATATTCAATCAAATTTAAGAATCCTCAACTTTTATTCCTCAGGGTAGAACAAGAGATAATGTCGAGAATTATCTCTGGGCTCTTTCCAATTCAACAACAGGCCAGACCTGATGTCAGTGTTTCAGTCAGTGAGGCAAGTGAACCATTGACTTCTGACATCGGTAAGTGAAATGGAATCTTTTACTTTCTTTTGGTATTGAAAGATAAAACCTTGGGACACCTGGATGGCTCAACTGGTTGAGCATCTGACTCTTGATTTTGGTTCAGGTCATGATCTCATGAGTTGTGGGATAGACCCCCACGTTGGGCTTTGCACTCACCGGGGAGTCTGCTTCAGAGTCTCTTTCCCTCTGCCCCTGCCTGCAGATGTGTGTGCACACGTGCTCGCTCTCTCGCTCTCTCTCTCAAATAAATAAATAAATAAATAAATCTTTAAAAAAAAAAAAAAAGATAAAACCTTCAAGTCATGGGTTTATGTATTTTAGAGGTCAAGTATTCCTCAGCTGACAAAAGATAGGCTCTTACTTCCAATATCCTTTTCATTTTGTTCTCTATAGTGGAGGTAAGTTTTCTCTCACCTCTGTATTTCATACTGCAGTGTTCACATTATTCTATCCCTCCATCCCTCCCACCCCAAATCTCTCCATTACTTCCCATAGCACTTTGTACATATCTTTGTTAGGGGGACTATCAGATTGGATTACAATTGGCTTACATTATCTGTTTCACTAGACTATAAATTACTCAGGATTATGGATGTTTCTCCTTTAGTGCCTAGCTTTTGACACTGGATGGATGGATGAACCTCTTTATGGAACCCAAATCATTCTCTCCTTCTCATCCTTCCTCCTGTTCCTCCTCTTCTATCATTTTCTCCTTTCTTCTTCCTTTTCCCCCTCTTTCACCTCCTCTTTTTCCATTAGCTTTTTTGAGGTATAGTTTACTTGCCATAAAGTTTGCCAATTCTTAGTGTACAGTGTGATGAATTTTGATCAATAGAACTGTGCATTAGCCACTCAATCATGATATAAAAAAAAAACACTTCCATCGTTCTAAAAAATTCACTTATGCCACTTTGTAGTCCGTTCCTCAGCCCCTCCCACGCCTACTGGGCCCTAATAGCTGCTGATCTGCTTTCTATCACTGTATTTTTGTCTTTACTAGAATTTTTTATATATGTAGTCATATAATATATAGCCTTTTGTGTCAGCCTTTATTTAACATAAAGCTTTGACAATCATGTTTTATGCATCTAGTAATAATATTATGGATCTATCATAATTTGTTAATCCAGTTACCAGTTCATGGAAATTTGTACTCTTTTAGTTTGGGGCTACTAGAAATAAAGCTGTGATAACAGATAAGAAACTGCTGCGTGTTTTTAGAGAGGCTGTTCTATTTTGCATTCCCAGCCAGCATTGCCTGAGGGCTCCAGTTGCTCTCCAACCTCACCAGCACTTGGTGTTGTCAGTGTTTTTAATGATAGACATTCCGTAAGCATGTAGAGAGATCTCATTTTTCACAGTTCCCTAATGACTAATGATGTGCATTTTTTCCATGTGCTTATTTGCCACCTGTATGTTTACTTTGGTGGAAATGTCCTTTAAATCTTTTGCCCATTTTTAAATTGAGGTTTGTGTCTTCCTATTATTGAGTTGTAAAAGTTCTTTATTCTTGATACAAGTCCTTTATTAGATAGAATTTACAGTATGTTCTCCTAGTTTGTGTCTCACCTTTTTGTTTTCTCAGCATTATCTTTTAAATGGGTCAGGGAAAAATGTTGGGGCGCCTGGGTGGCTCAGTAGGTTAAGCCTTTGGCTCTGGTAATGATCCTGGGGTACTGGGATCAAGCCCTGCTAGGCTAGGAGCCTGCTTCTCTCTCTGCCACTCCCTCTATGGCTCTCCCTGCTTATGATCTCTCACTCTTGCTCTCTCTCAAATAAATAAATAAAATCTTTAAAAAGAAAAAGAAAATGAAAAGGTTAATTTTGATGGATTTTAATTTATCAATTTTTCTTTTATAGTTTGTGTTTTTTGATATATTATTTCTCAAGATCATTAAGCTTTTCTCCTATATTTCCTTCTAGAATGTGTACGGATTCAGACTATGCATTTAGGTCTGTGGTACATGTTGAGTTAATTTTGATCCCTACTTTGCACCATATACAAAGATTTTTTTTTTTTTCAGTGTATGGATATCCAATTGTTCTAGCATTATTTGTTGAAAAGATTATCCTTTCTTGCAATGAATTACTCTGACACCATTGTTGAAAATCAGTTGGCTAAATATGTATGAATCTGTTTCTGGGCTTTTTTTCTGTGCCTTGATCTGTAAGTTTATTTTTATGTCAATATCATACCTTACTGTAATTTAAAAATATCTTGAAATTGGATTGTATAAGTTCTCCAAATTTGTTGTTTTTAAAAAAGATTTAATTAATTAGTTAATTAATTTGTGTTTGTGTGTGAGAGAGAGAGAGAGAGATGTGTGCCTAAGCATGACCATGAGGAGGGACAGAGGGAGAGAAACAAAGGCAGACTCCCCACTGAGCGTAGAGCCTGACAGGGGCCTGATGCAGCAGGGCTCAATGAGGGGCTCAATCCCAGGACCCTGAGATCATGATCTGAGCCAAAGTCTCAGATCTTGACTGACTGAGCCACCCAGGCACCCCTTGTTCTTCTTTTTAAAACATTCTTCTGTATCATTACTTCTATTTTTTTGCCTTCTCTCCAGTCCAGAATTACCTACTTTTCTTCTCCCACAGACTCTAACTGCCCAATTCCTAGACTTCCCAGCCTATATTTATGGCTTATACTTTTTCATTACCTACTTTCTCTTTAGTCCTCATGGAGCTTTCTGCCCTTCTCCTAGTGAAGCTCCTTACAGAATCTTGTCAAGAATAACCTTTTTATAAAAATTTTTTTAATTTTTTATTTTTTTAATAAACATATAATGTATTTTTATCCCCTGGGGTACAGGTCTGTGAATCGCCAGGTTTACACACTTCACAGCACTCACCAAAGCACATACCCTCCCCAATGTCCATAACCCCACCCCCCTTCTCCCAACCCCCCTCTCCCCAGAACCCTCAGTTTGTTTTGTGAGATTAAGAGTCACTTATGGTTTGTCTCCCTCCCAATCCCATCTTGTTTCATTTACTCTTCTCCTACCCCCTTAACCCCCCATGTTGCATCACCACTTCCTCATATCAGGGAGATCATATGATAGTTGTCTTTCTCCGCTTGACTTATTTCGCTAAGCATGATACGCTCTAGTTCCATCCACGTTGTTGCAAATGGCAAGATTTCATTTCTTTTGAGGGCTGCATAGTATTCCATTGTGTATATATACCACATCTTCTTTATCCATTCATCTGTTGATGGACGTCTAGGTTCTTTCCATAGTTTGGCTATTGTGGACATTGCTGCTGTAAACATTCGGGTGCATAACCTTTTTTTTCCAAATCCTTATCTTCCCTCGTGGCTCTAGCATGGGCACTGTTGACCACCTCTAATTCTTTTTTTTTTTTTTTTAATTCTAAATTTTTAATTTAAAACACAAATTTTTCATTTCACAGAAAAAATTTTTAAGTGGATTCCACACCCAACATGGGGATTAAACTCACAGCCTTGAGACCAAGATCTGAGATCAAGACTCTAATGACTGAGCAACCCAGCTGCCTCCAAATAACAGAAAATTTTTAACCTGAAAGTTAAATGTTTCAACAGAAGTTTAAAAAATTACAAGTTTTAAACTTGTAATTACAAATTTTAAAATTTATTGGCTATTGACAACTAAAACCCAGTAGAGAACTAACCACTATAACCTTCCCTGAACCTAAAATGAATGTGAACATATTATACCTTCTTAAAAAGGGTTTAATCCTAGCGAAATAAGTCAGTCAGAGAAAGACAACTATCATATGATTTCCCTGATATGAGGAAGTAGAGATGCAACATGGGGGGTTAAGGGGGTAGGAGAAGAATAAATGAAACAAGATGGAATTGGGAGGGAGACAAACCATCAGTGACTCTTTTTTTTTTTTTAATTTTTTATTTTTTATAAACATATATTTTTATCCCCAGGGGTACAGGTCTGTGAATCACCAGGTTTACACACTTCACAGCACTCACCAAAGCACATACCCTCCCCAATGTCCATAATCCCACCCCCTTCTCCCAAAGCCCCTCCCCCCAGCAACCCTCAGTTTGTTTTGTGATATTAAGAGTCACTTATGGCTTGTCTCCTTCCCAATCCCATCTTGTTTCATTTATTCTTCTCCTACCCATTTAAGCCCCCATGTTGCATCACCACTTCCTCACATCAGGGAGATCATATGATAGTTGTCTTTCTCTGCTTGACTTATTTCGCTAAGCATGATACGCTCTAGTTCCATCCATGTTGTTGCAAATGGCAAGATTTCATTTCTTTTGATGGCTGCATAGTATTCCATTGTGTATATATACCACATCTTCTTGATCCATTCATCTGTTGATGGACATCTAGGTTCTTTCCATAGTTTGGCTATTGTGGACATTGCTGCTATAAACATTCGGGTGCACGTGCCCCTTTGGATCACTACATTTGTATCTTTAGGGTAAATGCCCAATAGTGCAATTGCTGGGTCATAGGGCAGTTCTATTTTCAACATTTTGAGGAACCTCCATGCTGTTTTCCAGAGTGGCTGCACCAGCTTGCATTCCCACCAACAGTGTAGGAGGGTTCCCCTTTCTCCGCATCCTCGCCAGCATCTGTCATTTCCTGACTTGTTAATTTTAGCCATTCTGACTGGTGTGAGGTGATATCTCATTGTGGTTTTGATTTGTATTTCCCTGATGCCGAGTGGTATGGAGCACTTTTTCATGTGTCTGTTGGCCATCTGGATGTCTTCTTTGCAGAAATGTCTGTTTATGTCCTCTGCCCATTTCTTGATTGGATTATTTGTTCTTTGGGTGTTGAGTTTGCTAAGTTTTTTATAGATTCTGGACACTAGTTCTTTATCTGATATGTCGTTTGCAAATATCTTCTCCCATTCTGTCAGTTGTCTTTTGATTTTGTTAACTGTTTCCTTAGCTGTGCAAAAGCTTTTGATCTTGATGAAATCCCAATAGTTCATTTTTGCCCTTGCTTCCCTTGCCTTTGGCGTTGTTCCTAGGAAGATGTTGCTGCGGCTGAGGTCGAAGAGGTTGCTCCCTGTGTTCTCCTCAAGGATTTTGATGGATTCCTTTCACACATTGAGGTCCTTCATCCATTTTGAGTCTATTTTTGTGTGTGGTGTAAGGAAATGGTCCAATTTCATTTTTCTGCATGTGGCTGTCCAATTTTCACAGCACCATTTATTGAAGAGGCTGTCTTTTTTCCATTGGACATTCTTTCCTGCTTTGTCGAAGATTAGTTGACTGTAGAGTTGAGGGTCTATTTCTGGGCTCTCTATTCTGTTCCATTGATCTATGTGTCTGTTTTTGTGCCAGTACCATGCTGTCTTGATGATGACAGCTTTGTAATAGAGCTTGAAGTCCGGAATTGTGATGCCACCAACGTTGGCTTTCTTTTTCAATATCCCTTTGGCTATTCGAGGTCTTTTCTGGTTCCATATAAATTTTAGAATTATTTGTTCCATTTCTTTGAAAAAGATGGATGGTACTTTGATAGGAATTGCATTAAATGTGTAGATTGCTTTAGGTAGCATAGACATTTTCACAATATTTATTCTTCCAATCCAGGAGCATGGAACATTTTTCCATTTCTTTGTGTCTTCCTCAATTTCTTTCATGAGTACTTTATAGTTTTCTGAGTATAGATTCTGTGCCTCTTTGGTTAGGTTTATTCCTAGGTATCTTATGGTTTTGGGTGCAATGGTAATGGGATTGATTCCTTAATTTCTCTTTCTTCTGTCTTGCTGTTGGTGTAGAGAAATGCAACTGATTTCTGTGCATTGATTTTATATCCTGACACTTTACTGAATTCCTGTATAAGTTCTAGCAGTTTTGGAGTGGAGTCTTTTGGGTTTTCCACATATAGTATCATATCATCTGCAAAGAGTGATAATTTGACTTCTTCTTTGCCGATTTGGATGCCTTTAATTTCCTTTTGTTGTCTGATTGCTGAGGCTAGGACCTCTAGTACTATGTTGAATAGCAGTGGTGATAATGGACATCCCTGCCGTGTTCCTGACCTTAGAGGAAAAGCTTTCAGTTTTTCTCCATTGAGAATGATATTATTGGTGGGTTTTTCATAGATGGCTTTGATGATATTAAGGTATGTGCCCTCTATTCCTACACTTTGAAGAGTTTTGATCAGGAAGGGATGCTGTACTTTGTCAAATGCTTTTTCAGCATCTATTGAGAGTATCATATGGTTCTTGTTCTTTCTTTTATTGATGTGTTGTATCACATTGACTGATTTGCGGATGTTGAACCAACCTTGCAGCCCTGGAATAAATCCCACTTGGTTGTGGTGAATAATCCTTTTAATGTACTGTTGAATCCTATTGGCTAGTATTTTGTTGAGTATTTTCGCATCTGTGTTCATCAAGGATATCGGTCTATAGCTCTCTTTTTTGGTGGGATCCTTGTCTGGTTTTGGGATCAAGGTGATGCTGGCCTCATAAAATGAGTTTGGAAGTTTTCCTTCCATTTCTATTTTTTGGAACAGTTTCAGGAGAATAGGAATTAGTTCTTCTTTAAATGTTTGGTAGAATTCCCCCGCGAAGCCGTCTGGCCCTGGGCTTTTGTTTGTTTGGAGACTTTTAATGACTGTTTCAATCTCCTTACTGGTTATGGGTCTGTTCAGGCTTTCTATTTCTTCCTGGTTCAGTTGTGGTAGTTTATATATTTCTAGGAATGCATCCATTTCTTCCAGATTGTCAAATTTATTGGCATAGAGTTGCTCTTAGTATGTTCTTATAATAGTTTGTATTTCTTTGGTGTTAGTTGTGATCTCTCCTCTTTCATTCATGATTTTATTTATTTGGGTTCTTTCTCTTTTCTTTTTGATAAGTCGGGTCAGGGGTTTATCAATTTTATTAATTCTTTCAAAGAACCAGCTCCTAGTTTCGTTGATTTGTTCTATTGTTTTTTTGGTTTCTATTTCATTGATTTCTGCTCTGATCTTTATGATTTCTCTTCTCCTGCTGGGCTTAGGGTTTCTTTCTTGTTCTTTCTCCAGCTCCTTTAGGTGTAGGGTTAGGTTGTGTACCTGAGACCTTTCTTGTTTCTTGAGAAAGGCTTGTACCGCTATATATTTTCCTCTCAGGACTGCCTTTGTTGTGTCCCACAGATTTTGAACCGTTGTATTTTCATTATCATTTGTTTCCATGATTTTTTTCAATTCTTCTTTAATTTCCCGGTTGACCCATTCATTCTTTAGAAGGATACTGTTTAGTCTCCATGTATTTGGGTTCTTTCCAAACTTCCTTTTGTGGTTGAGTTCTAGCTTTAGAGCATTGTGGTCTGAAAATATGCAGGGAATGATCCCAATCTTTTGATACCGGTTGAGTCCTGATTTAGGACCGAGGATGTGATCTATTCTGGAGAATGTTCCATGTGCACTAGAGAAGAATGTGTATTCTGTTGCTTTGGGATGAAATATTCTGAATATATCTGTGATGTCCATCTGGTCCAGTGTGTCGTTTAAGGCCTTTATTTCCTTGCTGATCTTTTGCTTGGATGATCTGTCCATTTCAGTGAGGGGAGTGTTAAAGTCCCCTACTATTATTGTATGATTGTTGATGTGTTTCTTTGATTTTGTTATTAATTGGTTTATATAGTTGGCTGCTCCCACGTTGGGGGCATAGATATTTAAAATTGTTAAATCTTCTTGTTGGACAGACCCTTTGAGTATGATATAGTGTCCTTCCTCATCTCTTATTATAGTCTTTGGCTTAAAATCTAATTGATCTGATAAAAGGATTGCCACTCCTGCTTTCTTCTGATGTCCATTAGCATGGTAAATTCTTTTCCACCCCCTCACTTTAAATCTGGAGGTGTCTTCGGGCTTAAAATGTGTTTCTTGGAGGCAACATATAGATGGGTTTTGTTTTTTTATCCATTCTGATACCCTGTGTCTTTTGACAGGGGCATTTAGCCCATTCACATTCAGGGTAACTATTGAGAGATATGAATTTAGTGCCATTGTATTGCCTGTAAGGTGACTGTTACTGTATGTGGTCTCTGTTCCTTTCTGATCTACCACTTGTAGGCTCTCTCTTTGCTTAGAGGACCCCTTTCAATATTTCCTGTAGAGCTGGTTTGGTGTTTGCAAATTCTTTCAGTTTTTGTTTGTCCTGGAAGCTTTTAATCTCTCCTTCTATTTTCAATGATAGCCTAGCTGGGTATAGTATTCTTGGCTGCATGTTTTTCTCGTTTAGTGCTCTGAAAATATCATGCCAGCTCTTTCTGGCCTGCCAGATCTCTGTGGATAAGTCAGCTGCCAATCTAATATTTTTACCATTGTATGTTACAGACTTCTTTTCCCGGGCTGCTTTCAGGATTTTCTCTTTGTCACTGAGACTTGTAAATTTTACTATTAGGTGACGGGGTGTGGGCCTATTCTTATTGATTTTGAGGGGCGTTCTCTGAACCTCCTGAATTTTGATGCTCGTTCCATTTGCCATAGTGGGGAAATTCTCCCCAATAATTCTCTCCAGTATACCTTCTGCTCCCCTCTCTCTTTCTTCTTCTTCTGGAATCCCAATTATTCTAATGTTGTTTCGTCTTATGGTGTCACTTATCTCTCGAATTCTCCCCTCGTGGTCCAGTAGCTGTTTGTCCCTCTTTTGCTCAGCTTCTTTATTCTCTATCATTTGATCTTCTATATCACTAATTCTTTCTTCTGCCTCATTTATCCTAGCAGTGAGAGCCTCCATTTTTGATTGCACCTCATTAATAGCTTTTTTGATTTCAACTTGGTTAGATTTTAGTTCTTTTATTTCTCCAGAAAGGGCTTTTATATCTCTCGAGAGGGTTTCTCTAATATCTTCCATGCCTTATTCGAGCCCGGCTAGAACCTTGAGTATTGTCATTCTGAACTCTAGATCTGACATATTACCAATGTCTGTATTGATTAGGTCCCTAGCCTTCGGTACTGCCTCTTGTTCTTTTTTTTTGTGTTGAATTTTTCCGTCTTGTCATTTTGTCCAGATAAGAGTATATGAAGGAGCAAGTAAAATACTAAAAGGGTGGCAACAACCCCAGGAAAATATGCTTTAACCAAATTAGAAGAGATCCCAAATCGTGAGGGGAGAGAAAGGGGATAAAAAGAGGTTCAAAACGGAAGAAAGAAAAAAAAGGAAAAAAGAAAAAAAAGAAAAGAAAAGAATTAAAAAAAGAAAACAAATAAGAAAAATATAAAAAAGAAAAGAATATATATTAGATAAACTAGTTAAAAAACGTTAAAAAAGAAAAAGGTAAAAGTTAAAAAAAATTTAATCAGAAGGCGAGAAAAAAAAACAAAAAATGAAAAAGAAAAAAATTTAAATTAACTTCAAGACTAAAAAAAATCACAGGGAAAAAGCCATGAGTTCAGTGCTTTGCTTTCTCCTCCTCTGGAATTCTGCTGCTCTCCTTGGTTTTGAAACCGCACTCCTTGGTAGGTGAACTTGGTCTCGGCTGGATTTCTTGTTGATCTTCTGGGGGAGGGGCCTGTTGTAGTGATTCTCAAGTGTCTTTGCTCCAGGCGGAATTGCACCGCCCTTAGCAGGGGCCGGGGTGAGTAATCCACTCGGGTTTGCTTTCAGGAGCTTTTGTTCCCTGAGCGCTTTCCGTAGAGTTCCGGAGGATGGGAATACAAATGGTGGCCTCCTGGTCTCAGGCCCGGAGGAACCAAGAGCCCAGGGCCCCACTCCTCAGTGCGCCCTCAGAGAACAGCGCCCAGTTTCTCCCGTCTGCCTGACCTCCAGCCCCGCTCCGAGCTCACCGAGCCTGCAGCCGGTTCAAGGTAACACCGAGCTGTGAGCTCACTGTCGGCTCTGTCTCTGTAGCCGGCTTTCCCGTTCCAATACCCGCAAGCTCTGCGACACTCAGACACCCCCAATCCTTCTGTGACCCTGCGGGACCTGAGGCCACGCTGACCCCGCGTGGGCTTCGCCCCGGTTTAGCCTCTGGAGCGATGTCCCTCAGCGGAACAGACTTTTAAAAGTCCTGATTTTGTGCTCCGTTGCTCCGCCGCTAGCCGGGAGCCGGCCCCTCCCCCCGGGGTCTATCTTCCCGTCGCTTTGGATTCACTTCTCCGCCGGTCCTACCTTTCAGAAAGTGGTTGTTTTTCTGTTTCCAGAATTGCTGTTCTTCTTCTCTTCGATCTGCTGATGGATTTTCAGGTGTTTACAATCTTTATATAAGCTATCTAGCTGATCTCCGGCTAGCTGAAGTAGTCTCAGCCTGCTACTTCTCCAGGTTGCAGTTGTGTCTCTGCACCAGCATCCCAAAACTTGACTTGTCCAGAGTTTTTCTAGCCCAACTTGCCCTTTTTTTTGTTCCTGTTTACGTTAAGATCCAAATTTTCCAATCTCCAAAGCTTTGGAGTTATTGTTTATTTTTTTTTCTTTGTTTTTCCTCATCTCCACCCGGCCATAGCCTGTTCCCTCACTCCATATGATTTATTGTTGCATTTAGTTAATTCTTTTTGTTTAGTATAACTTGAATGCCTCCTCCACTGCTACCTACCCCTCCAGATTTTCTTTTAGCACCTTTTGGAAACAAGGGAAAAAAATGATCAACAAAGTTATGAGGAAATTTATGTTTTTTTTAATGGAAATCTTATATTTTCCAAATTGGGCATTTAAATTCTATTCTTTTCTATTTCTAAGTATATGTGTTTGTTTTGTTTTGCCTATGTCTTGGTAGGGCTTTTGGCCTTTATAATAGAAACATTCTAATTTCTGATCATGCCAAAACAATAAATTATGAGAACTTAAAAGGAGAAGTATCTACATACACTGTCAAATACAAATTTGACATTTGGTAGTCATTGCTATGGTAACTTAAGAGTAAACTACTATTACTTATCCCTCAACAGGTGATCCTAAGACATCTGTAACCACTTTTTAAGGAATTGTGGATATTGCTCCTTTAGTTTTACTTCTTTGGCGAGGTTATATCTCCACCAAATTGTATTATCATTGTTTACATGTTTTCCACAGAGCTTTAGACATAGAGCCCACTTTAAGTCTAGTAAAGTCTGTTGAGGAAGTTTTTCTCAATTTTATGTACATTCATATAAGGGAAAAATTATAACCTATTTGGAATATTAATATATCTATACAGCTTCTGATATCAAGCATACAAAGTACTATAAAAGTGAGTAGGCGTAGCCTATAATGTTATTAACTGATGTATCTGAAACTAGAAGGAAGGAAGTTTTTGTCTTTGTATTTATTAAGCAGCTACTCTTTCTTTAAAATCCTCTGTAGTCATTGGATCTTTGTGTTTTGATTTTTATTATTCATTTATATATTTATTTATTTTAAAGATTTTATTTATTTGAGAGAGAGAGAGCTTATGAGAGAGAGAACACAAGTGGAGGGGAGGGGTAATGGGAGGGAGAAGCAGGCTCCCCACTGGGCAGGTAACCCAGCTCTGGGCTGGATCCAGGACCCTCGGACCATGACCTGAACCAAAGCTAGACACTCAATCAACTGAGCCACCCAGGTACCCCTGTGCCTTGGTGTTTTGACCAAGATCTATCATAGAGTTTCCTGTTGCCCTGTTCTTAGAAATATGAGTTGTTTTCAGATGAGAACATTTCAGGTGTATGCAAGTCCTTTTTATCACTAAATTCTGAAGTGATAGGAAGAGACCATGTAAGTAAAGTTTTCATCTGGGTGTTTTCCTCCTTTTTATGATTTGTTAAAGAAGGTGTTCAATATGTGAGTTATCCTCGTATTCTCTTATGTAATATTTTTTATTTTCATTTTTATTCTTCCTCTTACTTCCTTATACACATTATGTTTTCATCTCTAAAATTTTAACAACTCAGATTTGGATTGCAGGCATGTTTCTTGCACACTTACTCTGAAATTCCTTTTTTTTTTTTTTTTTTTTTTTTTTAGTGGAAGGAACAAGCAATGGTGCCTTCCAGCTTTTTGTTGATGCTGGGGTTCCTGTGAATTCAGATATGATTAGCCATTTTGTGAATGAGGCTCTTGCTGAGACCATTGCTGTCATGCTGGGTGACAGAGAAACAAAGAAGCAAGGTCGTGTTGCTACAAGTGTTTCTGGGGATGTTTCAGCAAACAGCACATACTTGCCGGTAGGAGTGACTCTCCTTTAATGACTTGGAGTCCTGGGGTGGTTTTGATACATTTATTAAAAAACAGTAAGATAGACAAATTTTAAATTAGGTATCATAATAAGATCATAGCTTGTGGTTGAGATTGATTTTTTTGCTATTATATTATAGTAATATTTTCCCTAGCATTTTACTTTAAAAGCTTTTAAATTTATAGAAAAGTTGAAAGTATAATACAATGAATGTCTGTATACCTTTAATATTTACCAATTGATAACTTTTTGACAAATTTTATGTCCTTATATGTTATATATTCTTTAAAAATTATTTGAAAGTTACAGATATTATGACATTTCACTTCTGAAAGCATTAGCAGTTATCTCCTAAGAATAAGATACTTTATTATATAATCAAAATGCCATCATTATACTCCTGAAGAAATTTAACATTGATATGTTAATACTACATAATATAGAGCCCATATTTGAATTTCCCTGTTGTTCAAAAATATCCTTTGTAGATTTTATTAAACTCAAGATATAGTCAATGTTCACACATTACTTTGGGTTATTATATAAACTACTATTTTTACTCTTTAAAAGATGAGATGATTATATTAAAATTAATATATTATATTAAAAGATAAAATATATTTTAGGCACTTCTGTTGTTTCCTTCATCAGCCTTGCTATGCTAAATAGTTTTTAATCTATTATAGGAACATGGAATTATACAAAACTAAAATAGACTTTATACTACTACTACCAGCTGTTTAAAACTTTATAGTCACTTCTAATTCTATAGATCATGAAGGTATCATTTTATATAGATGAAACATTTAATCTACCTCACTTAAGATATAAACATAAAGTTACATGTTTGAATTTTATAGAGATTGCTATAATGTAATTGGCGTGTTGTGGTTAGTGTGCCAGAAATTATGTACATAGTTTTGGTGTGTGTTTTTTCAGCCCATTGGTCATGCATGCAATGCAGTTGTTATCCGAGTTATGGATTTCTTTGTGCCAATTAACGGTGGTGTGTTTTCTGCCCATATACTGCATATACTCTTATGAGGGCAATTGCATGAGAAAATGTAGAAAAATCTGTGAAAGAGGCAGTCTATACAATGTTAAGTGTATGGACTTGGGGAGATCTGAATTCGAACCATCAGCTCTGTTGCTTTAGTTTCATATATATAATAGAGAAGACCCATAAAGTTTAAATAATCAGGACTTCACCAGAATCTACTTGCTGAGTATCTAGGAGGGCAAACTCCCTTCTCTCACTGCCATATTGTTCATTATGTCCAGAATTGTCATGACTTTTCTTGATACTTTGATCTTCCAAGTATACATTAAAATACAGTTTTCAAGTGCCATGAAAGATTTTGTTGGAATTTTTGTGGAAATTGATCCTATTTCGATTAGTTTAATTTGGAGAGAATTGACATCTTTATGGTACTGTTAACATCTTAGCTAAGATTTTGTGGAAGATATAGTGAGATGATGAATGTAAAGAGCTTCATCTACTGCCTGGAACTTGGCATTCAATAACTAATTGTTTATCATCATTGTCCATTACCACTACTAATTAGAATACCTTAGATTCTCTGATAATGATGGTTAGTAGAATTATATTTGACAACAGTGCTCTTATGCTATAGTTTTATGTAGTTAAAAGGAAAGAAATAAAGTCTGAGAATATACTAATTATTAAGCAGTACCATAGAATTTCTAATATGCTTCATGGTTTTAAAATTGCATATCAATTTTCAACTCATAATCAGAATAAAGGCTAATTACCCTCCTCTATGCAGATGTTTCAGAATGAGGAGAAAAAAGATAGTATATTTGAAAAATAGCTAAAAGATATGTCTAGACAGTTAACACACAAAAAAGAAATACAAATGGCCCATATACATATAAAAAGATGGTCAGTATCACTGATAATAAGAAAAAAAATCACTGAAACCTCACTTTTACTTATATAATGACATTGTGTAGAAAACCTTGGGGAAATGGGAATTCTCATATCTTCTTTTGGTTAGTGTACAATAATATAACCCTGCAGAGGGAAATTTGGCGATATGTATTCAAATTAAAAAAGCAATTAACCCTTTAACCAAGCAGTCCCACTTTTAAGAAGTTATTCCGCAGATAATCTATACACACATGAAATGTCTTCAATCAAAATTATGTTTGATGACTCTGGGGAAGGGAATTAGGGAGGTAAGATATGGCTAGGAAAGGAGACTTAATTCACACTATTGTTTACTTTTTCCTTCCTCAGTACTTTCCATCTCCACATTGTCTTCATTTCATCCCCTCCACCCCTGCTTTTTCTTATCCTTCCATTACTTTTCACAAGCTCTGTTCTTTTGTGCTAAAAGGCTGCTCTTTGATATATTGTCAGTTAAAACACTTCCTTTCTGTTACATGGCCTCCCCAGCTTGTGTTTGCATTTCATCTTCAGCTGTATATTCACTGTGTCTTCCTCTCTATGTTAGAAGAGGGAGCCTTAGCTTTCTTTGGGGCCTACTTCAGAGGCAGAGCTAGTGCAGTAGCCTGAGGCTCTCTGCAGGCTAATCTTGAAACTCACAGCTAGAAGTTCAAGGTAGGGCTCCATTTCCTCCCATTCATTTAAATTCTTTGTAATCTTGAATGAACTCATTTCATTATTGGACATTATCGGTTTTGGGTGATTATACGATCTTGAGTGATTATCAATACCTTGTTTTATTTATTTTAGGCAAGAGTATGTACCCCAGTGGCTACCCCACAGCCAACTCCTCCTCGCTCACCTTCGTCACCTCCTAAGGAAAGTGTGTTAGTAAAAACTCCAGATTCTTCTCCCTATGATTCAGATCATGATTTAGCTATTCCTGCAGAAGAAATATTTGCTGGAAAAGGTAGAAACCTTATTTCTGTATATCAGTTTTCATCTGATAACTATTACATAAGATTACATAGTTTATTTTATAAGATGTTTTGTAGATTAATATGCACATACATTTTGCTTACTAGGTTTTAGTAAATCATCCTTTCTTGCAAGGAAACTAAGAAATTGTTTGCTACTTTTTAAAGTATGTGATCTAGGGGTGCTTGGCTGCCTCAGTTAGTAGAGCATGTGACTCTTGATTTCAGGGTTGTAAGTTTAAGCCCCACATTGAACTTAGAGATTAGTTAAAAAAACAAAGCATCTTAAAAAAAAAAAAACTTAAAAAAGTATAAGATCTTATACACACTTAGACCACTTTTAAGTTCAGGGGCACCTGGGTGGCTCAGTGGGTTAAGCATCTGCCTTCAGCTAAGATCGTGATCCCAGAGTCCTACATTGGGCTCTCTGCTTATTAGGGAGTCTGCTTCTCGCTCTGCCCCTTACCCTCCTCGTGCTCTCTCTCTCTCTCTCTCTCTCTCTCTCAAATAAATAAATAAATAAATATTTTTAAAAGATTTTTATTTATTTATTTGACAGAGATCACAAATAGGCAGAGAGGCAGGCCGAAAGAGAGAGAGAGAGAGAGAAGGAAGCAGGTTTTCTGCTGAGCATAGAGCCCAATATGGTGCTTGATCCCAGGACCCTGGGATCATGACCTGAGCCGAAGGCAGAGGCTTTGACCCACTGAGCCACCCAGGTGCCCCAAAATGTATATATTTTTAAAGGTACATGTCTTTTTTTTTTTTTTTTTTAAGATTTTATTTGACATGGAGACAGTGAGAGAGGGAACACAAGCAGGAGGAGTGGGAGAGGGTGAAGCAGGCTTCCGGCTGAGTAGGGAGGCTGATGTAGGGCTCAATCCCAAGATCCTGGAATCATGACCTGAGCCAAAGGCAGATGCTTAATGACTGAGCCACCCAGGTACCCCAATAAATAAAATCTTTAAAAAAAAAATACTACTTTTCAGTTCATGGCAGTATAAAAGTGATGGGTCTTTTCAAGATTATATTCTTATACGTTACTAAATTAATTTGGGAATTTTCCCATTAATGGCCATCATCATCATCATCATTGCCATTATTTGTACACCCAGATGTTAAGAAATTCCTGAAGCAACATAGCTTGCCTTCCTATGGAGTTGTTTATTGACTTTTATCTTTCAATTTCTTTTTAAACAAAAAATCTTTAGGAAATGAAACGCCTGCCATCACACTTGTTAATACTCCAGCGGTTACCCCTGCTACTACCCCTCCTCCTGCAGTGGCTTTTTCCCCAACTTTGTCAGAGATTTCCGTTGATAAAGTGAAGCCATCAGGTCCAGAGCTTCCTAAGCCATGGAGTGACGGAGACCTGCCACTGGAAGAAGAGAATCCTAGCTCTCTTCAAGAAGAACTTCATCCGAGAGCTATGTAAATGAGGACATACTCCCTTTCAGTAACTGCATTTCTTTTGTTGACATATATAATCCATTAAAAACATCAGAAATGATGAAGCTTTATAAACCACAAGCTACTTTATACTTTTGTAGGAAGAAGCTTCATGAATTTCAAATTTTTAAAATTTTCACCAGATTTACTTATGCCTTTAGTTCTTTTTTAAAACATTTTCTTGTGAAACAGATTAAAATAGATATTGTCATAATATTGTTCATAAAACAGAAAATGATTTCTCTCCAGAGCAAATCTTCATTTACACTGATCGGTTAACTTTTATATTACCATACAGATTTATCTGAGAGATGGTAGAACTTTCAAGGTGGTCTATGATTAAAGCATGAAAACAATTTTAGAAAAATAAATCTTGGTAATTATAGTAGTGCAGATTATAGAAGTACTTTGCTAAGGGAAGCATTTGAATCTGGTTTTTTAATATAAAAATTAATATAGGCCTTCAGTGACCTAAATGCAAAATATGTCTTTTTCTTCTTAGTGTAATGTCTGTGGCCAAGGAGGAAGAACCTGAGAGTGTGGATTTCCCTGCTCAGCCTGCACCTCCAGAGCCCCCACTTCTTCCTGGCACCAACGCCTCTTCCCTCACACAGATGCCAGGTTCTGATTCATCAACAACAGAGAGCACCTTCAGCGTTACTGTCACTGAAACGGAGACTCTGGATAGACCCATCTCTGAAGGAGAGATTCTATTTAACTTTGGTCAAAGAGGGACTCCCAAGAGTAAGTTAACTTGTATCAATTAATTTCACTGGTTAGATTATGATAATTCCTCAGTAATACTTTTCTATGCCAAGTGCTTTTACTTAAGTTTCAAGATTAAACGTGGTATAATAGAAAGAATATGGACTCTGCACTTTAACTTTTCTATGCCTTAACTTCAGAAGAAAGGAAAATCTTGCTCACAAATCTCACCTTCCAAAAATAATACCACTCTTAATAGTTTGGGGTATGTCCTTCCAGTCTGTTTTTTTCTATGCATATGTAGATACCTAAATACGTATGTATATGTATTTGTGGGGGTGTATTTTTACCTTTAAAAATAAGATCATACTATATATGAAACCTGAATTTTTTGAAACCCGAATTTTTTTTTACCTAATAAGATATTGTGGACATCTTTCTATATCAGTATATCTAGCCATACCTCATTTTTTTTTTAGTTGTGTGTGGTCTCTTAAAACAATGCCATAGTGGTTGGCATGTAGTTTGCTTTTAGTATTTCCATACTAACTCTCCAGTAACCATTTTTTACACACATATTTTGTGCACCTATCTGATTAATTTCTTTGAACACACTCCTAGAAGTGGAATTGCTGAATCAGAATATGCACCTTTAAAATAGTGGTACATTACCAACATACTCTTTAGAAATATTACATCATGTTATTTAGGAATGCCTCTTTCTCAGTTTCATGGTTACCACTGATATCTATAGCTCTTTTTAATTTCTGACAAGCTGGTAGGTAAAACGAAATTCTCATATTTGTTATAAAATGTACTTTAAAAAAAGTGTGAGATTGAGTAGCTTGTGAATTATTATTATTTATGAACAGTATTATTTACGAACGGTATTTTGTGTAAGTTTAAATGTAAAATTCTATGGCTTTGTGGTCAGGTTATTTACTAAGTTTATGTTCTGTTTTCTAAATTTTTACAATGTAACCTGTAGTTTTAGGAGACGAAGGACTGTATCTGATGAACCTAAATGATAGCTTATCCAGTACTCTGCAAGACGCCCTTGAGATGGTAAGAAATTATTGGCTCCATATTGATTCTGACACAAAGAATATTTTGATGAATTTGTTGCCATCGATCAGGGTTTTCTCTCAGATATTTGAGTTACAGGTATAAAATTTAATAAAATATCCATGAAGGAATTTAAGCTTTGCACATTTCATTATCATTTTTGTATGTTTCATTATCATAATTATGAGAATGAAAGTTATTAACCTCTGTGTATCCAGTAGTTGAAAAATATACAGTTAATACAATTAAGTAATGAAAATCAAGCCCAGTCAAATTGTCATATGGTATAGTGCCTTTATAATATTTCAAACAGGGCTTTATCTGTTTAACCTGCTCTCTTAGGATATATTTGTTATTTTTCCCTAATCAGGATTATAATTCTTTGTGCTAAAAATAATTGAATTCTTTGGCATAAGAAAAAGAAACTGAAATAGGACATAGTAGTACCAGTACTTCCTAGTTATTACCTAGCTCTTTGGAAGTTGCCATTTAAAAACATGATTATGGGGGCTCCTGGGTGGCTCAGTTGGTTAAGTGCCTGACTCTTAATTTTGGCTCAGGTCATGATCTCTGGGTCCTGGGATGGAGGCCTGCATTGGGCTGTATGCTCAGTGGGGAGCCTGCTTGAGGATATTCTCTCTCTCTCTCTCTTTCCCTTACTCCCTCTCTCTTCCTCCGTCCCTCCCCCTTCCACTCTCACAGACTTTCTCTCTCTATCAAATATATAAATAAATCTTTAAGAAAGTATTTATATTATTTCAGGGGTGCTTGGGTGGCTCAGTTGGTTAAGCAGCTAACTCTTGATTTCAGCTTAGGTCTTGATCTCAGGATCATTAGTTCAAGCCCTGCATTGGGCTCAATGCTGGGTATGGAGCCTATTTAAAAAATATATATATAAAATAAGTATATATTTTACAATGGAATACTATGCAGCCATCAAAAGAAATGAAATCTTGCCATTTGTGATGATGTGGATGGAACTAGAGGGTATTATGCTTAGAGAAATAAGTCAGTTGGAGAAAGACAACTATCATATGATCTCCCTAATATGAGGAAGTGGAGATGTAACGTGGGGGCTTTGGGGGGTAGGAAAAGAATAAATGAAACAAGATGGGATCGAGAGGGAGACAAACCATAAGAGACTCTTAATGTCACAAAACAAACTGAGAGTGGCTGGGGCAAGGGGAGATAGGGAGAGGGTGGTGGGGTTATGGACATTGGGGAGGGTATGTGCTATGGTGAGTGCTGTGAAGTGTGTAAACCTGGTGATTCACAGACCTGTACCCCTGGGGCCAAGAATACATTATATGTTTATAAAAAAAAATTTTTTTTAATTAAAAAAAATTTTTAAAAAATAGGTATATATTTTAAATAGGTACATATATTTTAAATATGTATATATTTACTTACATATATGTGTGTATTTAAATTATATATATAATTACAATTATTGCAATATGTGTAATATCACTTAGTATTATAATATATGTAATATCAATTATCACATATCCACATAGAACTATAATACAGAAATGATAATAGGAATTTTCTTTTGAAATATTATTAAGGAATAGCAATCTATATCTATCTACATATATTTTTTAAAGAATTTATTTATTTATTTGACAGGCAGAGATCACAAGCAGGCAGAGAGGCAGGCAGAAAGAGAGGAGGGGAAGCAGGCTCCCTGCTGAGCAGAGAGCCCGATGTGGGGCTCGAACCCAGGACCCTGGGATCATGACCTAAGTTGAAGGCAGATGCTTAAACAGCTGAGCCACCCAGGCACCCCTTTTTTATATTTTTAACCACTCAAGGAAGGGAAGGCAGTTGTACTCAACTCTCATCTACCTTTATCTATAGCTTTTGCTAAGCATTGCTGTTATTTTTGCTCTTTTTAACAAAGTTTGATAATTTTTGACATATGTATATATCTGTAAAGCCGTCAAGATAATGAACATATCACCATCCATCACTTCCCAAAGTTTCCTCATGCCCTTTTGTAATTTGTCCTTCTCATCTCTTATCAGTCCCCTTATCCCCCCACATATCTACCGTGCTACTGGTCTGCTTTCTGTAGCTATAATTCATTTGCATTTTCCAAAATAACAGAAATGAAATCATGTGGTATATATTCTTTTTTTCTGGTTGCTTGAACTCAGCACAGTTATTTTGAGATTCATCTATGTTGTAGTGTGTAACATAGTTAGTTCCTTTTTATTGCTGTGTTGTATGGATGTACCACAATTTGTCTGTTCACCTGTCAGTGGACATTTAGGTTGATTCCAGTTTTGGCTATCACAAATAAAGCAACTATGAACATTTATGTACAAGTTTTATATGGACGTATGCTTTCATTTCTCTTGGGCAAATCCCTAGGAGTGGATTGGATAGATATGTGGTAGGTATATGGTAAACTTTTAAAGAAAAGCTGTTTAATTTGATCTGCTAAAATTTTGTGTTGGCTTTTGCATCTATGTTTTATAGGAATTATATTTTACAGGAATTACAAGAATCTGCAGAGTTTTGGGCTTTCCTCAGGCATATGGTTAAATTGCGTAAAGACAGTTTTACCCTTTTGAGTCTGGCTTTAAAGATTAATGAGGCAAGACCAGAGCAGTACTCACTCTAAGGCTATTCGTTCCCTGCCGTGGAGGCAAGACCCTTGTAGGCACTCCAGCCAGTGCCTCATTAAATGTGGTTTTCCAGCCTGCTTGGTAGGAACAACTATTACTCTAGCCTGTGTACACGCCCTGGGCACTTGTTGGAGCTAGTCTTTAGTTTAGCCTCACATGGTTAACTCACATGCATGTGCTGATCAGTTTTCAGTGCTCAAAGTGGACCCTCTGCAGATCTCCAGAGTTCTCTCCCTGTGCAGCTTTCACTTTTCTGGGAGCCTGGAAACTCCCACAGGCAGTGATCTGGAGCAGTCACAGGGCTCTCCTGATTCGTTTCTTTCTTTTTTTTTTTTTTTAATTTTATTTATTTATTTGACAGAGATCACAAGTAGACAGAGAGGCAGGCAGAGAGAGAGAGAGAGGAGGAAGCAGGCTCCCTGCTAAGCAGAGAGCCCGATGCGGGGCTCGATCCCAGGACCCCGGGATCATGACCTGAGCCGAAGGCAGAGGCTTTAACCCACTGAGCCACCCAGGTGCTCCTCCTGATTCGTTTCTATCTCTCAGGGGCCACTGTCTTTTGTTACCTGATGTCCCATGTCTTGAAATGTAAATTTTCACATACTTTGTCCATGTTTTAGTAGTTTCAAAGAGTTTGGTAAATCTGAAAGTAAAGTCTGGTGGCCTTAATATCTCTCCATTATACTTGATGAAAACAGAGAGATTGGTGTACTTTTGAAAAGTCATGTCCTTCTGTCCCTTTGTAATCATAATGCCAGAAGTTCCTGTGAAACAGCCACTTGAACTGATATAAACTAGGACTATATATTAAATTCACTGGGGGAGGTTTTAAGAAATATGCATGCTGGTTCCAGCTTCTGATAGGTGGATTTGGTAGGTCATGAGAGTTATATGGTGTGTATGTGTGGCCAGTTAGAAGCCTAGACCTGTATATTTTGAAAAAGTTCCCAGTGTTCTCATGTATGTCCTTTGTTATATGTGACATCTCATTTTACAGATGAAGTTGAGTGAGGTTCAATAGCTTGTCCATGTCACATAGCTATTCAGTGACAGATACACAACTCTTTCTACACAGATATGTGATACCTTTACTTTTCATTTTAAGCTATTAACTGTATATTTTGAGTTCTAATTGGGCTATCTGAATCCTAAAGCTTAAGTTACAAGGGGCTGGCTGTGTGTGGTGGAGATTTCTCAAGTCCATAAGCAGCTTTGGAGGCTAGGTAGCATCTTTATGTTATTAAGGATACTTAATAGGATCTATAATAAGGATATCATTAATCGTATAATGATGCTGAATCTGGAAATTAATATATCCAAGTAACAAAATTTGTTAAAAACAATTTGCTTTACTATATACAGGGGTGTAAAATAATGCATTAAGGAGATTTTTTTTGGTAAGATTTTAATGGTACAATTACTTGTCTCACAGTACTTCTCTATTGCAAGTCATTGAATCATTATGAAGAGAGTGAAAATCACTTTTATTATTTTTTTCTATTTTTTATTTTTTAAAGATTTTATCTATTTATTTGACAGACAGAGATCACAAGCAGGCAGAGAGACAGTAGAAAGCAGGCTTCCCGCGGAGCGGAGAGCCCGATGTAGGGCTTGATCCCAAGACCCTGGGATCATGACCCGAGCCGAAGACAGAGGCTTTAACTCACTGAGCCACCCAGGTGCCCCGAAAATCACTTTTATTAAATAATATGTGGGGAAGGCAAAAATGAGATGTCTTTATTTTCAGAGAAGCATTAAACTAACATTTGGTTTACTTAATATGTCATTATGGTATTTTTACCCATCCTTAGAACTTTATCATGGACCAGAGAATGTTTAAGTTTATAGTGAGTTTGTAAGTTTGTTTAAAATAATAGCTAAACCCAAATGGGACTAAATGGTAACATCTCTTTTTTTCTTCATTTGAAACTGAACTTTTAATGTTTTTGGTAAGCCTAAATCAAATAAGTTACAAATTCATTTTTTAAAAAAGATTTTATTTATTTATTTGACACAGAGAGATCACAAATAGGCAGAGAGGCAGGCAGAGAGAGAGAGAGAGAGAGAGAGAGGAGGAAGCAGGCTCTCCGCTGAGCAGAGAGCCCGATGCGGGACTCGATCCCAGGACCCTGAGATCATGACCTGAGCCGAAGGCAGAGGCTTAACCCACTGAGCTACCCAGGTACCCCTACAAATTCATTTTTAAAAAGATTTTATTTATTCATTTGAGAGAGAGAGAGCAAGAGTGAGAGTGTGGGGTGGGGAGAACAACAGAGGGAGAGGGAGAAACAGACTCCAGCTGATCCCAGGATGCTGGGATCTCAAACTGAGCTGAAGGCAGAGGCTTACCTAACTGAGCCATGCAGGTGCCCCAGATATGCTACAAATTCATAATGAAGTCAAGTGCAGAAGTATAATCCTAAAAATCCAAGAACAACCTAAGTCATATCACCAACAGACATTTATCTATATACAGCTGGGGGATAAAGACTGACAGTAATCTGGAATTAATAAACTTTATT
This sequence comes from Mustela nigripes, assembly GCF_022355385.1. Taxonomy (NCBI): domain Eukaryota; kingdom Metazoa; phylum Chordata; class Mammalia; order Carnivora; family Mustelidae; genus Mustela; species Mustela nigripes. The sequence goes on from NC_081569.1 coordinate 104,491,578, forward strand.
TCATTACTAGTAAAATGTTAAGTAAAAAGTACTACTGCTGGAGTTAAAAATCTTGTTAATAGTTGGATTTACAGGGTGCCTGGGTGGCTCAGTAGGTTAAGCCTCTGCCTTTGGCTCAGGTCATGATCTCAGGGTCCTGGGATCGAGCCCAGCATAGGGCTCTCTCCTCAGCCGGAAGTCTGCTTCCCACCCCCCCGCCCCGCTCTGCCTACAGAGGCCTACTTGTGATCTCTCTCTTTCTGTCAAATAGATAAATAAAATCTTTTTTAAAAAATTGTTGGATTTACAAGGGAATCTAGTTTCTCTGACTCTGAGCCCCATACCGTCCTGCATCTTTGGGACAGGTCTTATTTAAGGTGCCAGGAAGCCTAGTTTGGGTCCTCCGGGGAAGGCTGTAGTACCTGCTCCCTAGCCAAGTACCAAAGGTCAGCCCACAGGCAAAGGGACAATCAGAGGTCTATAGGTGCCTTAACATATTTCTATAGTTTTTCGTTTTTGCCTGTGGTCCAGGTTTCAGTGCTCTGTCCCTATCACCACACCATGGTGTTGCTTTGGGTGCTGCATAAATATGAAGCAGGAAACTGTGTAAGCCAAAAACTTGATGGCCCTACCTAAAACATTTATGAATCATGATAACTCAGTCACTTCAGAGCGAGGGTCCAATTTGCATGTATATTATACTAAATGTCCAGTTGAAGTATAGCCAAATTATTTTATATTGTTGTTTCTATTTGAGGCATACTAAAGACTTGTTAGTATAGTCAAATGAAAATGAGAACTGATGAAAACAGAGTCCACCTTCTTTCCATAAAGTGCTAATATGACCATTTTCATGATGGCTGCTACATTTCATTAATCATAAATCAAGAAAAATGCAGTGTTTCATAGGATTTTTAATTATATTAACTGTCTTTATATTTCATTCAGGAAGATGATCCTCCCAGTGAAGGACAAGTGATTAGGATGCCCCATAAAAAAATTCATGCAGATGCAATTCTTTCTTTTCTTGCTAAACAAAACCAGGACTCCTTGGTTTCACAGCAAGCAGTCTATCATTCAGAGGTACTTATTAACCTTAATAATTTTTGTTTTCTTTTGGTTTGGTCTAAATACAGGAAAAATAACAAAAATATTCCTACTTAAAGTGAAAGCATGCTAATTCTTCAACTTATTCAGGGGTCAACTTTATAGTAACTTTAGCCTGAAATCAGAGCTCTAGAGTTTAGGCCATCTGCTCCAGCCCTCCTGTTCTACAGTTGAAAAAAACCAAAGCCCTTTTAGATGATCTGTGACGATCAGTCATTCTTTCTTTCTTCAGCCATTTACTGAATATCCACTATGTGCCAGAACCAGTCTTGAAAAACGTACAAAGATGAAGGAGACAGAACCCCTACCCTTAGGACGCTCACAGTCCTGTACGGAGAAAAGGGCCTAACAATTACTCTATAGTTAATAATGGATCAAAATTTTTAGAAAGTATTGAATAGCTCAGTGTGACAAGCACTTTGGATAAAGAGAAAAGTCTGGAGAAGTTGGTTGAACCAGATGATCATAAAGAACTGTTTAAGCGATGGAAAGGCTTGGGCACTGTAGAGGCTATTAAGATATTCTGGGCAAGAAGGTCACAAGGTATGATATGTAGGAAAGAATTTGGAGGTTTTATAATCCAGTCCTGGTGTTTGGAGGGAAATAGGAGAAGGAATGAATCCTGATCCGGTTTCAGCTGCACCTTTTCATCCTAGATGGGCTTTTGTGTTCCCTGATCTCTTAGTCTGGGGCACCAGTGTCTGCCATCTGGGTTGTTGCCAAGATCAATGATACTTATGAGTATGAGAGCATTTTGTAAGTATGCAAGCTAAGGCTTCAGTAGAGTCCTAGAGTATTAAGGTATTAAATAGCTCAGCAATTACAAGCACCCTAGAAAATTGATTCATAATAGAGAAGGTACTGTTTATTGCCCAACAATTTATATGGTAGTGGCAGAGTAAGAGAGGCACTATGAAATATTCCTAATTAATTTCTAGGGAAAGTGTATCTGCCATCGTTCTAAATTTTGCCAAAGAGTCTCCAAAGGTTTTATATTAATTGCAAAACAATCCTGTTCTATTTAGAGGTTGTTGGGGTAATTGATGTTCCTAAAAAAAGTCACATTAGGGCCTTAGAGGAGATAGAAATACACAAAAATTTGGGAAAATTATAGAAAACCTTGAATGTTGAGCTAAGAAGTTAGATTTTACTTTATAGTTAACAGAGCCATAGTTAATTTTATAGTTACATTGAAGATGTTTCAGCAGTGATTTCTTCATATATTCTAGAAAAACACTTGGTTGAAATTAAATCCCATTTCAGTGAGAAACATGAGAACTTTCAGATCCTGGAATTTTTATTCGGTTCTTAATAAGTATGGGGCGCCTGGGTGGCTCAGTGGGTTAAGCCGCTGCCTTCACCTCAGGTCATGATCTCAGAGTCCTGGGATCGAGCCCCGCATCAGGCTCTCTGCTCATTGGGGAGCCTGCTTCCTCCTCTCCCTCTGCCTGCCTCTCTGCCTGCTTGTGATCTCTCTCTGTCAAATAAGTAAATAAAATATTTAAAAAAAAAAAATAAGTAAACTCATAGAATATTTCTAAGTCACAAAATATGGTAGTGATCACATACATAATTTTTAATACAGAAAGAAAATAGAAGTCTTAATTTTTTTAGTTGTAAAATTTATTTTTTATATATATGTGTATATATTTTAAAGATTTTATTTATTTGACAGAGAGAGACACAGCGCAAGAGGGAACACAAGCAGGGGAGTGGGAGAAGGAGAAGCAGGCTTCCGCTGAGCAGGGAGCCCCATGCAGGACTTGATCCAGGACCCTGGGATCATGACCTGAGTTGAAGGCAGACACTTAACAACTGAGCCACCCAGGCACCCTAAATTTATTTTATATACTTGATAAAGAAATGTATTGTGTACTTTCTGAGGGGGAAGAACTTTATTAATATAATGAAAGTAGTCTTCTTCAACTTAGGTACTTATAAAAAAATGTAATTATTTGGATAAGGGTAATGTTTATGTCACTTAACTATAAGATTCACCCTAACAAGTTCAGGCAGTTTACATTAATGAAGAATGAAAAATATAATTTGAAGCTGTATGAACAATATGCAATGTGTGCCATTATTTAGTTTAAATCATAAAAGTTTTCTTAGGTGTTTTGCTATCTAATTTGGAGTTTGAAAAGCAAGATAATGCTTATTTAACTTCATAAAAAATGAGGTATTGGCAACAAAGCCTATTGCTAGATGCCTGATCAATCTAACTTTTTAAGGCTGTCTTTCATTAGAGTGTGTGCGTGTGTGTGTGTGTGTGTGTGTAATAAGCACTTCCTACAATACCTTTCAAGCAGTCAAGTTCATGGTATTTGACAAATTTTTGCTCTTTTGACTTGATTTTAACATAGTGTTTTAACAATTGTTGCTACCTTTTATAGGACTTGGAAAACAGTGCAGGTGAACTTAGTGAAGGACAAAGGCCCAGGCTGACAGCAGCAGCAGAGAACATCTTACTGGGACAGTCTGTCTCTATGCAGTCACCTGCCACTAATGCAGAGTTTTCGGATAAAAAATGTGCTCCTCAGCCATTATCTCAGCAATATGACACAGTTGCAGGTATACACCAAAATATTGCTTCTTGATATAGCATTTATTAGAATGTACTTGAATCCCATCACACTTCCTTTGTACTGTTTCCAGGCTGAATGCCATATTCTGTTTTGTGTTATAATTGTGATAGTGATCCTAATCTGAATTAAGAAAATTGCTATTTTCAGGTAGGGGCAAAATTTCTTTATTAAAAAGGGTCTTCATTATTGAAAAGTTTAGTAATGACTATTTTTTTGTGGTCTATATATTTTCCCAGATGTGATTCAGGTGTCAGTGTTAGTACGTGAGCCACTGGTTGGTGCATGGGATAATTTTGGTAATAGGCATACATATACTTAAAATTTTTTAATAGTGATGTATTTTATTTATTTATTTATTTAATTTTATTTTACTATATATTAGAAAAAATATAATTTAGAACACCAAACTGTGACAGAACATATCTTGTGTAGGACAAGGTTAAATTAGATAATCCTCTAGAAATTCATTCTTTACACTGTAAGGATTTCTGACACAATGCTCAGTGTATTCATGACTAGTTTAGAACCTCATTAGCCAGACTTTCTGCTATAACACTTTGGAAATAAGAATAGAAAAGAGAGGGGTGCCTGGGTGGCTCAGTGGGTTAAAGCCTCTGCTTTCAGCTCAGGTCATTATCCCAGAGCCCTGGGATCAAGCCCCGCATCAGGCTTTCTGCTCAGCAGGGAGGCTGCTTCCCTCTCTCTCTCTTCCTGCCTCTGCCTACTTGTGATCTCTCTCTGTCAGATAAATAAATAAATAAATCTTAAAAAAGAATAGAAGAGAGAATACTGATCACTAGCATATATGGTTGATTCTTATTATCTTTGCTATCTGTGGAGTCATCAGAAACACTGAGTTAGTAAATACTGACCCATTGCTCCTTGGGGAAAATACAGCCTAGATTCCTGCAAGCCTCTGATCATAACATCTTTGTCAACTGATCAATATGTAACTGTGTTAATGTGTGTTTCTTTTTAAAGAAATTTATTGTAATATATATTGTTGGTTCATTGACATTGAGCTCAGGGTCCGCAACACTGTAGCTCGGGCCTGAACAAAGCTTCTGGAATCCATGTATTTTCTCTCTAAGGCCTGTCACAGCTTTGTGCACTTAAGACACCAGATGGCACTTCAGCAGTCTGAGTGGGGCCACTTGAAACCACAGATCACCAACAAGAAGCACAAAGATGTGAACAGACAGTAAATAGACAGCAAAAGGGACCCTTGTTTATAGTATAAGAGCTGAAATAAGAAAACAGCATCACCTTGGTTCAGCCTCTGCTAGTAAATGGGTGATGCAAGTTTTTTTAGTCTACCCATGTCTGTGAATGATCACAAAATCACTGCAACTGTTGACTTGGGGATTAGAAGTAAATTTTATTGAGTAGGTGAATTTGCAAATCTGGAATCAGCAAATTCATGAGGAGCAAATGTATTCTCATTTGCTGATTTTTCCATGCCCATTGCTGCATTCCCTTAAGTGAAAAGAACTTCCGGGGGTTTGCAGATTTTCCAAGGATCAGAAAAGGAAATGCATTAAGTCAGAAAAACATTAGTATAGAGTATTTAAAATCTCCATTTTATATTGGGTGAACACCTTGTACCATTCAGAATTAAGAGAAATTCAAGACTAAATTTTCCAGGAGAATAAATATAAAGTAAGATTGGAGTTATTTCTCATTTTGTGCACATAGTGAGGGCATTAAATATTTTACATTCTTTTAAACTAATAGGATTTTTAAAAAAGATTTTATTCATTTGAGAGAGAGAGAGTGAGCACAAGCAGCGGGAGCAACAGAGGGAGAGGGAGAAGCATACTCTCAGCTGAGCAGGGAGTCCGATGTGAAGCTCCATCCCAGGACTCTGGGATCATGAACTGAACCTAAGGCAGACATTTAACTGACTGAGCCACCCAGGCACCCCTAAATGAGTAGTATTTAAAATGGCATAAAATGTGACTTTTTGAAGTTTTTATTTAAATCCAGTTAGTTAACATACAATGAAATATTAGTTTCAGGTGTACAATATAGTGATTCCGTACTTCCATATATCAGGGGTGCTCATCACAAGTGCTCTCCTTACCTGTACCCCTGGGGCTAATAATACATTATATGTTAATAAAATTAATTTTTAAAAAAGCACACTCCATAATCCCCATCACCTATTTCATCACCACCCTCCCCACCTTCCCTTTGGCAGCCATCAGTTCTTTGTAGTTATGAGTGGGTTACGAGTGTGTTTCTTGGTTTGCTCTTCCCCCCTCTCCTTTGCTTGTTGTATTGGTATCTCGCTATCTGCAAATTGCAGTTAAACAGAATTGACACTAGGTGGCTCTCACAGCTCACTTGACAGCTGCTAGGTACTTGAGAAAAACTAGGTACTTGTTAAATTATTATAGAATAAAATACATGAGGATATATCCTAGTTAGTCCCTGCTTATTCCTCTGATTAGAACCTAGCATATTATCTACCATACAATGGGCTTATAATAGTAGGTACACTGCAGGTATTTGTTTAATAGGGAAAAACAGTAAGTTCTGTGGCATAATATAAGATCGAGCATATAGATGAGGCAATTTAGCAGAGTGTGGCTAAGAATTTGGGCTTTTGGAATTTCAGATATCAGTCTGAGTTCCAGCTCTGTGTACTTTGAGGCAAGCAACTTACTATCTTTGAGGCCAGTAATTTTGTAGGGACTTATTTTGTTAGATTGATATAAGCAGAATGTATTGGTAAATTACAGTGTGGTTTGTCTTAGATATCTATAATGAAGTGAATGAATGGATCACATTTCTTTTCAAAACAGCAACATTTTATGAAGCAATCTGTCAATGACCCTTTGAGTTAATTCATTTGTCTGCTTCCTATATGCTTGGGAATAGAATTAATCTGCTTCATTTACAAAAACCAAATAAGGAAATGTTCAGAATTTATTATGGGCCCCCCAGTGTGTTTCAGTTATATTGCACTGTGAATTAGCTGTAGTTGAAAGCTGTTGCAATTGTGCATTTTGCAGATTAAAAAATATTTTTGATAGTGGTTTAGATGTTGAAACTACAGTTCTTACTTCATTTAAAAAAAAAAAAAAACCCTACTCATTCATTTTATATATGGGTTGTGTGTTCTATTTGTTAACTGAGGCTCTCTTTTAAAGTTAGTATTAGGAAGAATGTCTGCCTTAGAATTTCCAAATAATAAAAAAAGTAAAATTAAAAATATATATTTTTGAGCCCAAGTTTCTTCATCTATCAAGTGGGGATAATATTAGTGTATTAGTTGTCTCTTGCTATTTAACAAATTACCCAACAATTTAGCAACCAAAGACAGAAACATTTATATTCTCACACAATTCTGAAAGTCATGAATCTGGTAGCAGCTTAGCTAGGTAATTTTCAGAATCTTCCTTGAAGTTGCCGTCAAGTTGTTTTCTGAGGCTGATGTCATCCGAAGGCTTCCACTACAGTTGGAAGATCTTTTTTCCAAGCTCACTCACATGGTTGCTGGCTGGAGGCCCCAGTTCCACTGCTCATGACCTAGCAGCTGGCCTCCCACAAAGATGATCTGAGAGAAAGTAAGCAATCAAGATGGAAACCACAAAGTCTTTCATAACCTAATCTCAGAAGTGACATGCCATCGTTCCTTCCACATTCTATCAATAACACAGAGCAATCCTGGAATAAGATGTAGTAGGGGATGATGAAAGCTATGAACCCCAGGAGACAGGATTCAGGACACCATCTTAGAGGCTGGTTACCACAAATAGTGTCCACCCTTTATGGTTATTAGGAATAGTAAATGACAATGCATATAAAGTAGTCAGCACAGTACTTACCACATGGTAAGTGGTGTTCTCTTTAATAATGACTAGAGTATGTAAAAATACCTTCTTATAGGGATTCAATAGAAATAGACTATCCACAGCTGCCTAGAAGGACTATGCCTGTAGAGAACTAACTTGTTCCTCTTGTTTTAAGTATTTTGGCACATGGTGGTTACTACAGAAGAATGAATACCATGTATCATTATTTCTGCTGTGACTAATCTCATGCCTTATATATGTACATATATATTTTTAATTAGAGAAAGAGAGGTGGAGGGGGCAGAGAGAGAGAGAGAATCTAATTAAGCAGGATCCATGCCAGCACAGAGCCTGATGCCGACGTTGATCCCACAACCCTGACATCAGGACTTGAGCCAAAATCAAGAGTTGGACGTTTAACTGACTGAGCCATCCAGGCGTCCCTATATTGTTTTTTAAATAACTTTACCTGTCGAGGCTCATCAGTTCTTACCTTGCATATCTCCACTTCTGTTCATTTTCAGAAAGTATCCTATTTGCAACCTATATTTCCCTACCACTCTTCCTAATCCCGAGGCCCTCAGTTTGGGTTGAGTAACAAAAAGATGCAAAATTAGTTTTGAAGAGTTGCCTTAGAATCCTAATATGTAAACTGGTATTTTTGGAATGAATTGTGAGGACTCTGGAATACACTACCAATTATAGCTCTCATTTATTCAGAAAACTTCTATTGAATACTACTATGTATCTGGAACTACATTATATTACTATGGTGTTAGGTACTTGAGATACAGAGATGATAGACACCTACTCTCAAGGAAGTTTACAAACTACTGTAAGAGAAATACAAGAAAGAACTGTGTGATTAGTACAATACACATTGCTGTGGGACTGCAGGGGATGACTCTACCCATACATGAAACCTCAGAGGTTTCCCACAAGTCGATATGATATTGAATCTTAATGGTGGAGTACAATAAGCATCCAGTTCATTCATTTGTTACTTATTCACTCAGAAAATATTTTTTGAGTGCTTGCTATACTCTAACCATATTCTGGGAGCTAGGAATATAAAACCAAGTAAGATCCTATCCATAATGAGTTTTTTTCTCTAGTACAAGTAATAGATGAGAGGACATAAATATGCAATGAATTGTAGTTATTTTGATGTTTGTATAGAATGGGGTACAGGTCACTTGTATCTGGAGAGGGGAATCAGAAAAGACTTTGTACATGAGAGGACGCTTACGTAAAATGGATTCTTGAAGATGAACAGATGTTTGCTGTGTAGTAAATGAGGAGAGACCTTGTGGGCCAAATATGCAGTGAGACAATGAAAAAGAAAAGAAAATAACAAGACTTTATCGGGGAAATATAAGTATCTTATCCATGAATTAGAGCGTAGGATAGATTGGAGTAGTGAGCCCAAACTAGGTCCTAGAAAATCCTGAATAATATATGAAATAGTTTTTGGATTTACTCTTGAGATGATAGGGATCCATTTGTGAACCAAATAGAAAATAATGCCCATCTTGTTTTATATTTATGCCCATGAAAAATTCAGTCTTGAATTTTCAGGAAATGTTCAGAAATTCAGAATTTCTATCAATTCTGAATGTTTTATGATATTCACAGATCCATTAAGGATTATAAGTAAATGACTGATATGATGATCTTTGTCTTTTATTTCGCATGATCATCTGAGGTACAGTGTGATGAAAAGATTGGAAAGGATTAAGGCTAGAGGCAAGGAGCCTGGTTGGACAGCTATTACGGTAAAGCTGGTAAAACATTATTCAAGAGTGAGGAAATATAAAAAGGGAGATTTGAAAGACAAGAAGGAGAATGGACAAGACTTAGTTTGAATATGAGAAAAGCAAAAGAAAGGAAAACATATCCGTATGGTTGGTTGGGTGGAATTTCCATTCACTGAGTTGAGAGAGGGGGACTATGGAGTAGGGGTAGAATTAGGAGGAAATAAGGATGAATGGGCCTTTAAGCATGTTGAAGTTGAGGCACCTTTGGGTTTCATACAAATGGAAAAATGTATTAGGTTTGACAAACCCAAAGCTGCTGCTGGCATTGGCAATTTTGGATGGACTTAGTCTTCTCTGAAAGTCTTAAGTGTCTAAGGTTGATTTTTCATTGCAGTAAGATGCTAGAAAAGTAAAATTAGGGATTTCAAGTTAAGATAAATTTGATGTGAATGATATAATAGTTACAAAGAGCTAAATTACATTATACAGACAAGACGCCCACACTCAATGAGTATGCTTTTTAGAAGTGACACCATTTGTGGTGTTGAGCAAATTTAGCATTGTTATGATAGCTTTCAGGGAATTCCTACCTGACCCTTTATTACTGGGTTAGATACCTGTCATACATGCTCTCTACATAGTTCTCTAATGTTGCCTGCCTAATTTTGCTTTTGTCACACTAATCTGTAATCTAATTTGTAATCTAACAAAACTTTATCTTGTTCACTGTCCTATCCCTGTCATCTAACAGAGTCTGTATCACCTAGGTCATAGTAAATAGATGTTCAACAATAGGGTCTTCTATGGATTGAAAGCTATTACATGCTTTGAACACTTTGGGGAGATAGTTGATTATATACCTTCTGGATTTTTACATTTAGGTCTTTTATCAAAATTTACTTTGTGTCTTTTTAATGAATTTTTTCTTTATACCATACATTAACCACATATAATCTTACATAAAACAAAATGTGATTATATTATATATTAAATTATAGACTACTTTTTTAGTGTGACTGCCATCCATTCTTCATGCTCACATTTTCTCCTATCCCATATTTTGCCTTACCCCAGCTAACTCACGTTAAGATTCTGGCATGTAATCTTTCTGTTTTTGTCCATAGACACACTCACATGTATAGTATACATGGTAGGTATATATGATATGTGTGTGTGCTGTTAATTTACAAGTCGAGATCATATCATGCCCACTTCCCTGCATTTGTTTTTATACAATAAATCTTATGGAAATCACTAGTCTCTGATTGCCTGTGCATTTCTGTCTTCACGTTTGTTGGCCATTTGGATTTGCTCTTTTGTCAATTACCTACTTAAGTTCTTTCCCCGTTTGTTAGGGTCTAAATTTTTCTTAAAACCATACAATAACTATTTCAATTGTCAATTACCTACTTAAGTTCTTTCTCCATCTGTTAGGGTCTGAATTTTTCTTAAAACCATGTAATAACTATTTCTATATTTTAGATGTTTTCTATCACCTGTGTTGCACATCTTTTTCCAAATTTATACTGAATTTATTATCATTATTTATGGTCTTTCTTTGCCATATAGGTAACAGAATTTTTTATATAGTTATTTCTATCTTCTATACTTTATGTGTTTTTATGGCTTGATTAGGTTTCTCCTAACATAAGTTTATACCTGTAGTCTTGTAGATTTTCTTGCGAGCTTTTCATTATTTAGTGTATTTATATTTAAGTCTATCTGGAATTAACTTTTTCAAATGATGTAAAGTAGAAGCCCAATATGATTTTCTTCCACATAAATAGCTAGTTGGGTCAGCATCAACTAATATATAAGCTGTTTTTCTTCCTACTGAATTAAAATATCGACCAGTTTGTATATTCTCATAGAGGTGGGAATATTTTTCTGGATTCTTTATTATAAGTAATCTGAATGCTTTATGAACTTAAACATTAGACTATTGTGTCTTTATGGCACATTCTGTTATCTGATAGGGCAAGTTTCCGCTTCAAAAATTTTTTCATACTTTTGTTGGCAGGTCTCAGGCATTTGTTCTATATAAACTATAAAACTTTTTTTCTGTTAAAAATCACCCTAGGGGCACCTGGGTGGCTCAGTGGGTTAAAGCCTCTGCTTTCGGCTCTAAGTCTTGGGATCGAGCCCCGCTTCGGGTTCTCTGCTCGGAGGGGAGCCTGCTTTCCCCTCTCTCTCTGCCTGCCTCTATGCCTACTTGTGGTCTCTGTCTGTCAAATAAATAAATAAAATATAAAACAAAACAAGGGGCACCTGGGTGGCTCAGTGGATTAAGCCGCTGCCTTCGGCTCAGGTCTGATCTCAGTGTCCTGGGATCGAGCCCCGCATTGGGCTCTCTGCTTGGCGGGGAGCCTGCTTCCCCTTCTCTCTCTGCCTGACTCTCTGCCTACTTGTGATCTCTCTCTCTGTCAAATAAATAAATAAAATCATTAAAAAATTAAAAAAAAATTAAATTAGTCCTTAATTTCAGTTCAAAAAAGGGAAACTGAAGATCTCTTGCACGCAGAATAGAACCAGGACCTGTAGACTCTGCTGAAGAAAAAAAAAAAAAAATTTTAAAAAACCACCCTAATGGGAATTATACTAAGTTATATATTAATATTGGAAGAATTAATATTTTTATGGTATATCATATTATATTCATATCTTGTTCTGTTCTTGTCAATAAGATGTAATAATTTTCATCATATGGATTCTATGCTTTTCTTAATAATCTTATTTTTAATTATTTTAAAGTTTTGGTCACTATAGTAAAGGTGTTTTTTTCTGTTTTTAGGTGGATACTAGTATAATATAGAGAAAAATCAATGATTTTTATATATTTATCTATCAGTCACATTACCAAATTCTTTTCTCAGTTTTAATAGAGTTCTTTTTCCTCACTAGAGTCTCTTGTTTTTCTAGATATATAACCATATTATCAGCACAGTTTTAAATATCTTCTCTTTTAACATTACTTGTGCTAATTCTTTTATCTTAATTCATTTGCCTGCCTTAGGAAAATCTTGGAAAAGTGACATATGAATAGAATAAGATATATCAGAATATAAAAAAGCCAGTATACAAGGCTTGGAACAATAGTTTATCTGAATGATGGGTATTATTATCATTATTAAGTTAATCATATCATATGCTAGATAATTAAATGACAATAGAATAGGTAATAATTTTGAGAAATTGTTTTGTACAGATTGAATCTGGAAAGGTAAAAATTAAAACTCAAGGTGTATATTTTGCTTTTTGTAAAACTCATCTAAAAATAGAGATTAATATAAAAGATCAGAGGGTAATTTATTAGCTGTACCAAAGAAATTGTCAATACACTTACTTTTTTTTTTCTCCCCTTTTCAGAGAGGGAGAGGTGGGAAGTGGGTCAGAGAGAGAATCTTAAGCAGGTTCCATATGGAGCCCAATCAGGGGCTCCATCTCCCAACCCTGAGATTATGATGTGAGTTGAAATCAAAAGGTGGATGCTTAACCTACTGAGCCATCCAAGCACCCCCTACACTGACTTTTTTTTTAAATACACTGACTTTGGATGGAAAATATTTATGATGTCTTTAAGATACTATTTCATTTGAAAGAATTTGTTTATGTATGATACTTCAGATATAAATCTATTTCTGTTGACTACAGTGAGATATACTACACTGTGCTAAATATTCGAAAGGTGGCATTAATTAGGAAAAACAGAATTTTCTTAGAGATATTTCAGGAGGAATGTAAAATAAAGAACAATGGGAGTTGGAAAATGAGGATTTTAAAGATTTTTTTAAAATTTATTTATCAGAGGGCGGGGAGAGAGCGAGCACAGGCAGACAGAATGGCAGACAGAGGCAGAGGGAGAAGCAGGCTCCCTGCTGAGCAAGGAGCCCGATGTGGGACTCGATTCCAGGACGCCGGGATCATGACCGGAGCCAAAGGCAGAATTCCTCTTACTAACTCTCTGCTTTTTTGGGTAGTCCGTTAACTTCCCTGAGCCTTAGCTTTGTCAGTAAATGATAGGGATAAAACTATCTCACCTGCCTATCTAACAGAATGATTATAATATTCAAATTAAATGATAATGTATGTGAAAGTGCTTGGAGTATAAGATACCATGATATTGTTAGATACATTGATAGTTCTGCTCCTATTCCCTTCTTTTTATTGATTTGATGCCATTATTGATAAGATGCCATTTGGATGAAGAAAAGAACTTGATTATTTGAAGAAAAATGTCTATAGAACAGAGCTAAGCAATAACAACATTTTCTAGCTTGGAAATTTCCCCTTGTTTTCACACTGCATTTTAGAAAGAAAATATTCTACTGACTCTTACTGATAGAAAAGGTAAGCTGGAATGTTAAGAGTTGATGTGAAAGAGCGGGGTTGGTTGTAGACTGCATTAGCAACTTGTTGATTGGAACCTTAGAATAGTCCATAGACTTGTCTGCACTGAGGTACTTTGTGCATTCTCTACAAGCTTTGTTTTGATTGCAATGAAGACTTGGTACCAAATTATTTTGGTTAAAGTACACTGCTACTTCTTATTCCACAGTGAGAAATATTGGTAATTTTAGTCAATTAATTGTTCCTTTTCTAAGATAAATTAAACAATTTTTACTTTTTGTTTATATCTTTGATAGCAGGTGGTGGTTATGAAGATTCATGTGCAAGTCATGGTCCAATGAGTTTGGGAGAATTGGAGTTGCAGCCAAATTCTAATCCTGCACTTCCCACAACACTTCTGACAGCACAAGAAAATAATGTTAAGTTATCAGGAGCTGCTGAAGATATTCATCAGGTATCCAATTAAAAACTCTTGTACTTTACTTAAAATGAGAATGGGAACAATATTGTCTTAGCATGTAGTATACTGTATGGAGCATAGAGTCTTTGTAGTCATGTTTCCTTTATTTACTGATTCACACCTGGATACAAATCTTAGCTCTTAGGATTCTAGCTGTGACCTTGAACACATAGCCTTTTTCTAAGCCTCAGTCTCCTCATCTTTATTTTAAAGATTAAAAAATAACATATATAAAGTGCTTGTCATCTAGTTAGGTAGCTATTATCATTTATACTTTGTATACCCATGCAATATCGAGCTCAGTAATTTACTGTAGTAGGTACTCAAGAATTATTTATTATATTAAAATTTGCAAAAGTTGTTAACATGAAAGCATATGAAATTTCATGCTGAGTTAGGCCAGTGGCCCGTGTAATTCTGTGTACTGAAAAAGTAGATTAATTACTCTTCAACATTAACAGTTTTGTATCTGTGTAATAGCAATGCATTTTTCACTGTTGATTCATTTATTCACTAAGTATTTATTGCATGGTATTGTATAGCATTGCACGGTGTTGGTATTACTGGCCACCTCAGGAGTTTCCTGAGTGAAATTCAAAACTGGCTTCCTATGCATGGAGAGCAAGGAGAGACCGAATAATGACAGACCACTTCAGAGTGGTAGGTGGCAGGTTCAGTAATTAAGGGAACTTATCTATGAGGCTTGTCTTGGGCAACTGTAAGACAAGTAGTTCTCTGTACCTGCCTACTAGAATCTTAAAAGTTTATATGGAAGCCTTCATTTGGTTCAGTCAGCTATTCAGTCCAGATGAACACTTGGAACACTTCACTCTCTCAAGGCTATGTCCTTGGAACTGCTGCTAGTATGCAAATACTAGGTGTGATGTATATTCCAAAGACGGGGAGGAAGTAAGGTACCTTGATTGACTGGGTTCAGCCTCTGGGTCAACTGTCATTGATAAGAATCCAGAGGTATCTTTTTAAATTCCTGTCAAAGCATATCTGATAGATGTTTTCAGGAACTCATTCATAATTAGGCCCATAAAACAGGAAAAAGAAGAAAATGGCTTTGTAATTCGTGATGTGTGATTGTGAAAGAATGTGTGAATATGAGACAGTTTCAAATTCGGTTAGGTTATAAGTAAGAAAGAGAGATGATAGCGCTTATGGTGGAATATACATTTCTTGAATGGTGAAGGAGGGTAACAATACCTAGTATCTTGTGAGAATCAAAAGATATTACTATATATAAGGCTCTTCGAAAATTGCAGTGTATTATGCAGATTTTTGTTTTATGTAAAAGTGGTTATATGGCAGAGCTTACAAGCAAATTAAGTTTTTATCCTGTCTAAATCCATCATGTGTATATATCTAAGATAGTTTGATTTATAAGGAGCTCTGAATTCTCTAGTAAAAATAGAAATAATTTGAATATTTGAAATCTGTGTGTATTATCCAAATCTTTTTCAAAAATTTATTTCCAATATCTTTTCATTAGTAGTATGTACTTTATCACCCATTTAGCAATTAGAAAGCACGCTTAGTATTTTAACTTTATATAAGAAACATCTAAATAATTTTCTTGCTCAGAAATCTTTAAAGTAACTTTAAAGGCAGTATTATGACTTCATGTCTTAAATTCTTTAGTACCAACAAAAGTATGACCAAGATGTTAAGCAAGTTGAACATAGGCCAGCACAAAGTCGTTTAATACGTGTAAGAAATAAATCTGATACTTCACTTTCACAGCAACAAGGTAAGATTAGTTTTCTTCTAATACAATAGTTTGATACTTGTCCTGATATTGAATAAGTATATAATGAGAATTCTTTATTTTTATATACATCTCATTCTTGTTCTATAGGCTTTTTGTTTTCTCTTGGTCCATTGGGATAAAGAATCTGGTATCATATTTGACTGTATGTGTATTCTTTTTACCAATAAACACTATTTCTAATGGAATTTTAAAACTTTTAGGTAGTGTTTTTCCTTTAATTTTACCCTTTAGTTCTTGTGCAATTGGATGCCTTTTTATCTATATATAGGCCTATATCTGTGTCATAGTTGTCTGTTTTAAAATTATAATACGATAAAGGTAAGGGGCTATGTCTGTAAAGGTGATTTGTAAAGGGTATTTAGAGTTGTGGATGATGTTGACCAATAAGTACAATGTAAGGAAACTAAGGACTCTCACATTACATGCTATTAATATGAATGAACTTTTTCTGTACCGCTCAAAGTTGTGTGGTTGAATTTCATCTCTACCATCAGCATCACAGTAGTTTGATGTTGCCTTTGTGTTTCTGAAAGACTGTTGGCTTTGTGCTTTATTTACCTTCCGCTTCTTAGTCATTTAAATTTAATATAACCTAAATTCTGAAATTAGGCAGTAGAAATTAAGATATCTTGTTTTAAAACTTTACTTCCACAATCTAGGAAGAAGTATTAGAAGTGTTTTGAGCAGTAGAACATTTTTCTTTGCTTTTGTAATTGTGTTTTTTGTCTCATTTATTGAATGCCAACATAATTGCAAATGTAACTCAGCAGTTAGTGTTCTAGGAAAGACTTAAATGAGGAAGTACTCAATATAATTATTGAAATTATGCTATGTAGATTTTAGATTTTTACTTTTCTGCTTTCTGTTCCTCTCTTGCTCCAACTTCTCAGTACTTTGCCTTCCTGACCACTTTTTCAACCTAACCATGGTATAGTAGTATTAATATTATGTTTTAGAATCTAATGAAAACTTGCCTGTAAAACTCTTATAGTATTTAAACCTTAATTATGACTATATATAGATATGAGCAAATGAATGTTTCTAAGATAATATCGGGCTGACTTGATGTCCTTCTACTAAGTACTGTTACCATTCATGGTCAAATACTATATATAAAGTTAGGTTTTTAAAAATTAAAATTTCTTAAAATTATTAGTAAATTATTATATGTAATGAAATATTTGGGAAATATTGTATGTAATGAAATGATCATTTTTCTCAATTGATAGGAAAATTTAGTAAGATTTTAAAGTATCTCTCTAGGAAAGTGACATCGCTTTCTGTGTCATATTTATAAACATTGACCACAAGATGGCAATAGTTAAATTCTTATGGACTCCAAACAGACTCTACAATGTCATTAAATAATGTCTAATTAACATTTAATAAGTCAATAAAAATCATAAGAAGAATAAAAGAAACCAAGATGTTAGTCCTTTAAAGAAAGTTTTATTTAGAAAGAATTCAGAACATTTGAACTTAATATATGTAATTTTTTTCATTTACCTTTATATGTAGTACAGAAGTTAAGAAAGCTGACCTATATCAGTTTTGACTGAGACAAATAAATACCCAGTCAGCTATAAATAGAACATTTAAAAATAGAAGCCAAGTGTTTCACTCTATAATTGATACACATCTCTAAACTGAAAATTTTTTGAATGAATACAATTGCCTTGGCAGATATAGTCAGTTATGACTTTTTTCTCATAAACTTTGTGGGCTTTATTTTTTTCTTTCTCTGATCAAACTCTGACATTGCCAAACATTTCAGAGAATAGGAGAGTCAGCGTGCCAAAATTATCGTCTAGGGCTCTCAGGACTTTGAAGGAATTCAATCCTATCTCTCATACAGAGGCCTTGAAGAAAATGAAGGAAATTAACCTTATCACAAGGGAATCAAAACCACATATTTTCTGACAGATAAATGCTTCTAAAAATACTTGAATCCCAAATTATGACTATTTCAGGAGGAAGCATCATGTATTTCACTTTGAAATGTGTGGTAGTTTAATATGTGTATATAAAGAATCAAAAAGCTTACTAGCAGTATCAGCTCTTGCAGTGATCATTAAATACTGACCAAAGATATGATAGGACATGGGTTCTAGCACTATGCTTCCAAGAAATCTGTGAAATCCTTGTTTTTTTTTCTCCTTTGATTATGACTTTCAGGTTTTAACATAAAAGAGAGAAATTGACTTGTCTCTGGAATGTAAGAGTGAAACTCTTTCATTTGGTATTGAATTCATTGGATATATTTTCATGATACCACTTATCTGATTCTATGTCCTGATTAATGGTTCTAAAGTAAAAGCAATCATTTAAATGATTTTAATGAGTCATTTAAATTTTTTCCTTTTTACTATTGTAAGTTAACTTTTACTGTATCTTTTACTATGCAAGTTAACTGTCTTCCATATTAATGAGAGACTAGTTTTTTTTTTATTTTATTTTATTTTTTTAGATTTTATTTATTTTATTTGACAGGCAGAGATCACAAGTAGACAGAGAGGCGGGCAGAGAGAGAGAGAGAGGAGGAAGCAGGCTCCCTGCTGAGCAGAGAGCCTGATGTGTGGCTCTATCCCAGGACCCTGGGACCATGACCTGAGCCACAGGCAGAGGCTTAAACCCAATGAGCCACCCAGGTGCCCCAAGAGACTGGTTTTAAATCCACTTATTTGTTATAAACCCAGGAACAATTAAAATCTATAAAGTAATGTATTAAAATAGTTCACTTTGTTTTTTTATTTTTTACATTTATCAGTATCTGTTTACATTCTATCAGTATGGTTGACACATAGTGTTACATTAGTTTTCTGGGTACAGAAAACTAGTGATTTGACAAGTTTATATATTACGCTATGCTCATCACAAGGGGAGCTGCTATCTGTCATCATACAACACTGTTACAATATCACTGGCTATATTCCTTATGCTGTACTTTTAAAAATTATTTTTATTAACATATATGTATTATTTGCCCCAGGGGTACAGGTTTGTGAATCGTCAGGCTTACACATTTCACAGCACTCACCATACCCATACCCTTCCCAATGTCCATCAACCAGCCACCCTCTCCACACCACCCCCCACCCACCCAGTAACCCTCAGTTTGTTTTGTGAGATTAAGAGTCTCTAATGGTTTGTCTCTCTCCTGATCCCATCTTGTTTCATTTTTTCCTTCCCTACCCCCCAAACTCCCCACTCTGACTCTCAAATTCAGCATTTCTCTGATTGACTTATTTCATTCAGCATAATAACCTAGTATTATGATCTAGTTCCATCCACATCATTGTAAATAGCAAGATTTCATTTCTTTTGATGGCTGCATAGTATTCTATTATATATTTATACCACATCTTCTTAATCCATTCATCTGTTGATGGATATCTAGGTTCTTTCCGTAGTTTGGCTATTATGGACGTTGCTGCTATAAACATTTGGTACACATGCACCTTCGGATCACTACATTTGTGTCTTTAGGGTTAATAACCAGTAGTGCGATTGCTGGGCCATAGAGTAGCTATATTTTCAACTTTTTAAGGAACCTCCATGCTGTTTTCCAGAGTGGCTGCACCACCTTGTATTCCCACCAGCAGTGTAGGAGGGCTCCCCTTTCTCCGCATCCTCACCAACATCTGTCATTTCCTGACTTGTTAATTTTAGCCATTCTGACTGGTGTGAGGTGGTATCTCTTTGTGGTTTTGATTTGTATTTCCCTGATGCTGAGTGATGTTGAGCACTTTTTCATGTGTCTGTTGGCCATCTGGATGTCTTCTTTGCAGAAATGTCTGTTCATGTCTTCTGCCCATTTCTTGATTGGGTTATTTGTTCTTTGGGTGTTGCATTGAGAAGTTCCTTATAGATTTTGGATACTAGCCCTTTATCTGATATGTCATTTGCAAATATCTTCTCCCATTCTGTCAGTGTCTTTGGTTTTTGTTGACTGTTTCCTTTGCTGTGCAAAAGCTTTTGATCTTGATGAAGTCCCAATAGTTCATTTTTGCCCTTGCTTCCCTTACCTTTGGCAATGTCTCTAAGGAAGAAGTTGCTGCGGCTGAGGTTGAAGAGGCTGCTGCTTGTGTTTTCCTCAAGGATTTTTATGGATTCCTGCCTCACATTGAGGTCTTTCATCCATTTTGAGTCTATTTTTGTGTGTAGTGTAAGGAAATGGTCCAAATTCATTCTTCTGCATGTGGCTGTCCAGTTTTCCCATCACCATTTGTTGAAAAGGCTGTCTTTTTTCCATTGGACATTCCTTCCTGCTTTGTCTAAGATTAGTTGACCATAGCATTGAGGATCTCTTTCTGGACTCTCTATTCTGTTCCATTGGTCTATGTGTCTGTTTTTGTACCAGTACCATACTGTCTTGATGATGACAGCTTTGTAATAGAGCTTGAAGTCTAGAATTGTGATGCCACCAACTTTGGCTTTCTTTTTCAATATTCCTTTGCCTATTCGAGGTCTTTTCTGGTTCCATATATAAATTTTAGGATTATTTGTTCCATTTCTTTGAAAAAAAATGGATGGGATTTTGATAGGGATGCATTAAATATGTAGATTGCTTTAGGTAGCGTAGACATTTTCACAATATTTGTTATTCCAATCCAGGAGCATGGAACATTTTTCCATTTCTTTGTGTCTTCCTCAATTTCTTTCATGAGTACTTTATAGTTTTCTGACTATAGATTCTTTGTCTCGTTGGTTAGGTTTATTCCTAGGTACCTTATGGTTTTGGGTGCAATTATAAATGAGGTTTACTCATTAATTTCTCTTTCTTCTGTCTTGTTGTTGGTGTAATGAAATGCAACTGATTTCTGTGCATTGATTTTATATCCTGACACTTTACTGAATTCCTGTACCAGTTCTAGCAGATTTGAAGTGGAGTCTTTTTGGTTTTCCACATGAGTATCATATCATCTGCAAATGGATCCCAATTATTCTAATATTGTTTCATCTTATAGTATCATTTATCTCTCGAATTCTCCCCTTGTAGTCCAGTAGTTTTCTCTCTTTTGCTCAGCTTCTTTATTCTCCATCATTTGATCTTCTGCATCACTAATTCTCTCTTCTGCCTAATTTATCCTAGCAGTAGGAGCCTCCATTTTTGATTCACCTCATTAATAGCTTCTTTGACTTCAACTTGGTTAGATTTTAGTTCTTTTATTTCTCCAGAAAGGGATTTTATTTCTCAAGACAGGATTTCTCTAATATCTTCCATGCCTTTTTCGAGCCCAGCTAGCACCTTGAGGATCGTCATTCTGAACTCTAGTTCTGACATATTACCAATGTCCATATTGATTAGGTCCCTAGCCATCGATACTGCCTCTTGTTCTTTTTTTCGTGGTGAGTTTTTCTGCCTTGTTATTTTATCCAGATAAGAATATATGAACGAGAGAATAAAATACTAAAAAGGTGGCAAAGACCCCAGAAAAATTTATGCTAACCAAATCAGAAGAGATCCAAAAACGGGGGGGAGAAGATGGAGGAAAAAAGAAAAAAAAATTGTGTGTGTATATATATACACGCACAATGTTATATATATATATACACAATGTATTTTTTTCTTTTTAAATATATATATAGATCTTTTTCTATATATATATATTTTTTTCTTCATATATATATATGCACACACACACACACATACACATACATACACATATTAGACTGGTGAATAGAACAGGGCCACCCACTTGATTTTGGGTGTGGATATAGATATAGATATAGATATAGATATATAGATATATTAGACTGGTGAATAGAACAGAGCCACCCACTTGATTTGGGGTGTATTTTTGTCTCTTAGAAGAAACTACCGCCCACAATTTTAAAGAAAGAAAAACTTGTATATGTAAAAAACAGTAAGCTTGGTGAAGGGATGGAATATGACTGTAAAGATGAAAATGTTTTAAAAATCCTGAAAAATGAATTGATAAGTTGGTTGGAAAAATAAAAAAAAAAGAGGAGGGAATGTGCTTAGGCTGGAGACTAGAACAAAGCCATGTGCTAGATTAGGGTATATTTTGATCTATTAGAAGAAATTGTATCCCAAAATTTTTTAGGAAAAAAAACCTATATGTATACAAAAAACAAGGTTAAATACAATGAAATGATAAAATAAGACTATAACAATGAAGGCGTAAAAAGCTTTTTTTAAAGAAAGGTGTTGTTAAGATAAACTAGTTTAAAGATGTTAAATGTTAAAAGAGGAAAGAGGAAAAGTTTAAAAAATAGGATAAGAAAAAATAAAATAAAAAAAAATAAACTTTGCAAAACTGAAGGATCATGGGGGAAAAGCTGTGAATTCTATGCATTGCTTTCCCATAGCCCTGGAGTTTCACTGTTCTCCTTGATTGAAAGCTTGGTCTTGACTGTATGTTCTTGTTGATCTTCTGTGGGAGGGGCCTGTCACAGTGATTCTCAAATGTCTTTGCCCGAGGTGAAATTGCACCACCCTTGCCAGGGACTGGGCTAAGTAATCTGCACGGGTTTGCTTTTGGATCTTTTGTTCCCTGAATGCTTTCCATACTGCTCTGGAGGATGGGAATGAAAATGGCGGCCTCCCAATCTCCAGCCTGGAGGAGCCGAGAGCTTGGGGCCCCACTCCTTAGTGTGCCCTCAGAGATAAGCAGTCAGTCCCTCCAGTCTCCCTGGTCTCTGGCCACACTCCGAGCTCACCCAGTCTGTGACCAAGCATTTCTGTCTTTGGTGCACAGCTCGTTTGGAGTCTCCAACCCAGTAGATTCCTGGCGCACTGCTCTTCCCAGAGGAGGAAGGTGAGTCTTCTCCCTGGACCTGCTACTTGTGGAGTCCCTGCTCAAAGAACAGTGGCCCAACTGTGCCTTGGATCATGGTTTAAGGTAACCCTGATCTTAGAGCTCACTCCTCAGCTCTGTCTCTATAGTTGGCTTCCCTGCTCCAATACCTGGGAGCATTGCCACACTCAGACATCCCTGATCTTTCTGTGGCCCCACGGGACCTGAGACCACACTGTTCCCACGAGGGCTCCAATCCTGTTTAGCCTTTGGAGCAATGTCCCTCAGTGGAGCAGACCTCTAAAAGTTGTGATTTTATGCTACACTGCTCTGCCACTTGTTGGGATTCGACCCCTCCCCCCACAGTCTGTCTTCCCGTGGCTTCGGATTCACTTCTCCCTTTCAGAAAATAGTTGATATTCTGTTCCTGGGATTGCCGCTCTTCTCTTCTATCTCCTGTTGAGTTTGTAGGTGTTTGGAATGGTTTGATAACTACTCTAGCTGAACTCCTGGGATCTGATGACATTTCAGACTGCTACTCCTCCACCATCTTGCCTCTCTTTCTTGTGCTGTACTTTTCATTCCTGTGACTTACTCATTCCATAACTGGAACCCTGTATCTTCCACTTCCCTTAATCAGTTTTGCCAATCTCCCCTCGACCCTTCCCTCTGGCAACCATCAGTTTATTCTCTGTATTTATAGGTCTGATTCTGGTTTTTGTTTTTTTATTCATTTGCTTTATTTTTTAAAATACACATAAGACTGATATCACATTGTATTTGTCTTTCTTAGTTTGGCTTAATTCACTTAGCATAATACCCTGTATGGCCATCCATGCTGTTTCAGATAGCATAATCTTATCCCTTTTTATGATTACATATGTTCCTGTGGGGTGTATGTGTGTGTGTGTGTGTGTGCACCTGCTTATCATATCTTCCTTATCCATTTATCTATCAATGGACACTTAAGTTGCTTCCATGTCTTGGCTATTGTAAATAATGCCACAATAAACACAGGGCTGTATATATATTTCTGAATTAGTATTTCTATTTTCTTTGGGTAAACTATCCAGTAGTGGATTTGTTGGATCATATGATATTTTTGCTTTTAATTTTTTGAGGACCTCTGTATTTTCCACAGTGGCTGTACAAATTTACATTCCCACCGACAGTATTCAAGGGTCCTTTTTTTTTTTAAAGGTTTTATTTATTTATTTGACAGACAGAGATCACAAGTAGACAGAGAGGCAGGCAGAGAGAGAGAGGGGGAAGCAGGCTCCCTGCTGAGCAGAGAGCCCGATGAGGGGCTCGATCCCAGGGCCCTGGGATCATGACCAAAGCCGAAGGCAGAGGCTTTAACCCACTGAGACCCCCAGGTGCCCTTCAAGGGTGCCTTTTTCTCCACATCCTTGCCAACACTTGTTATTTCTTGTCTTTTCTATTTTAGCCATTCTGACAGATGTGAGGTCATATCTTGTTGTTTTGATTTTCATTTTCCTGATGATCAGTGGTGTTGAGCATCTTTTTATATTTCTGTTGACTATTTGTGCATCTTCTTTAAAAAATGTCTGTTTAGGTCCTCTGTTTAGGTCTATTTTTTAATGAGATTGTTTTTCAGTGTTGAGTTTCATAAGTTCTTTATATATTTTGGATATTAACCCCTTATTGGATATATCATTTGCAAATACCTTCTCCCATCTAGTAGGTCACCTTTTTGTTTTGTTGACGGTTTCCTTCATTGTGCAAAAGCTTTTTATTTTGATGTGGTCCCAGTAATTTATTTTTGCTTTTGTTTCTCTCATCTTAGGAAACATGTTTAGAAAAATGTTGTTATGGCTGATGTCAGAGAAATTACTGCCTGTGTTCTAGGATTTTCATGGTTTCAGCCTCACACTTATGTCTTTGATCTATTTTTATTTTTGTATATGGCATTAGAAAGTGGGCCAGTTTCATTCTTTTACATGTAACTATCCAGTTTTCCCAACGTAAAATAGTTCACTTCCTGGAGTGCCTGGGTGGCTCTGTCAGTCAAGTGTCTGCCTTTGGTGCAGGTCATGATCTCAAGGTCTTGGGATCAAGCCCCACATCGGGTTCCCTGCTCATCAGAGAGTCTGCTTATCCCTCTGCTGCTCTTTCCTGCTCATGTGCTCATTCTTTCTCTCTCTCAAACAAATAATCTTAAAAATATTTTCTTCTTTAGTTTTTCTCTTAAAACTTTAAGACCATAATAATAAATAATAATTAGAAAGTCAAACATGCTTTACATACTCTAATCAAAGGGGAAAATTAAATCTTATGTTTTGTGCTTAAATATTGGGCAGAAAAAAATAATGAACACTGTTTTTCTGAAAATAAATAAATCAATTTAATTTAAAATAAAATAAAATAAAATAAAATAAAATAATAAATATTGGGCAGATTAGTTGTCAGTTTGCTTGAAAATCATAGCATTCTTGGGGTCCTGGGTGGTGCAGTTGGTTAAGCATCTAACTTTTGGTTTCAGCTCAGGTCATGATCTTAGGGTCATGAGATTGAGCCCCAAGTTGTACTATGCGCAGAATCTGCTTAAGATTCTCCTTCTGCCCCTCCCCACCATATGATTTCTTTCTCTAAAATAAACAAATAAATAAATCTTAAAAATAAAGTAAAATCACAGTGTGCCTCAAATTTTATATTGTGAGTTATATATATTGATCAATAAATATGTATCAAAGTACTAAAAATATTAATTTTAATAACTTATCAGAATCAAGTTACATTTTTGTGGGAAATATGCTTAAAGTATCACAGATATTTTTGACATTATGTCCTGAGTTTAATCCTAGCAATTTTAGCACCCTTTATATCTCACCTGCAGTGATTATGATTTAAATATATTAGAATTAAGAAATTCAAAGTTTATGTATATTTAGAAGCTATTTCTGACCACATGTTCAAATGAAATCATTTTTGTTCTTTAATGAAGTGGTACATTTTTTCCCTTTGTATTTGAAATATAGCTAAATTATGACAGCTGTCAAAATTATAATTGATGTTAATTATTTCAAAATCACAATTAAAAGTTTGAGTTCACTTTTTCCTCTTCAGGTATGACAGTGATATAGAAATCTTGTATGTAGATTTGTGATAGGGACAGGATGGAACACAGACCAATACATTAGCCAGAAATCCACAAATCCAAATGTGTAATAAGCATTGTCTGAGTAAATGTGTCTTTTACAAATTCATGCTATTATTGATTAATTAAACAGAAATTCACTTTAAAATGTTTCTACATTGGGGAGTTCTGTTTCTGCCTCAGATGACGGAAGGAGAAAAAGTGTCACTTCCACCCTATCATAACATATCAGATAAACTACAAAATCACAACATTTCTTGAACCTATCAAAGAGCTTTTGATGCAGAGCAACTAAGTAGTCTAAAGTCCAGGAAATACAGACTCCTCCAAAGAGATGGGACACAAACACTATCTCACTGTGCCAAAGCAGAGTCACAGGAAGACACACCAGGCACCATGCAAGTGGATAAGATATATATGGACAAATTTTGTAATGGGTTGCTAAAGGCCAAATGTAAAACCATCACAGCTACAGATACAAGGGGAGTTCACTCTTACTTGCAGTCTCTTTTCCACAGACCTCTAGAACAAAAAAGTTTGGGATGCAGGGTAGAAGACAGATTATCCTTTACTGGTATAGACCTGGAAGAAGAGAGTGACTGTGGCTCACAGAAAGACCAGCTGCCCCATTAGGACCCTTTTCATGTAAGAACAAATTTTTTTAAAAATTTAATTTAATTTGGGGCGCCTGGGTGGCCGCTGCCTTCGGGGTCCTGGGATCGAGCCCCGCATCGGGCTCTCTGCTCAGCAGGGAGCCTGCTTCCTCCCCTCTCTCTGCCTGCCTCTCTGCCTGCTTGTCATCTCTGTCAAATAAATAAATAAATAATCTTTAAAAAAGAAATTTTATTTTATTTTATTATTTTTTTGTGTGTTCCAAAATCCATTGTTATGCACCACACCCAGTGCTCCATGCAATGTGTGCCCTCCTTAATACCCACCACCTGGCTTGCCCCCCCCCCCCCCACCTCCCTCTCCTCCAAATCCCTCAGTTTGTTTCTCAGAGTCCACAGTCTCTTTGGTTTGTCTCCCCCTCCGATGTCCCCCCACTTACTTCTCCTCCCCATCTCCCAATGTCTTCCGTTTTACTACTTATGCTCCATATGATGATTGACTTTCTCTGCTTGACTTATTTCACTCAGCATAATCTCTTCCAGTCCCATCCATGGTGGTACAAAAGTTGCGTATTCATCCTTTCTGGTGGAGGCATAATACTCCATTGTATTTATGGACCATTTCTTCTTTATCCACTAGTCTTTTGAAGGGCATCTTGGTTCTTCCCACAGTTTGGCGACTGTGGCCATTGTTGCTATGAACATTGGAGTACAGATGGCCCTTCTTTTCACTGCATCAGTATCTCTGGGGTAAATACCCAGTAGTGCAATTGCAGGGTCCTAGGGTAGCTCTATTTTTAATTTCTTAAGGAATCTCCACACTGTTTTCCAAAGTGGCTGCACCAACTTGCATTCCCACCAACAGTGTAAGAGGGTTCCCCTTTCTCCACATCCTCTCCAACACTTGTTGTTTACTGTCTTGTTAATTTTGGTTATACTAACTGGTGCAAGGTGGTATCTCAATGTGATTTTGATTTGAATCTCCCTGATGGCTTATGATGATGAATATTTTTTCATGTGTCTGTTAGCCATTTGTATGTCTTCTTTGGAGAAGTGTCTAAGAACAAAATTCTTAAGTCACTGGGAAAGGGGCAGCATATCCATCACCTCTGGAGCACAGGTAAAAACCCACTGTGGTTGCCAGAAGTATAAAGAAAAGAACGATCCACTCTTGATGAAGAGGAAGGAAATAGTCTTAGGCCCAAAATCTTATATTAGTACCATTAAAAGTCTCTTATTGCTGGCAGAGGGGTAGGAAACTCCCCTACATAAAACTTGCTAAAAGGACAAGGTAGAATTTGGCTCCCACAGGAAGGAGAGACAGGATCACTGAGAACCCCCCACCACAAGACCTGAGCATGTGGGATTTGCCTGGGACTGAGGCTGGACCAGGATAACAGAAAACTATCCCTACTCTGTCTTTCACCATGTGAGCAACAAGTAGTGAGAAACAAGCAGCAGCAATCTAATATGGTCAAGGCACAAGAGTGCAGAGAGACACTCCCTCTCTGGAACAGATGCACAGTGAAGGATGAAAGGTGAGGTGGAACAGGCACATTAAGAAAAACACTCTGGCATCCTAGTTCTATGCTAAACACAAGGTGACACTAGAGCATTTTGAAGCTGGTCGTATGCCAAAGTTAATTGCAGCAACAACAAAACTGAAAGCCAGCTTAACTCCTGACTTGATTTACTCAACTTCTCATACTAATAGTCTAACTGAAGAAAAAGTGATCCCATTTCCATGTTTAAATACTTCATATTTCAGGCTCTGTTGTCTTACAGAAAATGTCTGGCATTCAGTCAAAAGCTCAAGCATAAAAAAAGCAAGAAAAGGGGTTTGTGGCTGGCTCAGTAAGAGGATTGTGTGACTATTGATCTCGGAGTTGTGAGTTTGAGCCCTACATTGGGTGTGGAGACTACTTAAATAAATAAAACTTAAAACAACAACAACAACAAGAATACAATACCATTTACTCTTAAGAGACAAAGCAGTCAAGATGATAAGACTCATAGAAGACTCGGGACATTGGAACTTAAAATTAACTATGGTCAATGTGTTAAAGGCCTTAGTAGGAAAGATAGACAAAACATGAATAAACAGATGGGAATTTGAGCAGAGAGATGGAAATTATAAGAATGGTTCAAAAAGAAATGTTATAGTAAACCAGTAGTAAAGATGAAGAATGACTGAAGCAGGGTTATCAGTAGGTTTAACCAGCCAAGGAAGCAATAAACTTGTCAACAGTCAATAGAAATCGAAAAAAAAAAGAAAGAAGAAAGAAAAAAAATCTAAATATTCAAGAGCAATATCAAATATCCAAACACACATGTAATTGGAATATCAAATAAGAAAAGAGAAAGCAAACAGAACAGTAAGAATACTTGGTAATATAATGACCAATAATTTTATAAGAAAAAGAATATTAAACCACAAATCCAAGAATCTTGGGGGAACTTCAGGGAAGATCAAAAGAAAAAATACTTATGTACATTGTATTCAAACTGATTAAAACCAAGACAAAATACTGAAGGAAGCTAGAGAAAAAAGGTAGATTACTTATAGAAGAATAAATATAAGAAATACATAAACTTTTCTTATTGTAAGACATGTAGTCCAGAAGACAATACAGTGAAATTTTAAAGTGCTGAAAGGGAAATAACAAAACAAAAAAACCCAGTTGACCCAGGATTCTATATCCAGCAAAAATACTTTTCAAAAATGAAGCAAAATAAAAACATTTTTTTTTTAAGATTTTATTTATTTATCAGAGAGAGAGAGGGGGAGAGAGCGAGCACAGGCAGACAGAGAGGCAGGCAGAGGCAGAGGGAGAAGCAGGCTCCCCACTGAGCAAGGAGCCCGATGCGGGACTCGATCCCAGGGCGCTGGGATCATGACCTGAGCTGAAGGCAGCTGCTTAACCAACTGAGCCACCCAGGCGTCCCATAAAAACATTTTTTTAAGGTAAATGAAACCTGAGAGACAGACATGTACCCAAACAAGCAAGCAAACAACAAAAAACCTTAAAGGAAATTTTTAGATAGAAATTAAATAATACCAGACAGAAACTTGGATTTATTCAAAGAAATGAGGAGCTTCTGAGTTGGTTAAAGTGAAGGTATAAATTAACTGTCAAATGCAAAAATATTATTTTTAATGGCTATAAAAAAATAACAATGATTGCATGAAAAATGAGATACAAGAGTTGAATGTATACTGATGAAAGTTTCTTACAGTATCTGTTATGACATAATGTGATTTGAAAGTAGATGATGATAGGGGACATTGTGTATTATAAACTCTAGAGTAACCCTTAAATTATATTTAAGTAATACCAAATTAAAACTATTCAATTATTCCAAAAGCAGGTAGAAAATTAGGGGGGAAGGGCTAACAATAGCAAAAAGAACAAAAGGAAATAAGGTGATTGATTTAAATCTAATTTACTGATGCATGACTGTAAAAATGTCACAAGGCCTACAAAATACCTACTGGAAAAATGTATGATTTTACCAAGTTCACAGGCTACAATGTCAGTGTACAAAGATCAATGATATTTCTTTGAACTAGCAATGAAAATATGAAATTACAATTAAAAACTATAATTTAGGGGTGCCTGGGTGTCCACCTTTGGTTCAGGTCATGATCCAAGATTTCTGGGACTGAGCACAATTGGCTCCCTGCTCAATGGGGAGTTTGCTTTTCCCTTCTCCCTGTGCCTCTCCCCCCAGCTCATGTTTGCTCTCTCTCTCTCAAAATAAATAAAATCTTTTAAAAAAATTAAAAAATAAAACTACAATTTATCATAACAACAGAAACATGAAATACTTAGGTCTAAATCTAATAAAATATTTGCAAGATTTGTGTGCTAAAAACTACAAAAAATATCTGATGAGAGAAATCAGAGACTTAAATGGGGAGATGCAAATTAAAAATTAGATACCACTAAATACCCATTAGGTTGGCTGAAATCAAAGAAACTGGTAATACCATGCATTGATGAGAATGCGCAGCAGTTCTAATTATTCATTGCCGGTGGGACTGCAAAATGCTATGGCCACCTTGGGAAACAGTTTGGCAGTATCTTAAAAAATTAAATATAAATTTACCATACAACCCAGCAGTCTGTTTCCTAGGTACTTACTCAAGATAACTGAAAATTTATGGTCACATAAAACCTGTACTTGAATTTTTTTTTTTTTTTTTTTTTAGATTTTATTTATTCATTGGCTAGAGAGAGCCAGAGAGGACAAGTGGGGGATCTGGGGGCAGAGGGATGGCAGAAGGGGAGGGAGAAGGAGGTTCTCCATTGAGCAGGGAGCCCAACGTGGGATCTCCAGCCTAGGACCCAGGGATCACACCCCAAGCCTAAGGCAGATGCTTAACCTACTGAGCCACTGAGGTACCTCATACTTGAATATTTTTTAACAGTTTCATTTATGATTATCAAAAACTGAAATCAACCAAGATGTGCTCCTACAGGTAAATGGGTAAGGAAGGTATGACGTATCCATACAAAGGAATATTACTCAGCGGTGAAAAGGAATGGATTACTGATAGGCATAAAAGCCTGGATGAATCTCACTGCTTTATATAAAGTGGAAGAATCCAACTTCAAAAGGCCACATACTGTATTTATGTGACAAATATAGCTATATGATATTTTGGGAAAAAGCAAAAGTGTTTATATGGAGAACAGATCAATGGCTTCTGAGGAGTGAGAAGAGCGTTTGACTACAAGCAGCAGGAGGAACTTTGGGGATGATGTAGATCTTCTAGATCTTGATTATGGTGGTGGTTATGTAACCATATGTGTTTGTCAAGAGTGAATCTTAACTCTGTATAAATTATACTCCAGTAAAACTACCTTAAATCTTACTGATTTTAACACCTTTTATCATTATGAATTTTCTTAATTAACTTGTGTTAGAAGTTTGTTATATGGTGATGTATTTTAAAAAGGTTTTGTTGTTGGGGTGCCCCAGTGGTTTAGTCAGTTAAGCGTCTGACTCTTGATTTTCACAGAGGTCACGAGTTTGGGGATGTGGGATTGGGCCTTGGGGCACTTTGTCAGGCTCTGTGCTCAGCGTGGGGTCTGCTCAGGATTCTCTCTTTCCCTTTGCCCCTCCCCTGCTGATGTGTGTGCCTGTGCTCGCTCTCCCTCTCCTCCTCTCCCCAAATAAATAAATAAAATCTTTAAAAAAAAAAAAAAGATTTTGTTGTTAAAAGATATTTAAATGTGACACTGAGTATATTACATATATTTACTTACATCTTTTTTTTAAAAGATTTATTTATTTATTTGACAGAGAGAGTGTGCATGCAAGTGAACGAGTGGGTGGGGTGGAGGGAAGGACGAGAGAGAGGGAGAGAGAATCCCAAGCAGACTCCACACCGAGCACAGAGCCCAATGTGGGGCTGGATCCCAAGACCCTGAGATCATGAGCTAAGCTGAGATTGAATCAGATACTTAACTAACTGAGCCACTCAGGCTCCCCCTACTTACATCTTTTTTCTGTATTTAAGACTTCAGGAGGAGATATATGGCTCTACTTTTACAATGCATTATGCCTTCAACATAATATGAATTGGATTTCTAGGTGGATTTCTTATTTAAGAATACATTTCATTCAAGCTAGAAGTCTGGAACATTTGTGCTTTGTAATTAATAGCAGCTAACTAGAAACAGAAGAGAAAATATTGTGTGTGCTAATCTAAAGTGCTCAATGGAAATACTCTTGTTTTAAAAATAAATTTTTAAGGGAGCCTAGGTGGCTCAGTTGGTTAAGTTTCTGCTTTCAGCTCAGGTCATGATCCCAGGGTCCTGGGATGGAACCCCATGTCTGGAGGGGGGTGTGTGTCCCTGCTTAGCAGGGGGTCTGCTTCTGTTTCTCCCTCTCCCTCTGCTCCTGCTTTTTGCCTCTATCTCTCTTTATCTCAAATAAATAAGATTAATTAATTAATTTTTAGATTTCAGAAAAGAAAGAGCTGTCAGGTCAAAACTTTTTGCTGGCACATCCAATGTAATGTATCATTAATCCAATTTATTTCAATAAATGAGGACTTTCTCCGTACACTACACTTCTAAGCCTTGATGCCTTTATATGTTTCTCTTCCTTTTATTTGGAGTTTTATTCTTTCCCCACTTCTGCAGGTTTACAAACTTCTTTTTCAACATTCAGCTCCATTTTTTCTTAGTCCTTACGAACATCTCATTGAAAATGGAGGTTAAAATGGCTTATTCATCTTTAACTCCACCTGCCCCCCATCCTTTTGTACCCTGAAGATAATCATAGTCTTTTTTTTTTTTTTTTTTTTTTGATAATCATAGTCTTAACAATAGTTTCCATTTACTGCATGCCTGCTAGGTACTGTATGTCCTCATTTATTCCTCACAGGACCTCACTATGCAGGTAGTTTCAGTCTTCTTTTACAAGAGAACAAGATAGGGGGCAGCTATGTGGCTCAGTTGGTTAAGCGTCTGCCTTTGGGTCAGGTCATGATGCCAGGGTCCTGGGATTGAAGCCCCCTTTGGGCTCCTTTCTCAGGGGTAGTCTGCTCTCTCTACCCTTCTCTCTGCTTGTGATCTCAGTCTCTTACTCTCTCTATCTCAAATCAATAAATAAAATCTTAAAAAAAAAAAAAAAAGAAAAGGATAAAGTTCATGAAGGATGACTAATTTTCCCAAAGCATACAGTTTTAGAAAATGAAGATCTAGAATTCCAGCTCATATCTACCAGATGCAAAGCTGATGCTTTTTTCCTTGTTTTATGCCATTTTATTGAGTAAACATTAAGTAAATACTTATTATGTGACTTAACAGCTTGTTGGTAAGAGCTGCCTTAATCATCTCTACATTGCCTACATGGAATATTCAGTGTGTCAGAGAAACTGATGTATGGATAGTTTTGTGGTTTGTTTGCTAAGATAGGTTATCTTGTTTATTGTGTAAAAAGGCAGATATTTAACTGAGTGAGCCACCCAGGCCGTACTCTTTTTTTTTTTTTTAATTGAGATGTGAATCATACTGTAGAATTCTTTTTAAGATGTACATTCTGGGGGCACCCGGGTGGCTCAGTGGGTTAAAGCCTCTGCCTTCAGCTCAGGTCTTGATCCTGGGGTCCTGGGATGGAGCCCCACATCAGGCTCTCTGCTCAGCGGGGAGCCTGCTTCCCCTTCTCTCTCTCTCTGCCTGCCTCTCTGTCTACTTGTAATCTCTGTCTGTCAAATAAATAAATAAAATCTTAAAAAATATTGTCCATTCCGGGGCACCTGGGTGGCTTAGTCGGTTGAGCATCTGCCTCCAGCTCAGCTCACGATCTCAGGGTCCTGGGATCAAGCCCTGCATCTCCCTGCTCTGTGGAAAGCCTGCTTCTCCCTCTGCCTCTCTCTCCTGTCTCTCATAAATAAATAAATAATCTTTTAAAAATAAATAAAAAATAAAAATGTACAGGGGTGCCTGGGTAGCTCAGTAGTAAGCATCTGCCTTTGGCTCAGGTCATAATCCCGGGGTCCTGGGATTGAACCCGTGTTGGGCTCCCTGCTTAGTGGGAAGCCTGCTTCTCCCTCTCCCACTCCCCCTGCTTGTGTTCCTTCTCTCACTGTGTCTCCCTCTGTCAAATAAACAAAATCCTTTTTAAAAAAGTACAATTTAATGGTTTTCAGTATTTTTTTAAAAGTTATAGGACCATGGCCATTATGTAATTCCAAAACCTTTCTTTTGTCCTAAAAAGAAATCCCATACCTGTTAATATTCCTTCTCTTTTCTGCTCTCCCCCAGTCCCTGGAAACGACCAACCTACTTTCTGTCTCTATTGATTGACCTACTCTGTACATTTTATATAAATGGAATTATATAATATATGGCTTTTGTGTCTGGCTTCTTTCACTTACCATGTTTTCCAGGTTCATTCATATTGTAGCAGATGTCATTACTTCACGCCTCTTTATGTCTGAATAATATTCCAGCCTTATATTCATTCTTTGGTCAACGTTTTGTAGCATGCTTTTTGTGTAAAGGACTGGAAATTGCCTTGGGTCCAAAGAGTGGAATAAGACAGAGTAACTACTCTTAAGATATAAAGAGAAGAAAAGGGTAGTTAAGAAGAATTTTTTAAAACACTACATTTCAGAAAGAATTTGTTAGAATGCTATTAAATACAAAAAGACAAGCATTTTTATGTAACCATACTGTCAAATTGTCCCTTTTTTCTTACAGTCCAGAAAAAAACATGTGGCAGCAAGTGTGTTAGTCCACTGCTGATTGTCTTTATATATATATTTACACTCCTTACATTTTATGTGAGGATATTTGGAGGGAGGTGGGGGCATAATCCATATGAGAAAAGACATCCTCCTGGCACATTAAAGCATTTTTTAAAAAACGTATTTATTAAGAGACAGAGAAAGAAAAGGGGGCAGGGGTAGAGGGAGAGAGAGTTTCCAGAGCAGTCTCCATGCCGAGCTTGGAGCCTGACAAGGGGCTGGATCCCCTGACCCTGACATCATGACCTGAGCAGAATCCAAGAGTCAGATGCCTAACTGACTATGCCACCCAGGTGCCCCATGGCACATTAATGGGTGTTTTATTTTTAAGATTTTATTTATGTATTCGACAGACAGAGACAAGTAGACAGAGAGGCAGGCAGAGAGAGAGAGGGGGGAGCAAGCTCCCTGCTGAGTAGAGAGCCCTCTGTGGGGCTCAATCCCAGGACCTGAGCCAAAGGCAGAGGCTTAACCCACTGAGCCACCCAGGTGCCACACATTAATGGGCTTTTAACATGGATGGTTATTTCACCTGTTTGTCCCTATGAAGGGTTTACACTGTTGATTTAAAGAATATATATATATATGTTTATATATGAATTATATATGTTATATATATAATATATATTTTTGAAATAAATGTTTTCAAAATATATATTATATAGTGTTTTCAAAAATATATATATATATTTAATTCTTTATACACACACACATATATATAATCACAGAGATTAATGTGTGTAACTAAGGATATTCCCTCAGAATGATCAAAATGCATGCATGAAGGATTATATGGAAAACCTGTTAAACAAGACTCTGACAATTGTTCAGGGATTTCCATTGCATTTTCACTTGTTGATGGTAAAAAGTAATTTCCTTTTCTATACTGAAGTATTTTAATTGTGGAAATTATTTCATTTTCTTATTATAGAATTAATTATACACTATGTATGGAGCTTTTCTTGTCTTTGACATTAAACACATCTCACCAAAAGCATACACCAGCATTGTTTTGAAGACTCAACAACATTCCAGAAACCTCTGTATTACTCTTTAATTGTTCTCAGCCAGACTTCCTGAAACTTGACTTTAAAGGTTTATGATTTTTCTGATAGAAATCAAATTAATGTAAAATAGAACTTAAACTAATAGGTAAACCTAGTACTCTTTTTATTCAACAACTGCTAAAGAATAATTTAACCTTCCAAAATAATAATTGTAAAGGTAAATGTAGATTATCAGTGACATAGATTCGTAAATCTTGAAAGCAGAGGGACCATCCCAGTTCAGTAGAACCAAAGGTCATAATTCTGATTAGTGATAGCATCTGATCTTCTTAGTCCTTGTTCAGTAATATTTCCATTATACTACACTGTCATTCTCCAAAGGTAACTAATTGCAATTATAAGTTAATGTATTACAATTGCTATTCTTCTAATCAACATATAATAATCATTTAAGTTTTTTAGAAATTTTAGTTTTATATAAATAAAACAAAAATTGGATAGACTATTTCAGCTAGAATAATAGTAGGTTATTCTACTAACCCAATCCTACCTTAAATCAAAAAGGGAGCTTGGTTATTTCAATTGAATGAATTAGAACAGAGAAGCAATACAGACTTAACTATACTTACAGGATAAATTGCTAGTAGATTGCTTCTTTGTTAATCTCTAATGCAGTGTTTCTCAAACTTTAACAGACATAAGAATCTTTGGCACTACTAATTTAAAATATAGATCCTTGCCTCATCCTGAGAATCTGATTGTTTTCCGAAGATGCGGCCTGGGAATCCGAATGTTAACTGGGACTCTGGTGATTCTGACACAGGAGGAAGAGGATTAGCCTTTGTGAAATATTGCTTAATGACTCCAGACGTTCTTGTGACTTCTGTTCTACTGTAGAATTAGCAGCACTACAGCATAGTGCTTGGACTCTGGAGTCATATTGTCTTAGGTTCAAATCTTAGCTCCACTATTCATTAGCTGGTGACCTGAAACTGTGTGTGTTGATATGGTAAAGACACGTAATGCAATAAGAACAGGGCCTAACATGTATTAGGAGCTACAAAAATACTAGCTGTGGTTAGCATTATTGTCTCTAGGACACTTCTTCTTTTTGAATACTCCCATATAATCAGCTCCCCTTTAACAGCCAGGAATTGAACCTGTATGGGTCCTGAGCTCTAAGGATGTTTGTGAGTAAACACGGTGGATGGTACATGTTCTGTATAGTGTTAGGGAGATAAACTGACTTTCAACAAAAGTTTTTTACTCTTCAGTGACTATCTTGAAGATATATATAAAACCTTGGATTATTTCACAGAATTTTCCATTGACTTGCATGTTGAGCAACTAAATATAATGAAACTTATTAAACCAAGGTGATTTCCAATCTGTAATCCTGACTATTGGCAAGTGAGTGTTTTAGTAAATTCATTCTGTCAGCAATTCTCACATCTTTAAATCCAAGAGAGAAACCGTTAACTCAAGAGCTCAACAATTTTATGTGAACTGTGGTATCCTGATTAAAAGTAAGGGTTAAGATTAGGGACAGTATCAGGTACACATAACCATATTAAAAATAATTAAATTTCTTAGGAAATCCTTCCTGCATACAACTCTAATGGCAAAGGGCAATATAATTTGTCACCCCAATAACCTTCCTTTTTGTTCTTGCAAACATATTTTTTCCTTTGTATTATACCTACACATTTTATCTTATGTAGGAAAGTGAGTGTAATTTCTTATCCATAATTTTGCTTTTTTCCACTATTACTATTGATGTTATATAGGATAAGATTTCATTTATGTAAAATGCCTCCAAATATTTGCCACTGGCCCTAGCCTTTTCCCCATCCCACTCCAAACAAAGGTCTAACATCATCTAGGTAAGCTTAACACAGCCAGTTTTATAAAATATCATTAAAAATTTTTTTAGGTGGAAAAAAATCTCCCAAGATTGTTGGGATGAAATAAATGCTGTGTATATTTCATGTATAAACATGTAATTCAGCCCTAATAGCAGCTCTTAGAAGACACGTCTTACCACAGCAAACCTGTGATGGTTTAGGGATAAAAAGTAGTGAGAGCGATAGACACTGAAGGTGGGAGGGACAAATTAAAAATAAGGAGCTTAGGAACGTGAAGTCTTTGAGGCAGATTTTAATGACTTTTGAATTTTTTTTTTTAAGATTTTATTTATTTGACAGACAGAGATCACAAGTAGGCAGAGAAGCAGGCAGAGAGAGAGGAGGAAGCAGGCTCCCTGCCCAGCAGAGAGCCCGATGTGGGGCTTGATCCCAGGACCCTGGGATCATGACCTGAGCCAAAGGCAGAGGCTTTAACCCACTGAGCCACCCAGGTGCCCCAACTTTTGAATGTTTTTGACATTGACTTTTGAATGTTATTGTTTATGACATCTACTTAAGATGAAGAAATTCTAATGGGGCTGTCTTTCAATACTGTTCTCATTACCAACAGTATCTGGTCTAAGGAGAATTCAAATTAATTTTTCTCCAATTTTCTTTCCTACATAGTATTATCTCCTTTAACGTGTAGAAGAGTTAAAGAACTGGACTTATATGATGTCGTTCAGAAGCAATAGGGCACTAATTAGCCAGAACTAAGTTTTCTAAGATAGATTTTTTTTCTGCCTTTCATCCTCTCTAGCTTTTCTTTTCTCCCCAAAACCGCAATTTTTAGAAGAACCTGTGTGTTTGGAATAATGAGCAACTGTGCTCCATGAAGTGTATAGGGATAATTGTCTTATTCATTATACAGCTTAATGCTTCTTTTCTCCTTCCTCCCTTAACTAACCTGGCTAGTTTGGGTAATGGGACAAGGAAGAAGATATTATGAAGTAGCTAGTGCATCAGTTAAACAGTCATGTATTCTTTCTCCCACCTGTAGTGGGACCTCCAATTACTCCGTCTTATTTCTCTTGGCTGACTATTCCTGGGGCCCTGTATCTTGCCTGACCTATATGGTTGACCCATTTCAGTTATGTCTTATCACCATCCCAGACTTCCCTGTCTCTTTGATCTGTGCTAATCCCCACTCTGCATTCCTCCTACTTTCAAGGGTCTCTGATTTTGTTCTCTGGTCACGAAGTCCTGCTGGATGATGATGCTATTTGTGCAATTATGGCCAGTTAGCAAATTGTGCTGTGGGGCTTGAGCTGGACTTTTGCCATTCCCCAGTAATTCTTTTATTAATTTCATACTAACCTTTGCCCCAGATAGCACCTATTCCAGCCCTTCTCCACAAATTCTTAATCCCAAATTTATCCCTCTATTCTCTTTTGATATATGCTCTTGCTTTTCAAAGTAAATGTAAATGCTTTTCAAATGTAAACATTTATAGGTACTCAAGCCCCAGCTTCTTATGGCTCTGCTTTAGTCCTTTTTTTTTTTTTTCCTTTTGGGTTGAAGAAGGAGCTATGCTTTTTTTCCTCCACAAAGATAATTCTCCCACCTTTAGCCTTGATCCCATCTTATTCTGCTCTTGACAAAGGGAGAAGGAGAAAGATACAGTCCCGAGAGAAGAAAATAGTATGTGTAGAGGAAGGAAGGAAGGGAAAAGAAAGAAGGGAAAAGAGGGTTAAATGAGATAATGGAGAAGAGAGGAAAGAAGTTAGGGATGGCATTTAGGTGAGAGAAGGGCACAAAGACAAATAAGGGGGTCGGGAATGAGTATAGAATTAGCAGGATCTTTTTTTTTTTTCATCTCTGGAATGAAGGATGGCTTGATGATCCTACAAGTCATTTGTAGCCATACATACTTCATAATTCTGTTCTTTCTCTCATCCTCCTATTGCCTGTACTTCCTAAACTCCCACCCCACCCTCATCCCCATCTCCTTGCCTTTTTCAATGTCTTTATTTAGAACTATCCCTACCCTGTCCTCTGACACAACCTCCCCAACCCCTGCAGACATTCTTGATCTACTGTGTATCCTTGAAGGGCTCATACTATTTGCCATATACTTTACTTTCAGCCCTCATTAGTTTCATACTTTGTAGGACTATTTTCTTATAGCCTTTTTCCTTCTGTAGGAAGTAAATTTCCTTGCAAATGGTAAGATTTGGGGGCTTTTTTGATGGCTGAGTACTATTCCACTGTATATATATATACCACATCTTTATCCATTCATCTGTCAGTGGACATCTGGGCTCTTTCCATAGTTTGGCTATTGTGAACATTGCTGCTATAAACACTCAGGTGCACGTGCCCCTTCAGAGCACTACATATGTATCTTTGGGGTAAATACCCAGTAGTGTAATTGCTGGATCATAGGGTAGCTCTATTTTCAACTTTTTGAGGAATCTCCATACTGTTTCCCAGAGTGGCTGCACCACCTTGCATTCCCACCAAGTCTAAGAGAGTTCCCCTTTCTCTGCATCCTCACCAACATCTTTCATTTCCTGATTTCTTAATTTTAGCCATTCTGAATGGTGTGAGGTGGTGTCTCATGGTAGTTTGTATTTCCCTGATGCCAAGTGATGTTGAGCATTTTTTAATGTGTCTGTTGGCCATTTAGATGTCTTCCTTGGCAAAATGTCTGTTCATATCTGCTGGCTATTTCTTGATTGGATTATTTGTTCCTTGGGTGTTGAGTTTGATAAATTCTTTATAGATTGTTGATACTAGCCCTTTATCTGATATGTCATTTGTGAATATCTGCTCCCATTCTGTCAGTTGTCTTTTGGTTTTGTTGACTGTTTCCTTTGCTGTGCAAAAGCTTTTGATCTTGATGAAGTCTCAGTAGTTCATTTTT
Source organism: Mustela nigripes (assembly GCF_022355385.1). Classification (NCBI taxonomy): domain Eukaryota; kingdom Metazoa; phylum Chordata; class Mammalia; order Carnivora; family Mustelidae; genus Mustela; species Mustela nigripes. Next base: position 104,531,923 of record NC_081569.1, read on the forward strand.
GCCCTTGCTTCCCTTGCCTTTGATGTCTCTAGGAAGAGGTGGCTGCAGCTGAGATCGAAGAGATCTGTGTTCTCCTCTAGGATTTTGATGGATTCCTGTCTCACATTGAGGTCTTTCATCCCTTTTGAATCTGTTTTTGTGTATGGTGGAAGGAAATTGCCCAGTTTTATTCTTCTACATGTGGCTGTCCAATTTTCCCAACACCCTTTGTGGAAGACTGTCTTTTTTCCATTGGCTCTTCTTTCCTGCTTTGTCAAAGATTAGTTGACCCTAAAGTTGAGGGTCCATTTCTATGTTCTCTCTTCTGTTCCATTAGATCTGTGTGTCTGTTTTTGTGCCAATACCACACTGTCTTGATGATTACAGCTTTGTAATAGAGCTTGAAGTCCAGAATTGTGGTGCCACCAGCTTTGTTTTTCTTTTTCAACATTCCTTTAGCAATTTGGGGTCTTTTCTGGTTCCATACAGATTTTAGGATTATTTGTTCCAGCTCTGTGAAAAAAGCTGATAGTTTTTTGATTGGGATTTCATTGAATGTATAGATTGCTCTAGGTAGCATAGACATTTTAAAAGTATTTGTTCTTCCAATCTATAACGTGGAATGTTTTTCCAGTTCTATGTGTCTTCCTCAATTTCTCTCTAGAAGTGTTCCCTAGTTTTCTGAGTACAGATCCTTTGCCTCTTTGGTTAGGTTTATTCCTAGGCATCTTATAGTTTTGGTTAAATTGTGAATGGGATAGACTCCTTAATATCTTTCTCTTCTGTCTCACTGTTAGTGTGTAAAAATACAATTGATTTCTGTGCATTGATTTTATATCCTGCCACTTTGCTGAATTCCTATATGAGTTCTGGCAATTTTGGGGTGGAGTCTTTTGGGTTTTCCACATAGAGTATCATGTCATCCGCAAAGAGTGAGAGTTTGACTTCTTCTTTGCCAGTTCACATGGCTTATATTTCTTTTTGTTGTCTGATTACTAAGGCTAGGACTTCTAGTACTATGTTTAATAGCAGTGGTGATAGTGGGCATCCCCCCATGTTCCTGACCTTAGGGGAAAAGCTCTCAGTTTTTCCCCATTGAGAATATTATTCACCGTGGACTTTTCATATATGGCTTTTATGATGTTGAGGTATGTATCCTCTATCCCTACACTGAGAAGAATTTTTTTTTTTAAGATTTATTTATTTATTTGACAGAGATTACAAGTAGGCAGAGAGGCAGGCAGAGAGAGAGAGGAGGAAGGAGGCTCCCTGCTGAGCAGAGAGCCCGATGCGGGACTCGATCCCAGGACCCTGAGATCATGACCTGAGCCGAAGGCAGCGGCTTAACCCACTGAGCCACCCAGGCGCCCTGAGAATAATTTTAATCAAGAAAAGATACTGTACTTTGTCAGATGCCTTTTCTGCCTCTATTGAGAGGATCATAGGATTCTTGATCTTTCTTGTATTTATGTAGTGTGTCATATTGATTGATTTGCAGAGGTTGAACCACCTTGCAGCCCAGGAATAAATCCCACTTGGTCGTGGTGAATAATCCTTTTAGTGTACTGTTGGATCCTATTGGCTGGTATCTTGGTGAGAATTTTTGCATCCATGTTCATTAGGGATATTGATTTCTGTAATTCTCCTTGTTGTTGGGGTCTTTGCTTTTGGGATAAAGGTAATGCTGGCCTTATAGAATGAGTTTGGAAGTTTTCCTTCCACTTCTATTTTTGGAATAGCTTCAGAAGAATAGGTATTAATTCTTTAAATGTTTGGGAGAATTCTGCTGCGAAGTCTTCTGGCCCTGGACTCTTGTTTGTTGGGAGATTTTTGATTATTGCTCTAATTTCCTTGCTGGTTATGGGTCTGTTCAGGTTTTCTATTTCTTCCTGTTTCAGTCTTGGTAGTGTATATGTCTCTAGGAATGCATCCATTTCTTCCACATTACCTAATTTGTTGGCATATAATTGCTCATAATTTGTTCTTATAATTGTTTGTATTTCTTTGTATTGGTTGTGATCTCTCCTATTTCATTCATGATTTTATTTATTTAGATTTGTCTCTTTTCTTTTTGATAAGTCTGGCTAGGGGTTTATCAATCTAATTAATTCTTTCAAAGAACCAGCTCCTAGGGGCACCTGGGTGGCTCCATGGGTTAATCCTCTGCCTTTGGCTCAGGTCATGATCTCAGTGTCCTGGGATTGAGCCCCTCTTCTGGCTCTCTGCTCAGCAGGGAGCCTGCTACCCTCTTTCTCTCTCTGCCTGCTTCTTTGCCTACTTGTGATCGCTCTCTGTCAAATAAATAAATAAAATCTTTAAAAAAAAAAAAAAGATTCTTAAAAAAAAAAAGAACCAGCTCCTAGTTTCATTGATCTGTTCTACTATTCTTTTGGTTTCGATTTCTTTGATTTCTGCTCTAATCTTTATTAATTCTCTTCTGCTGGGTTTAGCTTTATATGCTTTACTTTCCCCAGCTCCTTTAGGTGTAAGATAAGGTTATATATTTGAGACCTTTCTTGTTTCTTGAGAAAGACTTGTTTTGCTATGCACTTTCCTCTTAGGACCACCTTTGCTGCATCCCAAAGGTTTTGAACGTTTGTGTTCTCGTTTTCATTTGTTTCCTTGAATTTTTAAATTCTTCTTTAATTTCCTGGTTGACCCATTCATTCTTTTGTAGGATGCTCTTTAGCCTCCATGTTGTATTAGAGTTCTTTCTGAATTTCCTTTTGTGATTGAGTTCCAGTTTCAAAGCATTGTGGTCTGAAAATTTGCAAGGAATGATCCCAGTCTTTTGGTACTGGTTGAGACCTGATTTGTGCTGACATATGTGATCTGTTCTGGAGAACAGATGTGCACCCAAGGAGAATGTGTATTCTGTTGCTTTAGGAAGGAATGCTCTGAATATATCTGTGAAATCCATCTGGTTCAGTGTGTCATTCAAAACCCTTGTTTCCTTGTTAATGTTCTACTTAGATGATCTATCTATCCATTGCAGTAAGTGGGGTGTTAAAGTCCTCTACTGTTATTGTTTTTTATTATTGATGTGTTTCTTTAGTTTTGTTATTACTTGATTTATATAATTGGCTGCTCCCATGTTAGGAGCATAAATATTTACAACTGTTAGATCTTCTTGTTGGATAGACCCTTTAATTATGATATGGTGTCCTTCCTCATCTCTTATTACATTCTTTGGTTTAAAATCTAATTTGTCTGATACAAGGATTGTCACCCCAGCTTTCTTTTGATGTCCATTGGCATGATAAATGGTTTCCCACCCTCTCACTTTAAATCTGGAGGTGTCTTTGAATCTAAAATGAGTCTCGGTGCAGACAGCATGTTGATGGGTCTTGCTTCGACACCCTGTGTCTTTTGATTGGGGCATTTAGCCTATTTACATTCAGAGTAACTGTTGAGAGATAAGAATTTAGTGCCATTGTGTTACCTGTAAAGTCACTGTTTCTATATATTGCCTCTGTTCCTTTCTGGTCTATGGTACTTTTGGATTCTCTCTTTGCTTAAAGGATCCCTTTTAATATTTCTCCCCTGGCTGGTTTAGTGATCACAAATTCTTTTAATTCCTCTGTGTCCTGGAAGCTTTTTCTAATCTTCTATTTTAAATGACATTGTAGCTGGATAAAGTATTCTTGGCTGCATATCTTTTTCATTTAACATTCTCAATATATCATGCCAGTCCTTTCTGGCCTGCCAGATCTCTGTGGATAAGTCTGCTACCAGTCTGATGTTTCTACCCTTGTAGGTTCCAGATCTCTTGTCCCCAAGCTGCTTTCAGACTTTCTGTTTTTCTCTGAGATTTGTTTCACTTGTATGTGTCGGGATGTTGACCTATTTTTATTAATTTTGAGGGGGATTCTCTGTGCCTCCTGGACTTTGATGACTGTTCCCTTCCCAGATTAGGGAAGTTCTCTTTTGCTCTGGTATACCTTCTGTCCCACCCCTCTCTCTTTCCTCTTCTTCTGGGATCCCAACTATTCTGATGTTGTTTCACTTTATGGTATCACTTATCTCTTAAATTCTCCCCTTGTGATCCAGTAGTTTATCTCTCTTTTTCTCAGCTTCTTTATTCTTCATCATTTTGTCTTCTGTATCATTAATACTCTTTTCTGCTAGAGGGAAGTTTTAATGAGGAGAAGATATTTGCATGGTCTTCAAGTATCTCCTCACAGATTGGCTCATTAGTTAAAAGGGAAGACAAAGATAGTGTGTTGATTGGGCAAATCGAAATTAATATTAGCATAGGGGGCAGATAAACACTGCATGCTTCCAGGTAGGATATCTGAGGAGGGTACATTTTCTACGTAATATTCTGCCCAAGAGTGCATAATCTGAATGTAGCTGTTGGGAAGAATCACAACAACGTGAAACACTGAGGAAGAGGTTAACAATTGTGAATCTGGGTGATATATGAGTGTTCTTTATACTATTCTTGCAGTCTTTTCCCCAAGTTTGAAATCATTTACAAATAAAAAGCAAAACATTTAAAAAAGGCATTGATTTATTCCAAAAATAATGTCAATATTGATTTGCATTTCTACTAGTATCAATTAAAAAATCATAAAGCAGGGTCATGAATAATGAAGGGAGCAAGGTGAGTGGTTTGCTACTTTAAATAATTTGTTGGGGAAGTTTTTTCTGAAGGAGTGGCATTTGCAGAGAATGAAGTGAAAGAGGAACTCTTACAAACATCTGGGAAGGAGTATTTCATCTAGCAGGAATAGGAAGAATGCAGCTTTGAAGTGGAAAAGTGGAAATGAGCATGTTGTGCCCAAGATCAGCAAGAAGGCCAGTGTGAATAAATAAAAGACCAAAAAAAAAAAAAAAAAAAAGAAGGAGGAGGAGGAGGCCAGTGTGGCTGGAAGGGGATGTCCAAGGGAGAACAGTGGTAGCAACTGAGAAATGAGATGTAGACAGCAGATCACATAGAGCCCTGTAGTCTCCGGGAAGGAATTTGGATTTTTTTCTGAGTATGATGAGATTCCTGTGAAAGGTTTGACCAAGGGAATGGCAAATTCTTTTTTACATTTTTAAAAACATCCTCCTGGCAGCTGGCCACAAAATAGAATAGAGAGACAATACTGAGAGCAGGGAGACCAAATGGAAAACTGTTGCAGTATTCCAGATGAGAGATGATAGTGGCATGGGCCCTGGTGGGGTATCAGAGTGGTCAGGTTTGGGCTATATGTTGATGATATATCAATAGAGTTGCTGAAGAATGAGTTTATTTCATAAATTATTAAGGTGAATTAGATGTAGAATGTAAAAGAAAGCACAGGCAAGGATTAATTGCTTATGTTTCTGAAAGTTACTGTGTGAAGGGTGGTGCCATTTACTGGGAAGACTGAAGGGTAAATCAGTCATTCTGTATAGGGCACATAAAGTTTGAGAAGCCTAACAGATCTCCAAGTAAAGAATCAGGTAGGCTGTTTATTATTTGAAGCTTAGGGAAGAGGTTGGGCCTGGGGATATAAATCTGAGAGTTGACAGTGTGGATGCTATTTAAAGCTGTGGGTATAAATAAGATCACTTTAGGACTGAGTATAGAAAGGGAAGAGAAGCATCCATGTTTAAGACCCCAGACACCTTCAGGATTTAAAGCTAGAGAAAGGAGAGGGAACCAGCAAAAGGGAAATTAGACCCACAGATGATCACCCTACAGTTTAAGGAGCATGCTAGTTGGCTGTACATCTTATGGCTGGAAAGCACTAATCATTCTTTCTATGTTAACATCTGCTTCTCCATAACTTCTCATTGTTCGTTCTAGTTTTCTCCTACTGGTTGTTAGAAATAGGTCTCTTGATGGGACAGTGTTTCAAATATTTGATGACAGCAATCATAACCCAAAGTCTGCATGTTATGTTCCTTTTACTCTTCCTTATATTATATTGTTTCCAAGGTCTTTACTAATTTGACCATACTCCAATCAGTATATCTTCCATAGAGTTAGGTATGCTAGGACAGAACACAGTCGTTACCAAGTATGGTAGATCCTGTTTCTTCCCAAACATACAACAATAAAACCAGCATTTGTCAAATGCTTTACAGCTGACAAAGAAATCTCATGTAGTGTAGTTTTCATTTTCACAGCAAACTTGTGAGTATGCACAGATGTTTTTATTGTTGTTGGTGGTGGTTTTATTATACAGATGTGAAAACAGAGGCTCAGAGAGGTTAAGTAACCTCACTACTCTTAGATTATCTCAACATTTACAGAAGTTATTAAACACTATTGCTTGATACTGTGGTTTTCAGTGTTCTAATAAAACTGACCAAGATATTTTGAAGTGACTTAATGTCAAAGTAAGTTTCCTACCTTTTGTAGGCGTGTAGGTGATTTTTTAAGCATAACAATTTTTAACCTTAATATTCTCTAGAGAAGTTTCTCAACTGGTCTCTCCTATATACATTTTTGCTCCCTTCTTGCCTATTATCTACTCAGAGCAAGAGTAACCTTTTAAAAATACGAATCAGATTACATGACTCCGTGCTCAACACCCACCCCCAAAGACTTCTTTTTGCATGCTCACTGTGACCAAAAGGCTCTGCCCAATTTGGACTTTGTCTTATTCTCTGAAATCTTATCAAGATCTGTTTATGAGATAAAACTCATTAAATGCATTTAGTTGGTTTTTCTTTAAAAATTTATGCCAGTTCATTAGGTTGATATCTTTATACAGACACACACACACACACACACACACACACACACAGAGGCACCTATATACATATAGGTGCTTATATATATATGTATATAGGTGCCTGTGTGTGTGTGTGTGTGTGTGTGTATAAAGATAACAACCTAATGAATGCCTATATATATATATATATATATATATATATATAGGCACCCCACTAAGGTAGAAATGAGCAGTTCCTAAAGAAGTATGTAAATAATTAGCATGCCTCATAATAGAAATGACAGCAACTCATTTTTTTCATAAGTTAGCCCAAAGTCTAACAAATACATTTACTGATAAACCTAAGACAAACTGCCTTTGTTAGTCGTTTCGTAAAAGAGTTGATTGCATGTGTTGAGAAAGACTTTTAACAGACTTGACAGAATTGATTCATTGATGAGTGACACATTTATTTTCAATTTCAATAAATAACACTTTTTAAAGTCTTTCCCTTTCTATGTTTTACAGGGGAATGTAGCTTATAATAGAAGCACAGACTGATTTCTTGGATTTGATGATTAAATTTAGTCAAAACAGTGTTATCCAGCACTGTTGCTGCACACTGATTTAGACTTTTTGAAAAAGAAAAAAAAAAAGGATTTGTGAGTGTGTGTGAATGTGCAGCAGAGTGCAGAGGGAACCACTTAGGGTTGGAAATGCTTAGGACTGACTCAACACACCAGTTGTTACTCCACTTTTGTTTCTCTGGGTTATTTCAGAATGACCCTGCAAGGGATGAAAGATCTAGCACAAGAGGAAAGATGTCTCTAAGTGTTGGACCTCAGTTGTTAGGGTGGGAAGAGTCAGTGAAGATCATCTGGCCAGTGCAGCCCACGCAAATTGGGAAACCCAAACCGTGTCTCATGGGCCCCAGTAATCACAGTTCTGCAGTTACATCTCTTCTCTTTTAAGAAACCTAATTATTTTTTATTATTAAAAAGGCATAAAACAAAGCAGGATTACTTCATTATAAAATCTGTTCAAATGTGTGCATGAAAATGCTATTTTCAGTTTCCTTGATAAGGAATTATTGCCAAAAAGTCTCCTATAATCTGGTTGTTAATCTTGGTTGTACCTGTCAATTGTTAATGGACAGGACTTCCGACAGGTTAGGGAGATTGCTGGCACTTTTTTCTGATGAATATAATTTCCATAATACTTCCCATGTAATGAAATCAGAAAATATAATTTATGTAGAAATGTAGTTCTGAGAGCCTTGTGATTATGGCCTTTTGTGTCATTCTGCCTACATTACAACAGATCAGACTTAGAAAGTCCTGGAAATATTATGTTGGGTGTTTCTTAATGACTGTGTCAACATGATCTGTCATTTTCTAAGTTTTCCAGTTTCTTGAAAGAGCATAGTTTATGTTCCTAACACTTTGCGGGAAACAGTACAAAATTAATTTCTAGGTCTCCCTATATTTCTCCTGGTGTCACAAAAGTATATATTATATAAATGAAATATTTGTCTTTGACAGAAAAGCTCGTCCACCAAACTACAATTAATGAATACAAGAATTAGAAATCAAAACTTTGTTTAGTCTGAGGAAAAACAGTTTTTTAAACTGTAACCACATGGCTGTTTCTTGTTTGCATCAACTCTGGGTGACTATTATTGTCTTCTGTGAATTCTCTGGGGCAGGGATCTGACTTTGTTGAATGAGCCAATTGTTTTCCTTTGTGTTGCCCATCTAGTAAGTTCCCATCTGGTTTGTATCAGACTGTTTTCACAGCCAACAACTGCTGCCTTCTCTATATCCTGACACTTCAGGGCCCCACGCTATCAAAGCACACGGCTGTGATGGCCTTGCTGGCAGCCTATACAGCTGTGCCTCACAGCTTGGAACTATTACCCAGAGTAATGGTAATGGAGAACTTGCATTGGCCCTTATTCCCATTGGTGTCGTGTGTACAGTGAGCAGAAGTCCACCCTCCCCTCCCCACCCCCTCATACCCAAAACTTACTAGTCAACAGAAAATCTTTAGAGCTCTAATTTTAGCATATGGAATGTTGGGGTTCATGTTTTCTAGTGGCTTCCTGAATTTGAAAGCTCATTTTTCATTCTTTCATTCTTTTTCAAAAGTTACCAGGCATGGCCTTGGGGAAGTAAATTGGTCACTATGTCACATTTAATTTTTGTTTCCAAATTTAGTTAGGAATGGCTAGATATGGCAAAATCCACTATAAAAGCTACACAAATAATACACTGTGATTGTCATTACAATTACAATCCCAACTACACTGTCATAGTTACAGGGCATAATTTGAGAGTTTTCATGTTTAGGAAGGATTTCTATCTCAGAAGATGGATTTTCTATATGTAAACTATGGAAGCACTTGTGTTCAAACTGCTTAGTAACTAGTAAGGAGTGACTTTGCGTTCAGTTTTGTTAGCATCAAGTGTCACTTATAAGAATGTGATAATAATGACCTTCTGTAACAGTCTGGCCTTACGTAATTAAAGTTGTATGAGCTATTGTTGAGTAAGAGTTGAGTTTAAATGTAGCTCTTATGTCATTGCTTCATAATGTGAAACGGCAAACCTTTTTGGCACCAAAAAGAAACGATTAAATGACTTTTACAGAATATATTAATATTTTAGAAATGCTTTCAAGGTGAGGTAAAATGATATTAGTTAGTGATTTCAAAGAAATTGAGTGGCTGTTTGTCACAGAGCATCAAGTATCCTCTAGGTAACAAGTCCTGTAGAGTAAAACTGAATCAACAGCGACAATAACAAAACTCACCTTCTGCTTCTGAATAATTTTAGCTTGCTGATATTTCAGGATTTTAAGGAAATAAATAGGAAGGAATTTTTCTTTGTCCTTAGCAGTATGGCATGTGACTTGGCAACTGTTCACTTGCTGTTAAAGGCTAGTAAAGTTAGTTATTTGGCTCTTTCAGTCATTGGAGAACAATTCAACACTATAGGGGAAGCACCTTTCAATGGCTGAAACTAATCTATTGGTTTTTTTCAATTTCAACTTTCTATGGGTGATCTACATATAGAAAGTCTACTTACATACATATAATCTACATATATACGTGTATCATGGGTGAACAGCTGAAAGAATTTTCACAAATGAGCTCATTGGTATAACCAGGCCCAGGCTAAAACACAGCACACTGCTAGTACCCATTCAGCCCTCTCATGTTGCGTTTGGTACAACCTCCACCCCATGAGGATAACCACTCTTCTGTGATTAGTTCTCTTGCCTTTTTTTTTTAATTATTATTATAAATAAATGAAATCATACAGAATGCATGGCTTCTTTCACGAGACAAACCTAGTGTGGTTTTTAAGATTCCTTTAGTTTCAAATCGTTATGACATGCTTTTATAAAGAATTATCTGAGAGGAATTTGTTTTAGTAGCTGTGTCACAGGCTGTTCAACCAACAGGAAGTGCATTGTAGATAAAGTTGTCTACTAAAACATGGACTCTCTCAGTTCTCAATCAAATTTTAATGCTGGAATGTTCCTCTAGACATTCCTGCCCCGAAAAGGCAGGGACTCTGTCATAATACCACACAGCAATACATTCAAGTACTTAAGTGGCTTTTAATGAGCTTCAATAATTAAATGTACGTTAGTCAAATAAAGCTTGGTCTGCATTCAGGATAGGTAGATCATCTGTTTTCTGAATTACCAATCAACTTCTTTGCAGGTACATATAAGCTTTTATGCTGGCAAGATGCTATTTCTAAAATGCTGTTATTGGAGAGACTTGTATACCTATTAGATATGCAGCCGAAGAGTAACTTAATCTGGCCAGATTATTTGCTTCCAAGGTGTTAATTTCTTTTTATATATTTTTAACTACTCTAATAATGTTCCTTTTTTCCCACTGGACTCAAAATGGTATAAAAGATTCAAGTATTCTAAGTGTTACTAGTTTAAGATTTCTCCTTATTAACTTTTGTTTCATATTCTGAATGGCACCCATTTAAAAACTCTTATTTTGTGAGCTAAAAAATTTATTATTAGGAGCCTTCATCTTTATATCCTTGTTTTACAGTTAACAGCCTTATAGTACTATGCAGTTTTCTTAAACAATCCGTAAAGAATTTGTTTAAAATAATAATATAATAATTTATAGATTTAAGTATTGCTATTGCTATTCTAATGATTCTTACTGAGGATAGTATTAAGAAACAAAAGATAAACTTTCAAGCCAATATACAAAATTTTAAAAACAAGAGTACAAACATTGTAAAGCCCAGGTTGCTATCCTTTTAAATACCACTTTTTGAAATACTACAACGTAGCCTCCTTTCAAATTGACACCATATAGCTAGAAGATTTTGAATGACCATGTAAAATAAAAGCTAAAGAATTGAAATAGAGTGTTTGAAAAAAGCATAGTGTACAAACGGTACAATCCCAGCAACCTTGTGTGCCCTCATTTAAAGCTTTTTCAGCAGCATCCCTGCTTTCCCAGCCTTGGATTCCATTTTCAAATCTCAGATCATACTTAAATAAAAGATAATACATTTGTCTTTTGTGGTAAAGGTAAAGGATAAATTATATTTATAGGTAATCTGTGACTCCATTTTTATCCAGTGTTACCCACTCCTAATTTCCATAGCAATTCATGGATCAAATGTTTGGAAAAATTTTTCTTCTCATCCTTTAACTTAATACCATAGAGTATTGTTTCTTCAATTTGGGTGGGGGGAGTTCCTTTTTTTAAAATTTAAATTCAGTTAATTAACATATAGTGTATTATTAGCTTCAGAGGTAGAATTCAGGGATTCATCAGTTGCATAGGACACCAGTGCTCATTACATCGTGTGCCCTCCTTAATGCCCTCTCCACCAGCAACCCTCAGTTTGTTTCCTATGCTTAAGAGTCTCTTATAGTTTGTCTCTGTCTCTAATTTTGTCTTGTTTTATTCTTTCTGGGTTTGTTTCTTTTACTAACCAGAATCATGCTATATGTATTGTTCTTTGATGTGCTTGTTGAAGGTGATCTTAGCCTAGCACCCTCCTTTTATTCATTATATATTCTGAAGAAATAGTGTCACTGTTTGGGTTGTTTCATTCTGCTGTTATAATTATGCCCACTTTTGCACACAAACTTGAGCACAGGGCGTGGAGTTTGAGGGGAAGAGTGCCAGTTTGAACCCTTGGCAATCTCAAGTGAAGGTGAGTTTACTTGGAATTCAGCAGGTGGCAGGCCATGCATGACTTGGGCAGGAGAGTGGCTGGGCTGTGAATTTGGGACCCACAGGCCGATGGCATTGTGTGTGACAAGGACGTGACTGGTTTTGCTTTTAATTTTTGCTTTTTTGGCAAACTCTATTTCTCCTTCTTTTCTAAATGAAAGGCTTGCTGCTGGATAGTGTATTCTTGGCTGTAGATTTTTTCCTTTTAACACTTGGAATTTATCATATCCCTCTTTTCTGCCCTGTAGGGTTTCTGCTGAAAAACCCACTGATAGCTGTATGCAGTTTCCCTTGTATGTCACTGATTTCCTTTCTCTTGCTGCTTTTAAAATTCTCTCTTTATCACTACTTTTATTCATCTTACTTACTTTGTGTCTTGTTACCAGCCTCTTTGGGTTAGTTTTGTTGGGGGCTCTCTGTGTATCCTAGATCTGGATTTCTCTTTCCTTCCCTAGATTCAGGAAGTTTTTAAGCAATTATTTCTTCAGAGAAATCTTCTGCCCCCTTTTCTTGCTCTTCTCCTTCTGGGATCCCCATCATGTGACTGTTATTCTTGACCGTGTTGCTGAGTTCCCTAGGTATATTCTCATTTTGTGTAGTTTTTCTCCTCTCATCTGCTCAGCTTGATTACTTTCCATTACTCTGTCCTCCAGGTGGCTGATCTCTTCTTCTGTATCATCTTGTTTGCTGTTTATTCCAGGTGGTCTATTTTTATTTCCATTTAGTGAGTCCAGTATCTCTAATTGGTTCTTTTTTAAGTCTCCTATCTCTTGGTGGAGGGTCTTCAAAGAGGTCCTGCACTGTTTTCTCATTTCTAATGAGTATGTTTATGAGCATTACTTTAAATTCTCTATCAGACATATCACTTATCTCCATTTTATTTAGGTCTCTTGCTCTGATTTTTTTCTGCTCTTTCATTTGGGACATATTCCTCTGTCTCCTCATTTTGTCTATTGTTGTGTCTGTTTCTGTGTGTTAGGAAAGTCAGCTACATCTCCCACACATGAAAGCAGTGGCTTTATGAGGAAGAGATTGTGTAGTGCAATATCTCCTTTTCACCAGAGAATGATGCTTCAGGGGTCTCCTATGTGTGTTGCTACAGGGGTGTCCTTCCATTGTGATGGAGCTATAGTTTGCCTTCAGTCTAGCCTTCAATGGCTGTCTGCCTGTGGGCAGAGTCTGTCGCCTTTGGTGTCAATAGGCTGATCTGGAGCTGCCTTGGGCTTGAATTGAGTCAGACCAGGTGTTTGTCAGAGATGCAGTAGCACCAAACTGTGGCACTTTCCCTGTTTATTCCCTGAGAAGGTTTTGTTGGTGGGTGGGGCCTGAAGTCAGAACATCTGCCTCCCCCCAGCCCACTGCTGGACTCACAGTCAGACTGGTGTGTGGTTATCCTCTCCTCTCCCTGGAGCAGGACTCACTTTGGGGTGATGCTAGCCCTTGTCTGGGCTGCACACACACTGCCAGGCTTGTGGCACTGCTTTGATTGGGATCTTGTCAAGAGCAATCAGAGGGGTGGGTCTGCTTCGCTGTGGCCTCTTGTCTATGCCGGGCTGCAGACTGTCTGTTCTACCAGTTTTCTGGTTGGTTTCTGGGCTCTATATGCTGATGTGGGTGTTCTCTAGGTGCCCACCTGGCAAGAGGTGAGCCCGGGGTCGTCCTAGTCTGCCATCTTCCCAGAAGCCTCTCGTTTCTTCAATTTTGAGCAGTAGGATAAGGAAATATAAGAGTCAACAAGCTTGATAAGCAGTTTTTAAATCATGTTGGTCAGGGTATAAGTTGTTTTTGCTGCTTTAATTCTCACCTTTAGAGTACAGTACTCACCCTTTCAGGAAACCCCCCCGCTCCCCAGCAAGTGTGAATTATGAGCTAGCTGTTTGTTACAGGAGTAAATGACAATAGACAACTCTAATATTGAGATAGTGGCTTATTTTATTTTATTGTTAGGAGAAATTATTACAGAAATCAAGAATCTCTCTTTGGTAGAGTTTTGTTTATATTTATAATAACATCAACAACACATAAGAGCTACCATCTCTGTATATTATATATAATATATGTATTAATAATTATATATTATACCATCTCATATATCTTATATGTGATATACTTTGCTAAGATCCATAATAACCCAACTAGGTAGATGATAATATTCTCATTTTCTATTTGAGAAACCTGAGGCTCAATGAGGTTACATACTTTGCCCAAGGATACGTAGCTAGTACATGACAGAGCTGGGAATCAAATGTAGTCCAACTTTGAAAGCAAAGGCTGTAGTCTTTACATTACACTGTATTTCCTTCCTTGATAATTTTTTAAGAAGTAGAACAGATAATTTCTGATTGTTCTTATAGGTCTCAGTATCTGAAGACATATCCTAGTGTAGAAGAGTCTGAAAAAGTTGGGAGGTAGGGAAATAACTGTTTGCTATGGGCTTTAGTCCCTACTATTAATATGTCACATTGATTTGTCAGTGAACTTTTCTGAATCTTGCCTTCCTTATTAGTAAGGATAAGATGATCTCTGAGACCCCCTGTAGCTCTCTGTTGGTCATATGGGTGCAGTACTTCTTCTTCTTTTCAACAAAAAGTCTCCCTGTCCAAAAATATTTTGAAAAGATTGCCTAACAAGAAGAATTTTTTTGAATTGGGAGAAGTTGGAAAATAATCACAAGCTACAAAATAATAAAACTACCATTTTTGAGTAATAAATGTAGGTACTGCTCTAAGTTATTTACGTATAATTTCTGTTGGCACTGTGATTTACATTGGGCAGTTTAGCTTCCAAGTCTGTGCTCTTAACTGTAAACTTTCAGATGTCTCTCTAACATAGTGTCTGGTTGTCAATTACTTGCAACTTTTTGTCATCTTACATAGTACGGTGTAGAATGAATGGAAAAACGTGGGTGTTTTTTCCTATACAAGATCACAGAGTGGTATATCCATTTGATAAAATGGTTCAAAAGCATTGGTCACCTGGATATTTCTTGAGCCACCATACATAAAGGACTGAATTTTAGGCATCTTAGGGAAAATAAGGAAGGATGATGGAGGGGAAACCTTTTGTTTTTAGATTCTATCTTTGAGTAATCTCTACACCCAACATGGGGCTTGAACTCATAACCATGAGATCAAGAGTCACATGCTTTACCAACTGAGCCAGTTGGGTGCCCCTATTTTGTTCTCCTTTATGAAGATCCAGCATTGCAGTAAATCATTTCAGCCTATGAAATGGCTTATTGAAAAAGCACATCTTAATAATACTAACAGATTTAGCATATTATTTCAATTTAGATGGTTTTCTAATAAAGCAGCTTTGTTGCATATAAAGAGATGACTAAAGTATGCTTTGGTTTGGAGTAATGAAATTGTTGTCATTTTTTGAGTTAAAAATCATTGTTTTAATAAAGCAGAAATAAGCCGTTGTGTTTTTTTAAAGCCATTGTTTTTGGAAGTTTCAAGAAAATGCTTTTATTGGGCGCCTGGGTGGCTCAGTAGGTTAAAGCCTCTGCTTTCGGCTCAGGGTCCTGGGATCAAGCCCCGCATCGGGCTTTCTGCTCAGCAGGGAGCCTGCTTCCTCCTCTCTCTCTCTCTCTGCCTGCCTCTCTGCCTACTTGTGATCTGTCTGTCAAATAAAAAAAAAGAAAAAAGAAAATGCCTTTATTAAGCAAAAAATCTGAATATTAGAGAAAACATGCTCCTTTTTTATTCCAAAGAAAATGTAGTATATAAAATTCCCATTTAGGTCATTATGAATTTAGAAGAGTGTTTCATTATAGCAGCAGGTCCCATTGGGGGATACATCCCCTTTGGAGTGTGAGCCTATCAGATTGGAAGGGAGCCCTGGTTAGTTTGAAAAAACCCCAAAAGTGATTCAGACTTTCCCCTCTCTCTACCCCAACCCTCTGTTGAAAAATCACTGGTTTAGAAAAGGTTTCACAGCTCCTTTCTCCAAAGCCAGCCAGATACAATATATCACACCTTCTAAAGAGGATAAAGAAAGAAGGCAATAGATCAAGAAGAGGCCAAGAGAAATTACCAAGAATAGAAGAAGAATTCGGATTCCAGGATGGAAACATGAACAGCTAGAAGTGGTATGATGCTAAGAGGCAGAGAGCTCAATTAATTCTTAGTCTTTAAACTCTCTTATATTTGAGGCAGAACAGGAGCATTAATTGGAAGATGTGCTCACTGCTGTCAGTCTGCTCTGTGTTAGTTTTAGCTTTACAATTAAAGAGGATTAAGACAATGTCTTATTCTTTGTGGTCTTCACAATACCTCATATAATAATGATGGACACATAAAAAAATTTTTTTAATTGAATCCTAGCTAGACCTAAGGTAAGTTTTCTTCTTCTTTTCTTAGTTTCCACCCTTTTCTGTTTAATATGAAAGGGGATGACATTGCTTTGTTTCTTAATGTAGCACAATAGATATGTTTAAATTCTGGGCTTGGAAGCAATCATTTCTGAGCAAACTGCCACTTAATTTTTTTTTTAAATTTTTTTTTATAAACATATATTTTTATCCCCAGGGGTACAGGTCTGTGAATCACCAGGTTTACACACTTCACAGCACTCACCAAAGCACATACCCTCCCCAATGTCCATAATCCCACCCCCTTCTCCCAAACCCCCTCCCCCCAGCAACCCTCAGTTTGTTTTGTGAGATTAGGAGTCACTTATGGTTTGTCAAACTGCCACTTAATTTTACTTGCTCCCTTCCCCACTCACCAAAAAAGGTTCTTGGGTGGAACAGGCCTCAGTGGTAGAACTGATTGATGCTGTTGTGTCCACCTTTGCACTATATGTGCTGTGTAGAGTGGGAGAGACAGCTGCAGTGGGCCAAACAGGAACCTTTCCTTCTCTAAGTCTCAGAAACTTAGAGGCAGAGTAGGAAGTGAACAGAGATAGTGTCTCATATAGTAACGTGATAGTAAGTGCTTTGAATCCATTTCAAAAGATTTTTTTAAAAAACAGTATTAGGTTTGGATGTTTAATTTTGGTCTATTTGCAGATTGTCGGTATATGGTAAGTAACTTGTATTTGCCCCCCCATCTTACCTTTAGAAAACTATGTTTTCTTCTAAAGCTGTTCTTTTTAAGCCTTTTCCGTCATTAATCTAATTGTATCTAATTCTTTAACGTATTTCATTTTTAGGTATCCAAGAGTATAATGACAATAGTTTAACATGAAACTTTGTCACCAGTGAGAACCTGTTGCTCAGTTAAATGAATAATTTAATGCTCCAAGTCATGTATATTCTTCCAAATCCACCTGACATTTTTCTGAAATAAGAGAAACTTGAAAGAAGTCTGATTTTTATTTTAGAGGAAATCAGAAAATACTGATTCTACCATCCTCTACATTTTTTCCAAATTGTTCTGCCTGAAGAATTTGTTTGAAACAACAGATATTGACAGTTATTGACTGACTGCATGTCAGAGCACAGATTAAGAGCGTGCCATTAACATGAGCACACGCTTCCGGTGCCCAGGGTATCCTGCTGGCTGGAGAACCACACTTGCTACAGGTTTCTCTCTTCAGTTAACTTTTCTCTACTTCATCATTCCCTAGCCAGAAGGAGGTTTTCCCCAGTCTATTCCGTCTTAATATTAAAATGTGGTGTTGGTTTGATAGTGTAGTACTCTTCTGTGCTCTCTGACAACTTTATTGGTTGCTTCACACAGATTGTCTTGGGCAATATGCCGCTGTCTGGCCCAGGGTGAAGGTAGATTCTACACTTCTTTTAATGATTAAATCCTTAAGTAAGAGAATCTGTGAGAGCTTTTAACCTTGGAAGAAATGGTCCGTGAGTTTCTTTTATTTAACACAGGTTGCAAATTTTCTAGTGATTCTTTGTTTCCCCCTTTCCTTAATTTTAGATGCCTAAACATTGGATAAAGTATTTTTCCATGGATAGTCATTAAAATTCAGCTGTTTAACTTCCTTTTTATTAAGGTCATTAGATCAGGCTTCTGTTTACTTGGTTTTATGAGAGTGATTGTGGGAGTGCATGTAGTTTGCGTTCTTTTTAGTGAATAGGAATGAATCATGGTTATTTCTAGGCATAACTGATTTTCTTATGAAAAACAAAATCTCAACATAGCTTCTTCAGGTGATATGGATCGGACACAAACAGAGCCTGATCTGTAACTCGTGTCTGTTTGTACATGTAAAGATTTTTACTTTAAAAGTTGTTGAGAGGCACCTGGCTGGCTCATTCAGTAGAGCATGCAACTCTTGATCTCAGGGTTGTGAGTTCAAGCCCCATATTGGGCATGGAAACTATTTAAAAAAAAAAAAGTTGAACTTGGAGCTATTCATTTTCTTATAATTTCTTTGATAATAATCAGCACAGTAGAGAGACTAATTGTGCTTTTTAAATTTTTCTAAATACCTATAAACTCACCCAGCTAATAGAACTCCATGCACTAAACTCCAACCCTCCAAAAAGTGTAACTCAGGGGAGAGAAAAAAATGTTTCATTTCCCTTTGGAAAGTTTATAAAATGTTGAATTAAAAGGGTGCAGGTGTGGTGTTCAGAGCACTGAGGATAGTACTCAAGATAATTCCATCTGGGGGAGGTTATTTGTTGGGACAGGACAGTGTTTAAACTTTGAAGTCAGTTTTAAACAAAGTGAAGCAGCTGGAACCTGGCATAAGAAGAAACAAACCTTTCACATTAACTATTGCTTTTTAGAAGAAAAAGAATTGGAGTTGTTTTTACAGGTGCCAATACATTTATTCTATCTATAGGAACTGCTTTATTTTTATCCTAAATTATACATTTCAAAATAAGCATTTGTCAACTCATTTTAAAAACAGAAGCAATAGTAAACTTAAAAAACACGGTAAGATTTATAGGTCTAAAACACATTTTGGAATGAGACTATAGTAACATTTTAAATCACCCTTTTCAACATGAAAGGAAGGAAACATTTAATAGTAACTAATCTGGGAAGTAGAGGTAAATAAAATATTGCATTCTGTACTTGACAGAAATGACTAGGCACCTTCTTCATCAAGACTTGTAGTATTTGTCCTCAAACACTGAAGCTATGATGTTGCAAAATCTGCAGAGGGAGTGGGGTTAAGTATGTGAGGAGAATTGAATACATCAGGGTAGTTTAGCAGCTGCTTAAACAAGGAATTAAAGCAAGAGTAGATGAGCCCAGGGTGGACAGGAAAAATGCTTCAAGAACTCCATAAAATACAGCTGAAATCCTTGTAACATTTCCACAGACAGCTGGGAAGCCAACTGCGTAGCTGGAACTCAGAGCTGATTTTAAAGACAGGATCTGGTCAGCGAGAATCTAAGCAGGCTGTTAGCTGCGAGAATCCACAGACTCTTGAGGTATAAGCAAATCAGTCCAGTTCAGCAGCCGTTTCAAGGCCCACTGTGTGCTCACCGTTGTGCTACAACTTTGTAGAATGCGGAGGTAAATAAGATGAAGTCATGGCCCTCCTACAGCCATTGAGTTAACAGAACAGACCCCCAAGCAAATAACAATTGAGATGATAAGGTCACGGATACTTCCTGTGTACCTGCTGTCCTAGTCAGACAGCAAAGACTCCCAAGTCCCAGTCCAGGCTCTTAACGGAGTATCTTGTTTAGAGCAAGTGACAGACACATCAACAAATAATCACAATGCAGTTTGGTAAGTGCAAATTACCAAATCACTTTCGGAGAGAATGAGGCATCCACAGTTGACAGGACAGGAATTCCTGTATTTCACCACTGCTGGAAGGACAGCTCAAAGGATGTGACTCACTTGCACATGGGGCTGGGTTATCTTTTAAGCCAGTGATTCTGAAATATTTGGGGGCCCGCAGACTATCTAGAGCACTGAAAGCTATGGCCATCTGTCTCCCTCCCGAACTGAACTCACATTAAAATAATATGCAGACTTTTCCAGGGCATTCACAGATCCCTGGCCATTCATCCGTATGCCCTGGGTTAAGATCCTTCATGTGGATTCAAGACGATTACATTTGTTTCCTTTTAGACTTTATTTTTTAATTTGTTATTTATAAGAAACCAGCCTTTATTTTCACGTAGAAAAACCCAAATCCAAGCTATTTAAAGTCACTCAACTATCTTTTCATCCACTCCTAGAAGAATGCCAGAAGTTGGTACATATCATTGTGCCTCATGTTTTACTTAATCTGAATGAAGAGTTGGAGATGCTGTACTCTTCTGTGAAGCTATCGAGGAAATGTTTTTTTCTGTTCTCTGCTTGTCTCATGTTGTTTGAGGAGAGAATGCTTTGTTTGGATTCCTCTCAGTTTGCAAATAACAGAGATAGAATAATGAGTTACCAAGTGTTTGAGGATTAGGGTCAGAATCTGAAACCTCCTGATGAAATGCATTATCTAAACCCAAAAAACTTTTACAAAGTTATGCATATTTTTAGAAACATACATAAAATTTATGGGCAAAATCTAAATGGACATTAAAAATCCTATATTATTACTTGTCTTCCTTAGAATAAGTTAGTTTAACATTTCTGTTCCTTAGTCTTAAAAATCCAACATCAAATGTAAAATTTCTTCATGAATTTTAAATACCTTTAAAGCAAAAAAAAAAAAAAAAAATTGAATTTCAAACATCTAAAAGAGGTATTTAAATATGTGTTAGGAAGCTTGAAATACATGGTCTGACTCAATGGCATCCCAGCTTAAATGTAGCCAAGTTAAATGATGTACTGCAAACCCATGGAATCAAGGAGTAGTCTCTTAAAAAAAAAGCTCTGAAAACAGCTGTTGAAACAATTACATCATAGAGTAATGACATGACTATGGAAATTTAAAAAGTCAAACTTTAAAAACATCAAACTACATTTAATATAGGCAGAAAATTTATGTTTGCTTTAATGATGATTTATTAAGACATAGTGTCTTTTACCTTAAAAAAAAAAATTAAACTCTATAAGGACCAAAACTGGATATGAAGGTGACTCTTTTTGCCTGGTAACACTTATTTGCCTGATTTTTTTTTTTTTTTTAATGTTCACAGTCTACAAAGTCCTTATTTAAAGTTCAAAATTACTGTTCAAAATAAAGTAAATGTCTTCCCCAGATGCACATTTACAAACACCTTTGGATAAAATGGTGCATTTTATTGGCTTAATTAAAACATAATTACTTGAGTTAAAATAGCATAACTATTTGGAGACCTTCTAGAACTGTGGTTTTGGTTTTTTTTTTCTTTTTCTCAGTGCATTTCAGTGAAACATTCTTATCCTCTCTAAAGCAGACTACCTTTTGCAGCCCATCCTGAGGGTCATTACCTCTTGGGATAGTTCCTTTCCAGTTACCTACAAGGAAGAGCTGATCTATTGTGAGTGCTTTCTGTGTGCCAGCACTAGGCAAAACACTGCATATGCATTATCCCTTTTAATTCGCATAAAAGCTCCTGGGAAATGTACTCTTATCTTTATTTTAAGGATGAGGAAACTAGGGTGTGCAGAAGTTACATAACTTTCCTAAAATCTCTTATCACTCACTATCCCTCTTACCCATTACCTATTTTTCTTTATAGCACGTATCTCCTCCTGACATATTATGTTTGTTTCCTTACGTGTGTGTCATCTACCCTACACTCAGTTGGACTATGATGGCCATGGGATAGAGCCTTTGTTCTCTTCATTGCTGATATCCCCAGAGTCTGGAACAGTGCTTGGCACATAGTAGTTGCTCAGTTGATATTTGTTGGATGGATAGATGGATGAGCTCTGCTCTGCCTTATTCCAGAAGCCTCACTCTAACAGTTTGGATGGGACTGTTCCCAAGTGACTGGACAGCAGATCTCATTTGGACCGTAGACTTGGCCCATCATAAAGGGACTTGAGCTTGAAACATCATTACTGCTCCTTTCCTTACCTGCCTCTACTATTGCTTAATACATGAATGGAATTTATCTTACCCATTTTTTTTTTTTTTTAAATTTGAGTCATGGAGATACTTGCTATAGTGCAGAAGACAGTGAGATGTCTCATTGCTTCCAGTTTTGAATTAAGTAGATGAATTATACGAGACTTTTTTTTTTTAATCATCTGTTACCTCGTGTGACTCTTCGGTCTCTTCCTATGTATCTCTCTGATATTTCCCTTTTGTTTTTTGTTATTTTCTCTGCATTCACCTTTCTTTGTCCTTCCTCAGATTTTTGTCATCATTTCTCTTCTCAGTCTATTTTCTCTCCCTAGGTTATCATTGTTCTCATTACTTTAATTATTGTATCTATATAGATGACTGCTAATTCTCTCTTTAAAACCACCTGATGATCTCTGACACCTTTGATTCCAGTTGCTTGCTGGAGAAGTCCATTCACATATCTTGTAGGCATTCACGCTCATCAGGTATGTAACTGATCCCAGTATCTCCACACCTCTTTATAACCCCATAGCCTCAGGCTGGTTTGTTTTCTAATTACTGCCTAATCAGTCAACTAACCCTGTAATTTCAGGACCATACTTAATTATAAGTTGGGAGTCTTCCGCCAAAACCTTGAATCTACTTCCAGTGGCAAGGATCATCAGTTCTTGAGTGGACGATTTCCATAGATCTCCCTTGTCTCTCCTTATTTTGCACACAGCTGTTTGAATTCTCTCTTCTAAAATATATTTGGTCATCCACGCCTCTGTTCAGAATCTTGTGACTCATCGTTGTTTACAGAACTTGACCCTGACCTTCCTTTACAGCCTTCTCTCTCACCATTCCTTCAATCCAATTAGTACTTTGATTTCAGAACAGAGTTCCTTTAACATACTGACTTAAAAAAAAAAAAAAGTACTGACTTCAAATTGACTTTATTTTGTTGGTGTTTTCCTTCATCACCTTCCACATCCTTGAAATCCTACTTCATCTGCTACTTCCATGTCATTTTTTTGTGTGTTACTTACTCACTTTTTTTTTTTAAATTTATTAATTTTAAAACTTTTTTTTATAACATATAATGTATTTTTATCCCCAGGGGTACAGGTCTGTGAATCGCCAGGTTTACACACTTCACAGCACTCACCATAGCACATACCCTCCCCAATGTCCATAACCCCACCCGCCTCTCCCAAACCCCCTCCCCACAACAACCCTCAGTTTGTTTTGTGAGATTAAGAGTCACTTATGGTTTGTCTCCCTCCTGATCACATCTTGTTTCATTTATTCCATGTCATTTTAACTTCCTTGTCACTAACTAACTATTGCTGTACACATCTGTCTCTGCCTCTAGCTTCTGTGCTTCTTGAGGATGAGGACAATTTCTTCTTCATCTGTGAATCTCTCAGAACCGTGGGCTTGTAGGGATGTTTAGTTGGTGAGAGTAGGCTTTGGAAGAGCCCACTTTATTGTCCATTTGCCTCAGTGGCCTTCTCTGTCTCCCAGACTTACTGTCAGGATGAGGTAAGATGATGGGGAAAGATTTTTGCAATTATGAATTGCTGTGTAAGTAGAAGGCATTAACTATGAGAAATAGCATAACTTTGCAGCGATTGAATTTAATATGTTCCCTGAGACTTGCAAATATCTTTGAGAGCCAAAAAAAGTTATAGCTCTTGTTACATCATTGAGCAATTTACTCAGTAATTTAGTGCACATAGTAGAAAAGAAAGGTACATGTAAAGCAGTTTTGTGACGTAACAGAAAAAAGAATATCTGGTATCAGTAGGGTTTTGACAGATAGGCAACTAAGTAAAGGAATGGAAAAAATTGGAATTTTTCCCATTCCTTTACTTAGTAGGGGAAGGTGACATTGAGCTTTTATGGGTTGAAGATTAATTTTGCTCTTGGCGTTGGTTATACTTTATATTTGTTTTTACTTTATTGATGAAGTAAGCTTTGATCTTGGATACTTTTCCTGGTTATTTTGTGTGCTCTGAATCATGACTTTGTAAAATGACAGAACATTTAAGTAATGCTTATGTCCTATAAAGATCTTTTTTTAAAGCAGTTCTTATTGCGTCTTCATTTTAATATTTATCATATCCTGACAGAACTAAATTTCAAAAAGCCTCTCCTTATTTAAAATATTTATTCTATTCAAATTGACATAAGGCTTGTTTTCTTCTTAGAAGATTATACTGTGGTATTATAATTTGTGATGTTGCTATAATGTTGCCAATTCTTATTCTCTGTCCCTCCTTTATATTAAAAAATGAAATTAACACAAATAACAAAAAGGAATGGTATAATATTAAGTCTTTGTAAGACTTCCTAATGTGAAGGAGTTTGGCTTTTACAAATACTCCGATTATCTTGGACAGTTGTGATTAAATCATCACTGAAATTTCTGAAAATGTCTTTTACCGTAGTCCCTATAAAATGTAGTGGAGAATTCCACTTTATTACTGTGAACACTACTTGAAAAATATAAGGGAGTTTTAGAAAAATTACTATGGCTCTTGACTCAGAAATCTCTTTAAGATTATTAAAGATAAGTTGTTTTTATGTATATATAGTAAAGCCATGAAATCTGAAACAGGGTTTTTTGTGTCTTAAATAATAGCAAGTTGGCATTCTTCATGTTCTTAGATGGTGTGCTTTAAACTTAAAGAAGTGAGTTAGGGTAGAGGCAGATAGATTACATTTATGGTCAACTCTGGATTTATGTTTAACATATTAATGAATTCTTCATCCAGACTGTCTCCTCTGCCATGGGCTGGCTTCTTTATTGCCTCCCACTACTCTCAGTCCGTGGAGTGGAGATTTTTTTTTTTTTTTCTGTATTTGGTTAAATGTAGCAGTCATGAAGAAAAGTCTGTTTTACAGAAAAAAAGTACTTTCCAAAGTCAAATGTCAATGTTATTTGAATGATGACTTTATTATTACTTTTTTCCTTTAACCTTGTTTCCCTTCTATCAGTTCTGTTAACTAATAGCACAGCACTCTTACGCACTCAGAAACGAGCATTAATGACATGATCCTGAGGTGAGCGTTCATTTTGTAGGAGTAGGAAAAAGGGTAAACAAAGTGCCTTGGCAACCTTTGACCTCAGATGATTTTCACATGGTTCATATCACTTTTTTTAAAAAGTCACATTCTTTTTGTAACTTAGTAGCAAATCCTTATTTTAGGGCTGTTCCAGTGTGTTTTTTTAAAATTAGACTTAGCTATTTACTTGATGGTAATCGTAATGATAGTAGCGCTAGTACTATACTAAATAGTACTGGTTAGTGGTACTGGTAGCTCTGAGTTTTCAAGCACTTGCTAAGTGCTCAGCTCTGTTGTCAGGCTCTTTACCGATACTATTTTGTCCTCATTACACTCAGCAAGGTAGGTACTAGTAACCCATTTAACATGGAAGGACTGAAATTTTGAGTGGTGAAGCAATTTGCTGAGGTCATACATATAGTGAGTAAGAGGGTAAGTCTGGGTTCCAAGAGACTAGATTCTGACCCCTACCTGGTCTTCCCTGGCATTTATCAATTGTACCCAACTTGGGTACATCTTAGGTATCATCTTAGTCCATTTGGCACTTGGGTATCATCTTAATCCATTCAGGCTACCGTAACAAAATACTGCTGACTGGGTGGCTTATAAACAACAGAAATTTTATTCCTCACACTTCTGGAGAAATCAAAATAAATCTCCTCTTCCTGGTTCACAGCCATCGCCTTCTCACTGTCTTTTTTTTTCTTCTTTTTTTCCACTGAGTGTTTACATGGTGGAAGGGGCTAAAAAACTCTGTGGAAGACCTCTTCTAGAAATCCCATTCATGAGGGCTCCCCTCCGATGACCTAAGCACCTCCCAAAGTCCCCACTTCCTAATACTATCACATCAGGCATTAAGATTTCAACAAACGAATGTTGGGGAGGGGAGTGTAAATAGATCATAACCTACTTTAAAAATGTTGTCCATAATTGTCTAGGGGAGTGAGAAGAAAGGAGGAAGGTGTATGTTATCTCTGAGAAGTTCTGAGCTCCTTGAGGAAAGAAATGATCTCATGCAATCCTTGTTTGGATGCCCTCGCCTGATATTAATCAAGAAAGCTTATAGCATCTAAATACTCAGGATATGCTTGTTTAGCTGAATGTGTTTCTCCTTTTTGCAGGCGGTAAAGCGGTACCACTTTTTGTTTCGCAGACGTCACCCACCAAGATGTCTGTGACGCTGCCCTCAGTGAAGCTGGAGGACTATTCTCAGTCTCTGAGCATCAGCACCGTCCAGGGGGACACGGACTCTTCAGGAGCAGATACCTTCTGAAAGGGAAGTCAGAGCCAGCATAGTGTTTGTGCCACTGGTTTTGAAGTCATTTTTCTCAAGCATAAAACCATGTCTCAAACTATTTGGTGTTTTGAGCATATTCTGAAAAACAATTTCTAATTTCTTATTAAATTTAAAAACACAATTTGGGTATTTAGGTAAAATTTTTAAATAAAATAATTTAAATATGAATCATTGTGAGTCTGAATTATTTTTTAGAATCCTGAGGCAGCTTGGCGTAGTGGAAAGGGCATGACTTTTGACATGTAAGAATGTATTCTATGAATATAATTATGTGTAGTTATGAAACGATGTTGCTCAAGGCTATTCATTCCGAATTTTTTGGTAACAACAAATAATTGGCAGCAATCTAATGTCTGTCAATAAGGGACTGACTAAAAAAGTTGTGGCATATCTGTATAATGGAGTACTATGTAGTAAAAAAAGAATTGTAAAATGTTTACATGTTGATGTGGAATTGTCTCTGAGAAATATCGTTAAAGTGAAAAAAAAAAAAACTGGGGGCAAAATAGCTCCCATCATGTGCAGTGGGGAGGGGAATCCAAATGTGTGGTATGTACACACACGTACACATACATACATACATTTGCTTAATGACACGTTGAATGTATTTGGAAGGATAAACAGGAAACTGCTAACTTCTTTCTGGGAAGGAGGACCAAGTGGCTAGGTGATAGGAGTCAAGGATGACTGAAGCCACTATGTATTTGAACTTCAATGTGATGGAAAAAATTAAGTGAGGTTAATTTTTTTATACCTTCCATGTATGCCTTATAAACATTTATACTTTACAAATCTGTGAAATGTGACTAAACTACCTTTCGAAACATAAACACATAAAATTGAAAGAAAACCAAAGCATAACTGAAATTCTAGTTTCACTTGCTTCACCTTCTTGCTCTGTGATGAGAGCAGATAAGCCCCTTCTTCATGGCTGCCTGGGCAGGTGGGTTTAATACTTGTTTTGCAGGATAATGAGGATTATCGATAATGTTGGGGGTGATGCTCAGCACAGTGCCTGGCACCAGATAAGAGCTCAGTTAATGGTAGGTGTCATCATCTTGAGGAACTGAAGCATCTTACACCAGAGGGTAAGCCCAGTGAGAAGTAGGGTAGCCTAGAATTAGCAACAAAACAAAACAAAAACTTAAACATAAACAAAAATGCCTCATCTCCCTGAACATATTTTCCTGTCATAACTGAAGTTCAAACACACAGTCACTATACTCGTCCTTGACTTTTTTCAGCATTTGCCTGGGTTCCTTGGTGTGTCTCAACCTTGGCTGCACATTAGAGTCTCTGGGAGCTTTAAAAACGCCTCTGTTCCATTCTCTGGGACGCTGACCTCACTGATCTGTGATAGGGCCTGGCCATTGGTATTAAAAAAGAAAAAAGACCTTCCCAGGTGGTTAAAATATACTTCCGAAGTTAAAAATTTCTCAAGAGCAATGTAGAATTCCTTAAGCTTCTAGTAGGGCCCACTGCCTGGGGAATTCTGGAAGAGTCTGAGGATGTCTTCTCACTAGAGACAGAAGCTGCAAAAACCTATGGAGAGGTGTCAGCCTTCCACGCACATTTCTTCCTATGTCAGCTCCTCCAGCTTCTCGGATATTCTGTAACTGAAATGCTTTAGGTTTCACTTTAGAACCCATTTTTCTTTGGTATTGCTTTTTGGACAGCTCTGCTTGTAATCGTTCCCATGAAACAAGTAGAAGAAAAATGCTATTCTCTGTATCATACTTGGTATTTGATGTTCATCTACAAATCTCTAGCTAGGGGGAACGCTGCTTCATTTTGGACAGGACACCTTGGTTTCTCATTTTCACAGCTGCTGCTTTCTGAGAAGGATGTTTCTTAATTTTAGCAAAAGCATTTTTTAAAGGTATTGGTCGTTTCTCCCCCCACCCCCACCAACTGTAGGAAACTCACCTTTGCTAATTTTAGGGTAGAAGTATAAGCTTTGATTTATTCCACTCCTCATTTGCTTAAACTTTTCGGGGGGGGGGGACTTTTTTTTTTTGTCTGCTCATCAGTATTTTGTTTGATGGGATTTCTGGCCAGGGCTACTCCTGTATGTATTCCCCCGCCAACCACCTCAAATCCTTTTGGAATAAATTGTGTGTGTAAAATAAATTAAATGGCATTTTTGATGTTACAAGTTTTAAGAAACCTCATTTAATAATTTCAACTTCTAGAATGAACTATTTAGGAAACGTGCTACAAACATGTGAAGATCAAGGCTGTGAATATTGCTTGGCTTACATGCCTTAACATCAGGATAGCAGGTATTCAAAATGTTCCTAAAGCAAATTTGCCTTTTGTGCACATTAATAGACTCCTACATGAATGTTTCCATTTTTAAAAGATGATTAGGTCAGTGTATTTCTTATCCCTTACCTATTCCTGGTCTCTTAATTTTGCTTCTTAAATGCTAAATATATATTTAGATCAGTTTTATTGCTTTTCTATTTAAAAACTCAAAACATTTTTCTATAAAAGAAACAAAATAGTTCATGGTGGATTACCACCCCTAATCCAAGAATAATTCTGTAGTTGGAACATTTTTCTCTTTTAAAAAATGCCCTGATGCTATGGCATTTCCTTTCAGGTGAGTAACGGACAATAGTGGATAGCTGAATCCTTAGTATTTCTGTGATGCTGCTGAGATATCTCACTGCAGTACCCTTTTCTACCCTCTGTCCATATGTGTACCTGTTTAAAAAAAAATTGAGTGTGAAGGACATGGGCATGCAGTGTGGTCTACTTCCGGACCAGGCTGGATAGCCTTGTAAAGGCTATGTCCTCCCTCCCTTTGGTCATCTGCCTCTCCTAGGGTATGAAGGTTAAACACAAGTTATTCAGTCTCTTCCTACCATAGAATCATCATTTGGTCATCAGACATCAGTTCCACCGTAGTTTTAAAGACAGTCTTAAAAATGGAATGGAGAAGGGGCGCCTGGGTGGCTCAGTGGGTTAAGCCGCTGCCTTCGGCTCAGGTCATGATCTCAGGGTCCTGGGATCGAGTCCCACATCGGGCTCTCTGCTCAGCAGGGAGCCTGCTTCCCTCTCTCTCTCTCTGTCTGCCTCTCCATCTGCTTGTGATTTCTCTCTGTCAAATAAATAAATAAAATCTTAAAAAAAAAATGGAATGGAGAAAAACAAACAGGATTATCATGAGAGATCCCATCATTATAGTTTAGAAAAGTTCAGAATGCCAGTCTTTTATTGGACCTAGCCCATGCTGGGAGAGTAGATTCCAAGTCACAGAGTGTCAAAACTTTGAGAATAATTAGCCTTTGTCTGTATTTTTTAAAAAGATTTTTTTTCTTCTTGTCCTGAAGTGTTTACCTAGAAACAATAGGATATGTTAGCCAGAGTACAGATGCCCCCTTGTGAGGCCAATAAATATTGTAAAACTGTGTGATGGTCCATTAATTGCCAAGGGAATGAGCAAATCAGTGCTCTTTCACTGGGTGTCTGTGATGTGAATGGTCTCATTTATAATTTCAGTCATAGTGCGGGATAAGTTCCTGATACATTTCTTGAGTTCAGGAACCTCTAAACAAGGTAAAAGCCCCTCAAGAAATCAATAGGCTCCTCTAACCTCCGGGAGGTCACTCCACTGAAACCTCGGAAGAGACCCAGATGGTGGGGACTAAAGAGGGTTTAAATCTTCATAGTAGCTAGTAAGAAATCCCAAGAACAGGCCTGGTACTACATAATTGATAGGGTCTAGGTGCCTCGTTAGCGCAGTAGGTAGCGCGTCAGTCTCATAATTGATAGGGTCTATAGGTATCGTTGAAAGTGTGTCTTTTTCCCTAAATTATTCAGACAATGATACTATTTCAGTGGACATTTTGTAGCATACTTTCCCAAACAAAGATTTTTTCCTTTCTATTTTTTCATAATGTGTTACCTTAGGAGTAAGTATGTAAGTTGTCGTCTAGGAGGTATTTTGTACCATTGAAAGAGTTGCAGGGTGGGCACCTGGGTGGCTCAGTGGGTTAAGCCGCTGCCTTCGGCTCAGGTCATGATCTCAGGGTCCTGGGATCGAGTCCCGCATCAGGCTCCCTGCTCTCTCTCTCTCTCTGCCTGCCTCTCTGCCTACTTGTGATCTCTGTCTGTCAAATAAATAAAAATAAAAAAAAAATTAAAAAAAAAAAAAAAAAAGAAAGAAAGAGTTGCAGGGAATTGCTCAGGAAGCTTGCTGTGTATTTTTATTTCCTTTGGTCGTTTTCTCCAATAACTGCATGGGTTCTGACAGTACCATAGACTCCCAGGATTATTTTAAGAGGTGATTGGGTTGATTTTGCTCTTTGGATAAAATACTTGCTGTGTGTAATTCTGTGTGACAACTGTCTGAGTGTCTGGTTCTAGAAGTATTTTCTGTATGTTCAGACCCTATCCTTGATGGGGTTGTTTGCTAGCACTAAGCAGAGGTGTTCCCCTGATTTCAGTGGCCTTTGGAGTTCCCAATGGATAACAGGTTCAACACGAGGTCAGTCTAGCCGAGGAGGTCATGGTCTGATCATTCTTTGAAACAAGGAAAAAGAAATGTTTCGGAAAAGGGAGGGGGCAAATGAAGGAAAGTAGAGTCCCAGAGAGTATAGAACAGGAAGGCAGTCGCCCAGTAGAGTGAGTCAGTTTGAGTGGACGCAACAAAAGTTCCGTCAGGTTTCATTGTGTTGGGTGGAGTTTGCCCTTCCAAAATCGCCTGCTGGAGCTGAAGGTCTCCGGTAGGCTGTTTGTGCCTCTCAGCCATCTGCTTTGGCAAGGGTTTTGGTTAGCCTCAACTCGCAGTCACTCATGGGAGTGGAAATCCCATCGATCTGAGTTGGAAGCTCATTTTCACTATAACATATTAAACCCTGGGTAGACTGTTCTGTTGTCAAGATGACCCCAAATGCTTCAGTCTGATAATGCTCTAAGGCATTTTTGCATCTGTATCATTGTGTTTGCAAAACAAACTACCGCATAAAACAACTATTTATTTATTCATGATTCTGTGGATGAGCAGTTTGGTTGAGCCCAGCTGGGACCAATCTGAGCCCAGACTGGTCCTGCACCTCTTGATATTGCCTGGCTTTACACACACATTACAGTCCGTTGGTAGCTGAGGTCCTCACTCTCACGTCTGGTGGGTGCCAGCTGTTGGCGAGGCCACACAGGGATCTGGGCCATGTGTCCGAGCGTCTAGCAGGCCAGCCTGAGCTCATTCACACGATGCTGGTGTGAGGGTTCCTGAGAACAGCAAGAGGGCGAGCTCTGGTGTACAAGCCATTTACAAGCCTCTGTTTGTATCAAGTTGTTATTGTCTTGTTGGCCAAAGCAAATCGCATGTCCGAGCCCAGATTCAGGGAGCAGAGAAATACACTGTCCCTCCGGGCAGGAAGATCCACACAGTCACATGGAAGGGAGCATGTGTGCGGGTTGGCAAGAATTTGTGGCCATTTTTGTTACTTAACACACATTTTCTTTTTCTAGCAGACCTGGCCACTGTGCTAGAAGTCATATGAAGATTTGGGGGATGTCCCTTTCCAAAAAGTGATTTGAATATATTGAAGATAAGAATAATATTCTAAATAAGCTTCTGACAATATTTAGCTAGGTCTGCATACCCCCAAGTACAGTAACTGGCAGAGTTCTTCTCAATGACTGAGGGCATCTTGTCCTAGGAAGAAAGTTTGAGATCTGAGGAGGTGATTGTGTGGCCATTAACACTAGTGACAAAATAGTAGGGGAAGGCAGATTACAGATATTTGATAGTTTAGCACTGGTGTTAGCAAAGTGTCTCAGCAATGAGCCAGATAGTTAGCTTTATATAGGCTTTGCAGGCCACATGTGGTCTCGGTCACATAGTCTATGTTCTGTTTTCTTCTTTGTTTTTTTAATATGCTTTTAAAATGATGCAAGCACTTTTTCCTCCCCCTCATGGACCATATGAAAACAGTATGCAGGCCAGATTTATCCCATGGTTTGTAGTTTGCCAGTCCCATGTTGGGACAAGTTTTAACTTCATTATCTCATTTGTTCTTTCTCTCCTTCCTGAATGGAGAGTAAAGTTTTTGTGTTGGGAGAGAAATCCTGCTGAGTTCTTGTATAACTATTACAGTGAAATGAGTTCCCTACTCACCGGTAAGGAAAGTAGGAATTCCCTGGGTTGGAAACAGAGTCTAGCAATGTTTTCCTTCTGTCACATCAGTAGCTTTTCAAGGAATAGGTTTTAATCACTCTGAAAACTTACAGATTATTGTTGATACATGTTTATAGCCTAAAGACCAGGATAGTTTTTTAAAATTTATTTATAAATGCTCACAGGACCTTGAGAAGGAGTTTCTGTATTTTGTTTTGCCTTTTCAGGCTTACCCGAGTTATATTAGTTATAGGTAAGACATGATTCTACCAATTCCTGGTTAAAGTTTGAAAAATACATTTTGTTGTTTACTATGGAATTTAATTGTTTTCATTATGCAAACAATCATGGGGGCAATTTAATTAATATCCTTGGGATGGATTGTAGTACTCCCAAGCAGCTGTCTGGAGATTGTCAGAAACTGTCTTCCTGGAGAACATGTCTTTGTAATTGTCAATATTGCTTTGCAGAAGGTTGGGTTGATTGTTACAAGCCAGTTATACCCAGTCTAAATGGTTAAAACTTACAGTCTGCATAATAAAACCTGCTTATTTAGCATGAGAATTAACAAGGGAGTTTGTTAGTTTCTGAGGGAATAGGTTGTCTTTGAGTGTCTACCTTAAAGATGCATTTTTATTTTTTTTTTATTTTTTTTATTTTTTATTTTAATTTTTTATTTTTTATAAACATATATTTTTATCCCCAGGGGTACAGGTCTGTGAATCACCAGGTTTACACACTTCACAGCACTCACCAAATCAAATACCCTCCCCAAAGTCCATAATCCCACCCCCTTCTCCCAAACCCCCTCCCACCGGCAACCCTCAGTTTGTTTTGTGAGATTAAGAGTCACTTA